>NW_024524377.1:25449704-25989044 GCF_017590135.1 Pyrgilauda ruficollis | reverse complement strand
GCTCCGCGCCGCCACCGGGGCCACGGGCGGCGACGGCAGCGCGGCCGGGATGGCGCGGAGCGGCGCGGCGCTCGGCAGGGCGCTGGCCGGAGGGGCCGCCGCCAGGTACGCGGGGCGAGGCGCGGATACCGCGGGCGTGACAGAGAGGGGCCGGTTTCCCGGTTAGAAACTCGCCTCCTCTTTGCCCGAGACAGTGGCAGAGTTGTGAGCAGTCCGTCAAAGGATTTAAAAACTGAGGAAGCGCCCGGATGTTTTCCGCTTCAGATAATGCAACAAGTTCCTTCTCACCTGAGCATGTGTAAGGCTGGCTGCAACAGCTTGAGAAAAACAGTATGCTTTGGTGAAGAGTTAACCTTGCAACTGAAAGAAAAAAGAGCAAGCAGATGAGAGAGTGCGATTTGAAAATCTTATTATAAAAGGTTCACCTGTTACCACTGTTATGGCAGTGCTGCTGTGTTTCTTTATCAAACTCTGTCATCCTCATAAAAACTATCAAAAAGTGAAATAGATTGGTTCATGGTGTCAAATTTCATGCAGTCATTTGACAAAACGGTTGACTGTGCAGTGGTATAACGTAACATTGGACCATATTTTTTACTGTATATTCTTTGTGGTATAATCTTAGTGTTGTGTCTGCAATATTAAATTCATTCAGTTCTGGTCAACAAAATTGCTGTTTTAAAAGTAATTTATTAGAGTCTCCAGGGCAAAATCAGTTGCTGGAAGGGTGTTTGGTATAAGGAAACCCATTAAGTAACTGCTTGCAAACTCAGTTTAAAAATGTTTCTGGTGGAAGCTGCATGGATCTTGGCAGCTGGTTTTAAGCAAGCACAAGCTGGATCAAACCCAGTGCTGTGCTACCTGAAGCCTTGGAGCTGGGGACACTTCATTCCTGCAGTTGTCCCTGGAATGCACTCTGTACCTGCTGCCCGCTCGGCAGGACCTCACTGTGCTCACTAGCAGGCTTCAAGGGCTCAGGTGGTAAATTAGTCTCATGTGCTTATTCAGACTGAGATGCTAATGAGAACACTTGCTGATGGACTCTTTTTTTGGGATACAAACAGCTGTTGGCAAAGAATTTGAATGGGATCAACTTGTGTCTCACAGACCATAAAGTCAGATATCACTAACTGATGAAAGTATCAGCTGGGGTACATTAAACACATTTGCCCTGGCATGCTGCTGGCACTGATTTCCATGTTTACACTGAGGAGTTATGAGAGCCATTTTTTCAAAAGGTTAACCTTCAGGCTTAAAAAATTGTGTAGTTATTTAAAAAAAAAATTAAAAATCACAGAATATGGATCACTTACACGTGCATGTCATATTCCAGAAATGCTTCCTTTTCAGGTCATGGGAGTTGGGTGGTGCCGTGATCAGTCCTCAAGTGCTCAGGGAGGAAGCAGTGAGTGGCAGGAGTGAGTGAAGATGGTTCTGTCACTGGCAGGAGATAAAAACAGAGGTGGCAGGTGTGTCTGAATTCTAGAATGGACTTGGTTTTCCTTCAGTGGCCCAGGTCAGCTTCACAAAAATGCATGACAGTCCATGGAAACCAAGGGATTTCTTAAAGAGATCTGCTTTCCTGACCTGGGACCCAGCCCAGCACATTCTCACAGCATCTGTTCTGCAGATAAAACTGGGAGAGGGATGGAGTCTCACCATACTTAACCTTGCCTTCCTTCAATGGCAAGGACACAGTCTTTCAGCAGCTGAGAGATTATTTGTAGGGATTGTTTTCCAGCCCTGTGGCTGAAACAAGTTTAGATAAAACTGCATGAAACAATAGACTGGCACACCATTACAGTAAAAAACAAACCAAGAGACCAACCCTGGTGACTGGTTTGGACTGTGTCCTGCACATGGCCCCAGATAATGGAATTTAGATCAGCTGTGCAGATTGAGGTCTGCTCCAAACATTTGAACACCTTCTGTGAATCTGGTTGAGGCAGCTACAATGTTACTGGCACTCTTCCAGCATTCCTGTCAGAGCCTTTCCTTAACAGTCTTGTATGGTCTGTCTGGAAAAAAACATACTTTGTCCACATCCCTTGAGATACTGTTACAACCATTTGCAGAGTTGTCTAAAGGCTTTTAAAGTGGACCTATCCTTTCTTAATTTTGACACAATACTTCTGTCCCATTTTAGTTTCTTTTCAACTGCAGTGATTACAATGTGTTTTCAGGCACCATGCTTCATATCCCAGTTGCATAGTTGGTTTTTTAAAAGTCTGTACAGATTGTTTCTAGCCAGCTGCTAATGATGATTATGTTCCTCTAGACTCTACGAGTTTGTTATTTACCTGACTCCTACTACAGTGACCATATAAGCTGATGTGCTCAGTCATGGGTAACTACTGTATTTCATCAGAATTCTAAACTATGCTGATTTTTAAAGAACATATTGCTAATTTTAATTAAATTTAATTCAAAATTGGTAACTAATTTGCTGACTAATTTGGTGCTTGGTAAAAAAAGAAAAAAGAAGAAAGAAAAGAAAAAGGGCATCTACTTGCTCATTGTGTCTAAAAAAACAGCAAAACAACCAACCAAACCCCAAAGAAGCCTAGTTCTGAGTAAAAGAGGTTGGCTCCATTTTTAACCACATGAATCCAGAAGTATAGTCCTGATTATACAGTCAGAGGAAGATCAGTCAGAGACCTTGGTTACTCGTTAGCTTATGTTTGTAGAGTCACTGTGGGCAAATAGCGGCATTGTTACTTTCCTGTGCCAAAATTCAGAGCTTCTCAGCAGCATTTTGCATCTTGACTGACCTGATCTGAGCAAAATCAGTGATTTAGCAAAACTGTTGAACACAGTGAATACTTGTTAGATTTTAGTGCAGATGTTCACTGAGAACACTGAGGTGCAGTCTTAGAGTTACTAGTACTTTTAAAGGTAATTTTTACCTTTACTTAAAAGGAAACACTGCATCCAAGGTTCTGGTGATATTTTCTGAAGGAAATGTTGAAAGCTGGATAAACAAAGCACCTTCTGAAAGGATTTCCAGAATTAAATTGTTCTTTCAAGAAAAGGGTGGCAGCAGAGGGATTATAGCAGAGTTCAGCTTTCTGTTTCCAAGTGAAACCTTCTCTACTTTGTGTATTCCAAAAGGGTAAAGTATTGCAAAGTATGTCTGGTTTGTGCTATATAAAGCCTGTTCTGCACACTAAATGCATGTGAGACTTGAGCTGAACTCAAGCTGCCATGCAGCCAGCAGTTAATGAGGCCCTTTGTATTTCACTCTGCCAGTTACTCCTGTCATGACTGGGGGCTATTTTTAGTTTAGTTTCTCTTAGGGGAAAAAAAAAAAAAAGGTGCCCCTTGTGTTTCTGACAGTTTATATTGTTACAAGCCTTTGTTTTTCCATCTGGCTGACATTTTCTGTAATGTTATACAAGAGATGGTTTGTCTTACCTGAATGCATTGTTAATTATTTTGGTGATAGGAAATACATCTAAAAGCATTTTCCCTGTTTCAGGCACTTGGCTTCTTGTGGTGTTCTGATGACCAGAACTTCTCCTTTGCAAGCACCTGTAATGAGCCATACTATTTCAAGAAATTTCTTCAATGTTGCCACACCACTAATAAATAAAAGAAAAGAATATTCTGAGAGAAGAATTATAGGGTTGGTATAAAACTGTGGAAAGATACTTTAAATGCTTATTGATTTTGTATTTGCTGTAATTAATCCAAAACTAGTAGTTCAAAAGACTAAGTACCCCTGAAGACACATGTCCCTAAGACTCTGGGAAGCTAGAAAGGAGTTTTGACTTTCAGAATTTGAGAGATTAGGCTTACCAGTCTGAAATGAAATATAAAAAAGTAGGAACCCAAAGCCCTTGGCCCATAGCAAGAAACAACAGAAATAACTGTTCCATTCCATGACAAAACAAAACCAACCTTGAAATGGAGTAATACACTAAGATTTCATCTAGCAAAATGTGAATAAATCAACAGGTGTGAAAATCCTGTTCCATTCTCTCCCAAACACATGCTAATGTTTGCACTCACATTATATTACACTTCTCAAGATTTTCTTAATTCTTTAAAAGAAGAAAAATAATTATATGATGAAGAAACTTCACACAGAAAAAGATTTTGAAACCTAGTTTGCCTTCGAGCTAGTGGGAAAAACCCCATTTCATTCAATGATACTGGGATCTGCCCCCAGTCTCTGGTCTGCAACAGTATGAACTGTTTATTAGCATATTTTTTTGACTATACTTAGCATTCCTTTTTGTGATAGTTCTTGAACTGCAACAGATCTTGCCTAGCCACTTAAAGAGGGCCTTTGTCCAATAGTCCTCTGCTAAGTACTGTTGAACATATGCTTCATTTTAAAGGAAATTAAGCACATGCTTAATCCCATCTGTTTCAGAGTCAGAATGAAAAATTAAAAACCATGGCCATGTAATACTTTGCCACGTTGCAGCAGAATCAGCTAAAATGTTACCTTAATAGTGTTTCATCTGATTTCAATATCCTGCCTGAGCAGGGGTGGTGGACAAAATGAGGTCCAGAGGTCCCTTCCAACATCAGCCATTTTGTGATGCTGGAAGGTTTTTCCATTGCATCTGGTTTTTTAATTAAGCTTTTTTAAGGAAGGTGGTGCTCCTCTGTTTAAACCTTATGAAATATAGTAGTACTTGAGTTTTGGTACACCTTGTCTTGGGAGCCACAAAGTGTGGAATATTTTTTTTTTTTTTTTTGATGCAATGTCCAGTGTCTGCCTAAATGAAGACACAGGTGTCTTCAAAAAATGTTTCCTTTAGAAGAGTATGCATGTTTACCTGATATTGCAGAAAGTAGCAGGCATTATTTTTTTTTTTTTTTTTTGGTGCAATGTCCAATATCTGCCTAAATGAAGACACAGGTGTGCTGGAAAAAATGTTTCCTTTAGAAGAGTATGCATGTTTACCTGATATTGCAGAAAGTAGCAGGCATTAGGTTCATTATTCACTAAAGTTACTGCTGGATGGTGTGTGATATTTTGCTTCTTTATGCAAAAAAAATTACCAGTGTATTGCTTTTCTTTCCTCTTAATTAGCAATTTCAATTTCCAAAGTCAGTGGTAGTGACTGTGTCCACCTTTCAATTGCCTGTGTCACATATACCATCTTTGAAACTTTTTAATACTAATTTGAAATTTAAGTACCTTGTAACTGTAATGTTCATGTATCCATTTCCAGGTATTCCATGCAGGAAATGTATGAAGTTGTTGCTGTTGTGGAGAATTACAAACTCTTTGTTCCTTGGTGTAAAAAGTCAGACATACTCTCGAGGCGCTCTGGGTACTGCAAAGCACAGCTAGAAATAGGATTCCCTCCTGTAGTAGAGAAATACACATCAATTGTAACCCTAGTGAGACCACATTTAGTTAAGGTAATTACATTTTTCTTTTCTCCTAACCATAATTTTCCTTAACTTTTGTTTGATGAAATTTGAATATTCCAGGAACATCTTGCTTCGAAACAAATTCAATGCTGGAAGTTCTTTGTGTGGCTCAAAACTTGTGTTGCTTTTCTTTAAAGACTTTAGATGAACTGGGGAGAATTTGAATGTGTTTTAAAACAGCCTGCCACATGAGGGAGGAGAGGAAATCGCTTTTTAATTTGTCTTTACTGGCAAAGCTGGCAGCCATTAAATGAAGATATTAACATATTTGGGGGTTTTTTCCTTTGTTTTTTAAATTTTTTTCCAAGCCTCTCTGAATGCAAAGTAAGTACTCAGTTAAAAGTTATCTGACAACTCTATCTTCTGATGCCTTAGTGAGCTTGCTATCTGTCATTACTTTTCTTCTCACAATTTTAGCTAGTTAATATGAAAAACCTAAAAAAAGGGCTAAGCTTCAGTACAATGTGCTGAAGAGATGGTTCTTCAATATATTGAAGAGAAGAAAGAAGTGTGGATTTAAAGTCTTTTTTTTTTTTTACAATTAATTTGTTCAGAAGAGAAGCAGTTATGTTTTTCCTTTCAGCTTTTTATGAGCAATAATTAAGAGAAAAGTAGAAAAGCATCAAGGAAAATATTTTAAATGATGCCTGGATCTTCTATTTGTTTGCCTTACATGTTCAAATCTGTTTTGGTAAAGAATGGCTCAGAACAGATTCCTTATAGCAAAACTGCCTCTCCCTTGGCAGATCCTGATTGGTTTGGAATAATTAGTGGAAATGATACAATTTGATTGCTTTTGAAGATAATTGTTTGAAAATCCTGTTTCACTATTCTTTTCTAGACTTCCTAGTAAGAGACACTTAACAGAAAATTAGTTTCTGAAGTACAGGGCACATGTAAATTGGAAAAGGAATATGCAAAGTGCCTTTATTCAATATCCTTACTGATTCTGAAAAGAAAAAGAAAATTCTCTTTTTATTAAAAAAAGTTGAGCAGCTATAATGGAAAATCTGTGACTTACATGCTGAGAGCTTTCCTTTCCTACAGTTTCCTGAGAAGACAGGCTTTTTTCTTTCACACAGCTATCAGATTGGCTTACCAACTCTTTTTCCCCTCTTAATTCACTCAAAAGAAGAATTCTTAGAAAAAAGACTCACAAAAGTGGTGAGGAAAGCCATTTCTTCAGATTGCCTCCCCTGAGACTCATTAGCCTTTTCTCTGCTGCTATTACTTTTCCTAGAGGTTTACATTATGTCCACAGAACTGCAGGAACATTTCTAGGGAAGTGATTGTGTGCTTGGACCATTTCACTGTGCTCCCAAGTAACTCCAGGCAAAGGAACCTTGTGTGCTGCTCAGGCACAAAATGGGAATGGGTTTGTTGCTTTTTAGGTCTTAAGCAATGGAAAAACCAGATTGGTAACAGCAGCTTTTGCTGAGGGGGAAAGCATGGAGTGAGTTTGCTACTTTAAGACTGGGAGAAAGGGGAACACAGTGGCAGTTTTCCCATTTTTCCTGCTGTTTTGATAGCAGCAGGGAAAAGCAGGCCCAGCTCTTTGTATCTAATCTTCCCTCTACTCCTTCTCTTTCTGATATAGAAGTAGCAAGGCCATGCATTATCTCATTCCTGGAAAGAGAAATGAAGGTGTTTTTGTGCTGGTGATTAGTCTTTGGGATGAGTCACCTCACCACAGCTCTCCAAGCCAAGCAACACCTATTCCCTGGGGACAGTGCTGGAGCAGAGCTCCTTGGGGTAACAATAAGAACTTGTAAAAAAATGGCCCAAAAAAAGTTACAGAAATTTTCTCTACAAATTCCAAGCCAGCTGAGGTTATGTATTTGGATGTTTTATGCATCATGCCACAGATCTGTTTTATGACACTCAACCCACAGTATTTTCCTCTGCCTTGGAAGGCCCTCAGTTATTTTGCCATAATTGACATCTTTGCATATAGGATCTCATGCTGGCTGTGCTGTAAGAACAGGTTTAACTATGCCACAACCATCACTATTTAACAAAATGCAAACACAAGCTTCAGTAATACCTGTTTGTCGCATTTGTAAAAGCCTAATTGTAGCTTGATTTTCAAAACTTTATTTTAGGCATCATGCACAGATGGAAAACTCTTTAATCACTTGGAAACAGTGTGGCGTTTGAGCCCTGGTATCCCTGGTTATCCAAGGACATGTACATTGGATTTTTCAGTAAGTATGGTAATTAAAACTACCACATGCTAGGAGCAGCACATAGAAACACTTATCTTCAACTGAGGGGGCTTTTTAAAATGCCTGTGCTACTTCTTTAAACACTTAGACACAGAAAACAAGTTAGCTTTAGTAAATTCTGTCCAAAAAATACTTTGCAAAACTTTACTGCTGGAAACCACTTCAGCATCCTTCAGAAACAGCAGCCTTCTGTGAGGTGTCCATGTATCATGAAGCAGTCTAGGACAGGCACCTATCACCCTACAGTTCTAAACACATTGAAGTTTTTAGACAGTCCAGTGCAGGAGAAATGCTAAATATACTTTGCTATTTTCTTTAATCACTCTACAACCTAAATGTCCTTGGTACCAGAAAGTCAGTGTTCTGCCATCTGTCCTGTTTGGGCTGCAGTTTGGGCAGTTTCATTTCCTGTCTACCAGTTTTACTCTTTCCTGTATTTTAAATCTTACTCCTTCCTTCTCTAATACAAGTGTAATAGTTTTTTGCTGTCTTTAATCTATGATGGGATATCACTGCAGCCCAAAAGTATTGCTCTTTAAATCCAGTACCTGATTTAGCCTGATTTCACTCCCAGAAAAGCTGTTTCCATTCAACTTACTGCTTCTCCATGTTGTCTGGTTTGTCTGCCATCACATTTCTTTTTGCATTTTATACCAAAGTGTATAATAAAGCATTGAGCTGGGGGTTGTAACAGGCTGCAAAAGTACACAGAGCTGGGCTAATCCTGCTGCCATCTGCTGGAATACCCTGCTTTGAAAATTATCTTCAGTGAATAGGAAAAAGCTTTTGGAGTATTTTTAAACTAGCACATTAACCTCCTTGGGTTTTTAGCTTTCAGTTTATTACTGCACTTGATATAGTTCAACAGTAAAAATTAATCTACAGGTGCTCAAAGAACCACACTTTTTAATGGTTTGCATGTTATGCGCTCATGTTATTTGTACTTCTTTAGGCAAATAAGCGTCAGATTTTCTACTAACATATATAAGCTATCTTTTAACCCAAGCCATAAATCAATTAAAAAACTTGAATTAAACAACTATTTAAAGCCTACAATCTAAGTACAGGCTCTGTGAGAAAACAGCACCACACCTCCACAAACCAACATTTTGACATTTCAGGTCAAGAACTTCAGTTAAATGGAATCAAAACTGAACTGGATATGGACATTTTCATTTTCTTGGGGGAACACTATCAACACATCTTACTGCTTACCCTGTTTTGAGGCAGCAAAGGAAGCCAGTGCAGTTGGCTGAGGTTAAATAACTCTGCCAGTTACTGCCCTGCTGCTCCTTGCCTCTGGGCACGTGCAGGCAGGGATGATAAGCATTTCACAACAAACTCCTCAAAACAGGCCCTGCAATTACAAATATTCCAGAGACAACTTCAAGAATGTTTGTTTGCTTTAGAAAATGTTGTTTGAATTTCAGGCTAAGCTGGTTCCCACAAGCAGATGTCTCCTGTTGTGCCAGCCTGATTCCAGGAGACGTCCACATACAGCAGGGAACTTTCCTACTTTGGTTTCAGCTCTGAAATGATTTGGTTCATAGACTGAAGCACACCACCATTTTTACCAGCTGCAAACTTCATCAATGTATACCATACCTTAAGACTGACATAACTGCTGAACACAATGCCAGACTCAACATGCTCACTGTGCAGAACTCTGCATGCCCTAAATGACAGCTCTCAGACTTGCAAGAGGCACATTAATTTTATTGATGCTTGAGGTCAAGCAAATGTAAATGAAGCTACACTTGGCTTATGGGCCAAGCTGTTTAGTTACTTCTGTGCTACTGCTTTGCAGTTAACATGCATTGCTCATAAGGAATTGTGGAGAAGGTGTATTTGCTCCTTGTGGCACTAAATCTGATTTTTCAGGAATAACAAAAATTACTTAACTCCCAATCCATTTCATTGACTGCTGGTGTCAGGTTGGGAGTGGGAGCTGTTGAGGTGGGAGATGTGACACACAAACCAAATCTGTCATTTTAGTCATTACACTGCTTGTTTGAACCTACCATGACTACTGCCACCAACAAGGAAAGACTGATTTAAAATATTGGCATTTAATAGGTAACTATTTCTAACTGCTTTTAAGTTTCCTGCGTGTGCTCCAGCTTACCTGTTAGTCTGTTGTCTTGCCACACAGGATTTTCTTCAGACAACTTTTGTCCACCAAGCGAATTCTGTGCACAAAATAACAGTTATCGTTTGTCAGTAGTTTTTCATTACCCCAAACCTCTGTTGTAATGAACTACTTATTAAAGAAAAGACAGTTTAGGTTTAGTTTACTTCAGAGAACTGAATGAGAGGATTATCTTAATGGAAAAGCCCAGAAGTACAGTCCTTAGACCAAGGAAAATAGGTTTTCTTCTCAGCCACGTTCACCTGTTTCTCAGTTTTAACTGTTCTACAACTTAACGTGCAGCCTTCACTGGAGATTCTTTAACAAAGTTGTCTATTTGTAACAGCATTTTACAACAGTATATATAGGAAAAATAATTATCTTTCATTTTCTTGAACAGATTTCTTTTGAATTTCGTTCACTTCTACACTCAAAACTTGCCACACTATTTTTTGATGAAGTTGTAAAGCAGATGGTTGCTGCCTTTGAAAGAAGAGCATCCAAACTCCACGGCCCAGAAACCAGCATCCCTCGGGAGCTGATGCTGCATGAAGTTCATCAGACCTAAAGGGAAACTGTAACAACCTCAGCTATAAACTCGTTTGTACACTTCACCTGTACAAAGTGCCGTGCTCCTCCTTTGGGGCATTTATTTCTTATCTGAGCTTGGGTGTGATCTTACCCTGTGCCAAACACACCTGCTCAGACAGAAAGACATAGAATGTTCAAAAGCTGCAATCAAGTGCAGCTTAAAGCCTTATCAGTAACAGACACCTGGCAGCTCCTGTAACCCGGGCTATCTCAGCTGCCGTTTAACGCCAAACGGCTCCTGGAATCACAGCCCAAGCTCTGCCTTAGCCAAGCTCCTGGGGTTTTTCAGCACTGTAACTTATTAACTCAACTTTGTGGGAATGTAACTTCAGAGCATCAACTCAGCCAGCTCTGCCCAAGCAGAGGCCAACTAACACACTGGCTTCCCAGAGAATGGCACCGTTTGGCAGCCATTGAGGAGTGGTGCTTTGCATTGAAATGGCAAAGGTAAGTCAGGGATCTCCAGTTGCTCCTAGTGACCAGCAACTGCTCCAGCAGTCCCCTCGTTTTCAGGGATGAAATGCATAAGGAGTACTGTAACCTGAGTGCAGCAGTCTCAGCTACAGCCAGTGGTGCCCAGTGGACCTGTCTGGAATTTGCCGTACATTTGGCAGGCTGAACTTGCTCCTTGCCACTCCTTCCCTGGTACACTCTGCACTTCGGTTATCCCCATCTCACCTAATGCAAACGGAACACTTTGAAGCAAGTGTTACCTCTGAGAACCAGGTACCCATGCTGTCCTCCCTGGAAGCAGGTAACAAGCTTGCAGACAAGCACAGCCAAGGCCAGCTGTCATCATAAATCATACAAGAGAGCACTAAACCTTCATTCTTTGAGGTTTTTCAGTACCATACTCCCACTGTGATAACAGCATCCTGATTACATACATGCTCAGTACTTCTATGCCTGAAATACTCTCTTCCCAGTCTCTGAAGAAACCAAGGGAATAGGTTTGAACCGATTCTAAATCTTTACTTTATGCTGCCTTGCATTACCAGATTTCCTTACTGAAATTAGGTGAAGCTTCAGGCCAGGTGCTGAAGCTGGTCCTTTCTTGGCAGCACATGTAATCCATATGGTTATTAAAGAACAGCATATTAAATAACATAGAAAGGTATGTTTCAAAATAAAGACAGCCCTGAAACAGTTTCAGATAATTTTACTTAAAATTAGAATGTCACACATTCCATCTGAGGAAGGATGGTTCTTATTAAGGGCAGGAAGCTGAGGAAAGCAACAGGTGGATTAAGGTCATTTGTACAGAACTGAGAAGTTGTAAAGCAGTTTTGATTGCTGAGGTAATCAGATATAAACATACACAAGTTTGGGAACAGCATTGTTCTGCAGGCTGGAAAGTAGAAAAGACTGCACAATGTTAGTGGTGGTGTCAGGTCAAAGAACACAAAGAGGCAAAGCAACATTTCTAGTGCAAAATAACTAAATCCTGCACCCCTTACCAGAAAGGAGGAAGGTAAGAATGGAAGGCTCAAGGTGAGGAGGTAATCACATATTACACCTGAGCAAAGGAAGGATCTAAAAACCCCAGAACCCCTTCTTAGCAGACTCACCTGTTTGATACCCTCGGGGCACTTCACTTCCCCTGGGACTGTGAAAGATACACAGGGCCTGTTCCAGCACGTGAAACAACCAGATAACACAGGGCAAAATAAAGTCAGTGCACGTGCCTTGTTTTCAGAGCATTGTTTAATATTTCAAAGAACTGTAGTGCAGTTCAGCTTAGATATTTCTTACCAAAATTAAAGCACTTGCATTTCTGAGAAACATTCTAGACAAAGGAATGTTTCTCGGAGTGAAATGCCCTGTCATGTTTTCAAGCATAAGTGTCAATTTCTACTAAGTCTTAGAAGCAGCAGGCTGTCCAGGCTCTCCCATAACTATGGCTTTGTGTGCAGATGAAGGAGGTGATACATTTTGTAACTTTTGAGCAGTTTATTACATAAAGTTCACGTAACTCTATTTGCCTACTTTGTACACAATTGTCTAGTCTCACGCACAGTGGCTTCCAAGTTCTTTCTAGTACTGGCAAGCACCAAGAAATTCTGAAATAGAATATCAAGTGCCTTAATTAAGTTCAAATCAGGACCTTGGTAGATGGATCTTGCACCCAGTTATCAGGAATGTACAAATGTCTTTATTCAAAAAATACAAAATAAATTATCTGTAGGCATGGACAATGACTGTAAACAATTACACGTGTGTTAAATGAAATCCGGTAACTGATGGTTACAGTGATTCTTTTCAACACCAGCCTCACTTCAGTCACTATCCATCCTCTCACACTGATAGCTCAAGTTTTTGAAGTCAGAACTGTCAGTCTTTAACAGCACAGCTCATGATGCATCCCTACCCCAGGAATTAGAACATGCCACCTCCCATTCCTCCACCCATCCCACCCATTCCTCCCATTGCCGGCTCCTTTTCTTCTTTAGGAACTTCAGTCACCACTGCCTCTGCTGTTGATAGGAGAGACGCAACACCTGCAGCATCCATCAGAGCAGTTCTCACAACCTAAAAATAAGCAAGAAACTACTTAAAACCTGCTGACCACCACAAGAGGTGGGAGGAAGCAAAGCTGAGAATTAAGATCTTTAGGTTACCTTAGTTGGGTCTATGATTCCTTTTTCTACCATATTTACAAAGTCCCCAAGCATTGCATCGTAGCCGACTTCTGATGGGCTCTGCAGGATTTTTTCAACTATCAATGATCCTTCAACACCGGCATTCTTTGCAATAGTCATTGCTGGGATTCTCAGTGTTCTCTTGATTATTTCAATGCCTGCAAGAAACAGAACAGTTGGAGCTCTGTGTACAAACACCACTCCCACTGCCAAGGAATGCCCTAGTGCTGGAGATCAATACAAAGAGAAAGTCTTCCAAGCAAGAACATAAGCTATTTTTTGTCAGGAGGAAAGGTTCTCTGCTACTTGACACTTGGTAACAAATGAAATCTCTGCAGGATATTCATGCATGTTTTACTTCTAAAAAAATAGAAGTATTATTACTCTCTATATTTATATGTAACATGACACAAAGTCTTTTTCCATTTGATTTGCCACACAGTCTCTTGAGCATTATTAAATTTTGTCTGTCTGACTTTTAACAGCCAGCTCCCAACACTAGACATTTACCACTCTGTGCTGGGATGCTGCTGCTGCTTTACTGCTACTGGGTCTTACACAGTCCAACCAGCGATGCAGCGAAAAAGCTCCTTCCCACTCAAAAGCAGAGACCACCATACCAAAGAAATGGGATGTTCCTAAGATCAAGTAACTAAAAACTCACTGAAAGCTACCTGATAAAGCCTTAGGACAAGAGAAAGCCTGCTTGTATCACTTCCACACACACCCTCCAGTCATCTGCTTACCAATTCTCTGATCCTCGTTGGCTGGGGTTAAGGCATCTAAGGCTGGGATGCAGCGCAGCAGGGCACAGCCACCACCTGGGACGATGCCTTCCTCCACGGCCGCACGGGTGGCGTTCAGGGCGTCGGTGACCCTGTCCTTCTTCTCGTTCACCTCAACATCGCTCGTTCCACCCACCTGCGAGCAGCAAGCCACACGTCAGGGTCCGCACGAGGAGCCCGGGTGGGACAGCTCTGCTGCCACCAAACTAAGCTGCCAGTGCCTAAGAAGCGCCAGAAACCCAACCCACCCTCTCCCACACTGGCAAGTCTTCTTCTGTACCTCAGCACTCAAGAAGCCCAAGCTTTAGTTCATCATGATTTTACCAAGTTCTTAATACCTTCAATACTGCTACTCCATCAGAGAGCTTGGCCAGTCGCTCATTCAGTTTCTCTTTTTCATATTCACTGGTGGTAACCTCTAGCTGTTCGATTATTTCTTGAATGCGTTTTTCAATCTGAGCCTTTTCACCCTTCCCCTTGAGGAGCATGGTGTCATCTTTTGTCACAATGACCTCTCCAACTTTACCAAAGTCATGAGGCTGAATATCTTCCACATTTAGATTCAAACCCTCTTCTCCAAACACCTGAAAGAAATTATGTGAAAAGCTAGAATTCACAGGTTCCCCACACATCAGGTTTTTTTATCTACAAGTACATGAACACATACAGCAGGCTAATGGTGCAAAATAACCACATTACTGCAATTCCACCCTCTGAGTGAAAAGCATCTTCCTGATATCCAACCTAAACCTGCCCTGACACAGCTTCACAGCATTTCCTTGGATCCTGTCACTGGTCATCTCCAAGTATTTTGAGAAGTTACAGATATTGACATGTCGTTGACTGAAGAACAGTTTGGTAGTTGGTTACTTTGTGCTGCCATCACCTTAAACGTGAAGTTTTATTTCAACAGCTTCCTCTGGGTCCCAATATCATGCTATGACTTTGAAGTGCATATTAAAAAAGGGCAGCATAAAGGGACATTAATCAGTGCATCAACTATATGCAAAATTTAGTAGCAAGAAAATTCATTCAGTCAATTCCAAGAATTTTAAATAATTGTATTTGCCACATCTGAGGCCAGGCAATTAATATTTATAGAGGCAACAATTGCCTTGGAGTTCCTCCTTCCCCTTAAAAACCTAAATCCTGCAAGGAAACCTCATGTGACTTCAGTCAGTTACAAGGACATATGGCTGGCCAGGACTGCATTACACAGCAATTATCATTTTAAAAAACAGGAAGTTTCAAACATCAGTTATGGTTACATTTCTGACAGAACAGAACACAGCCTGCAACCCACCAAATACAAGCCAATGACCTAAAAATGCACAGTATATTTCTCCTTAAAAAGCATTAACGTTCCTTGGAGCAAAAAGCCACTTAAAACATCATTACTTACAGCACCACCAGTAGCAATTGCCATGTCCTTAAGTTGGTTTTTTCTGTTGTCACCAAAACCTGGTGCTTTTACAGCAACAACCTGAAGGCCAACCTTCAGTCTAAAGACAAAAATTCAGAGAATGAGTTTAATTACTATGCCAAATTATTTCAGTGCAGCTCTAGCAGTCAAGCAAACAAAGAGACCATCACAAACTGAGGTGGTTTTTTATAAAAAAGCAGTTAGGACACAACTGAAGTTCTGCCTGAGTTGATATGAAGCATGGTGGTGTTAAAAGCTGCTATTTCTTTGGCACAGGCAAGAGAACAAGCAGCCTTACACCATAGGAAAAAAACGATTTTAAGGCTCACCTGTTCAAGACTAGAGTGCTGAGGGCTTCTCCATCAACATCTTCAGCAATGATGACCAAAGGTTTGCGGTTGGCATTGGCAATTTCAAGAGCTGGAACTATGGACTGTACACTAGAGATTTTCTTTTCACTGATTAAAACATAAGCATCCTGGAATTCACATTTCTGCCCTGCAGAAACAACATGCATTATCTGAACAATTCCATTACAACAACATATCAAGCATTCTTTTAACTTGAGCAGGTGCTTTGGAGCAATGGCTGCACTTTCCAACTGCATTAAAAAAAGACAACTTGTTTTCTGCAAGACTCCACTCTCAATTCTCCATTGTTCTGCTGTGTTGCAAGGCCAGCCTGATGTTCGCAGGAACACTTTGCAGGGAAGAAAAAGGAACCCCCAACACCCCAAGCTTTTACCAAGTTCAAGTTTTCTGATTGGAAAGGACCCCCTGCTCTATTTGCTGTGGTGCACAGCATAAGGGACTGTAAAGCCTTTAACAGATGCCATCATTTCTCACTGACACAAGCCACTGGAAGGTGTTTGACGTGACCTATTGTAACTCACCTTTAGTTGTGTTAATAAAATATGGAGAGATGTAGCCTCTGTCAAATTTCATACCCTCAATGATTTCCAGTTCATCGTTTAGAGTTTTTCCATCCTGTTCAGATGCAAGAAAGTGTGCATTAAAATCTCCTGTTTGCTACCAAAAGCACAAGTACAGTTTCAGCATATCATGCACAACAGATTGAAAGACTCTGGATCCCTCATCAGTTTCATGTGCTTCTCTCCAAAACAGGAAGAAGGGAAGAGTGGTCAAACTCTGATCTAAAAGAGCTGGGGAGGAATTATGGTGGGAGTTATGGAATGTGAGCTGCAGCAGCAGCATCACATGTGACAAAAGCCAGCCCTAAGAGGAGAAGAGACAGTCCCTTGGCCAGTTCTTACCTTGACAGTGATCACACCCTTTCGTCCAACTTTCTTCATTGCATCAGAGATTATATTGCCAATTTCCTGATCTCCATTTGCTGATATTGTGGCAACCTGAAAGAATAAGACATTTAATCTCATTTTCCAAAGCAAGGTGCTTCCTCATGATAAAAAAAAAAAAAAAAATCACAACAACCATTTCTGACAAGGCAGGGCAGCAGAGTGCAGCACACTCACAGCAGGAGGCAGGAACTCTGTCAGAAGGGCTCGGGCCCTTGGGCAGCTGCAGCACAGAGCCAGATTCCCTGCACCGGGCTCACACCCAGGCCATCTCCAGGCACAGATAACCCAGGACCACCAACACCCCTGAACCTGATCTCCCACAGCACATCTGCCACACCCTCAGTACTCTGCCATCACTTCCATTCACAACAGAGCTTTGTTCCCATCAATTCTTCCTAAGTACACACATTTATCTTTTAAGACCACACTTTGGAAACTTGAAGATGAAAAAATCTGCCAACTTCTGAACTAGCTTCTAGCAGTGCAACTGAAGAATACTTCTGCTTTATAAAGAAAAGTACCCAGTGTCAAGATGCACACAACCTAAATTCATGAAACCTAACCTCACAAAACCTTTTCTGAGAAACAAATGCGTAAATTTGGGTTACATTTTATGGTGTGTTTTTTCTTACCTGTGCAATTTCTTCTGGAGTTGTAACAGGTTTTGAGAGCTTCTTCAGCTCAGCTGTGATGGCATCCACTGCCAGCATCACCCCTGAGATGAACAGGGCACTTGTGAGTGAACAAAGCAAGGTGCAGAGCACAGAAAACACAAACCAAGCACCCACCCACCACAATGAACAGTTTTCCTTTCAAAGAGGAGGCCACAGTGCAAAAATGCATTGTGTGCATGTTAAAAATCAAATAGCTCTTGTTCCATACTGTCATTTGTATATGCAGTGATGGGTTTTTTGAAACTGGTGTGAGATACTGTCATGACTGAAATTTGTAACACATTTGTTTACATGGCTACAGTATTAATTAAATGCAGAAATGGCTTTAACTGGAGTTCACTTACAACAAATTAAGTAAGTTGACAGCATGTAAAATAGTACAATGATTAGACAAATTATTAATTGTTCAGTCTGCAGTATAAAAAAACTCCAACTGTGCTCTATAAACATCATGTAACCCTTTATAGTAACTCTTCAAACAGAAAACAAGTCAAACTTAGGGTATGAAAAACAAAAGACAGCTATTAAATATTAAAAACAACAGAAAAAAAGTTACCCCTCCTAATTTCTACTGGATTGGCTCCTTTGCTGATCTTCTCAAAGCCTTCCTTGGCAATGGCTCGTGCGAGGACTGTTGCAGTAGTGGTACCATCTCCTGCTTCTTCGTTGGTATTGTTGGCAACGTCTTGAACTAACTTAGCTCCGATGTTTTTGTATTTGTCTTTCAAGTCAATTGCCTTTGCTACTGTCACACCATCTTTTGTCACTTTGGGACTTCCCCAGCTTTGTTCAATAATAACTGTTCTTCCCTAGGGGGACAAAAAAAAAAAAAAATTAAAACCAAGCCAACCCAAAGCATGTTACTCTCAAGAGCTCCACTGAAAATTCTGAACAGTCACAGCTGAACACCTTACACAGGGCGCTCAGCTGGGACTTCTCAAACACACACTTTAATACCAAGGTTCTCCGAAACTAGAAAAATGGCTCAAAGGCTTTATGCTTGCACGGACTGACACTCCATTCTTCAGCCATAATGCTTAATACCACAGTCTGCAATTAAGTAAGACTAACCTTGGAAAAAAAACTAGAGAGAGTCCCTCTAAATGCTAATATTTTACCCCCAAATTAAAAAGATAACAACTCAATGAACCAAATTTCCAAAATTCTCATCAGATCACAAGAAACATTGTGATTAGAAAACAAGTAATACAAAGCTCAATTTGTTGCATGTGCTGGAAGGAAAAAAAAACCAGACTTGCAAACCTCAATAGTGATTAGCAAAGATAACTGAGAACACTTCAAATTTGTGTTCATGTGTTACAGTAATTTCTCAAACACTGCAAGTTACCAAGCTTTTCTCATCTTAGCTCAGACTTGGATCCAACTATAAAGCTGGAGTATTACATCTAACAGACACAGCCAACACGGGAAACCGTGAACCATACAGGGACCACACGGCAAATGCACCTGCACAAGGCCACTGCTTGTTCACAGATTAATTCCATAGCCAACAGCTGCCCCAAACAATCGTGTTCCGGTGTGAGCTGGAGGCAGCAGAAACTCAAGGAGCCACCTCTGGTTTACTGCTGCCCTGAAACTCCTCTACCATCCTGACAGCTGGAGCTGCTGGAAGAGGGAAGGGAGAGCAAGTGCCCCACCTCAGCACTGTCCCTCCCAGCCGGCCTGCACAAGTGCCCTGCTCGGTCCTGCTGGGAGCTCTCCCAGCGCAGGCTGGGGATCACGTGCCAGGCCAGCGGGGCAAGGATTCCCGCGCAGTGCCCCTGCGGCTCCCCTGCTCAGAGCCCACACATCTGCCTCAGTGACTGAACAGCTCTGGCTGCCTGCCAGGCACGAGGCCTCGCTGCTCCTGAAGCAAGGAGAGGTTCTGCTTCAGTTACTCGGGCTGAACCTGGAGAACAGCTTATGGAAATTTACTCTGTGCCATGGAACAGTTACGCCAAAAGGGATTCCCGACTACGATCTTATTTGACCTGCACCTCTAAATATAAAAATGATTCAAGAATAAGAGAACTCCTCTCTGGAGGAGCATGCTACCAGTACATTTTTCATGTCTCCTAGTTTGCTTAATTCTGTTCTGTATTTTGATATGGTCCTATTCCTAATGTTTGCTTTGCAGCTTGGAGAAGAGAAGCACAACAAAACCTCCAGAGAAATCACATGAAGGGGCTTGCTCTCAGCAAAAACACCTGCCTGCATTCCTGAAGAAGGGAACAAACAACACCAGTAACTGCACAGGCATTTAGAATGGTCCGGCATATTGAGAAGCTGAACTCCCACACAAACCAGTGCTGTTCAACATGCTGGAGCAGTACCAAAAGATTGTGTGAGACTGCAAACTGGGCTCCTTAAAGTGTACAACAGTGCCAAAAGAGGTTTCCTCACCAGAGTGAGGTTTCTTAAAAATGCCAGAAGCAGACTCAGGCACTGCAGCACAACCCCTCCATTTTTACACGAAGAACAGCATGACAAACAAAAATTCCCTAAGGTTACACGAAGTTGCATCAGCAAGTGCCCTTTAGCCAGTGGATTAGGACTGTGCTTCGGCATTCACAAGATAGCCTGATTCAAAAAAAACAAGAGTTAAATTAACCAACTACACTTAAACTTTGTTCCTTTATGGAAGTAGCCACAGCTTCCTGACACAATTGTTCCTTAACCTTCATCTGCTGCTCACCTTTATGGTATTTTTGTCTTTGAATGAAGCTGGTAGAGCACTAAAAATGTGCAGAGAATACAAGAAATCATGTTACAGAGGCCAAGCGGCCTTCAGAAGAACTATCATGCACATGCTGTTACAGGGAACACATATTCACACAAGCCCCAAGAAAATCAGTGTCTCTTCCTCAAAAAGAGGAATCTCATTTCAAGCCCTACTGCACACTGCATGACTATGCAGAACACCATAGCTGGTTTTCCAAGAGACCCAGATGTCCCTTACACAACAGAACACAGGACAACACAAATGAACGCCTCTACCACAACATTTCACCTAGGCTGGTAATAGTCACCAGCCAATTGAAAACTCAGTATTACACTTGGGATTTTTTTAAAGCTTGTTAATATTTAAAAGGTAAACTAATATAAAATTGTAATTAGTAAAAAAAAAAAAAAAAAAAAATAAAAAAACAAACAAAAACTCATGAAAAACTCCAACCAAGCCACCCACATGCTAATTAACCCACCCCATGACATGGACAGTTACATTATCTACCGCATTGTTACAGGTTATCAACTGAGCTGGTAACACATTATGCACATCTCCTTAACCTTCAAACTGTTTAGATGAATATAATGTACCTTTCACAGGAATCCAAGCAATTTTGTTACTTTGAAAAGCACATGCACTGCTGTCCCACTTTTGGTGACCGTGAGACTACAGCTGTTTGCAGGAGCCTGTCCACTCCCCTACCCCTGTGCTCTGCAGTTCTGCAAACACAACCGTGCAGCTTCACCGAGAGAAACCCAACTGTTCTCTGTTACAGTGTTTGCAGCCGGGTCTGTGCTAACATAAAAGTCAGTTCTGCAAACACAACCGTGCAGCTTCACCGAGAGAAACCCAACAACTGTTCTCTGTTACAGTGTTTTCAGCCGGGTCTGTGCTAACATAAAAGCCTTCCATTACCTTTGGCCCCATGGTGACAGCCCCGCCCGCCAGGCCCGTCGCGCCACCAGCGGCCCGCGGGAAGGTGCGGGCCCCGCTCCCGCCACCCGGGCGCAACGCCTGCATCGCGGCCGCCCCCCGCTCCCGCCGCTCGGGCCCAGCCGCTCCCAGCGCGGCCCCCGCGGGCAAAGGGGCAGGGCCCTTATACCCTCCCCAGGCCAGGGAGAGCGGCGCGGGCCCGGCGCCCCGGCCGCGTTCCCGCTCACCTGCGGCAGCGCGGGAGCAGCACCGCGGCTCTGCGGACTCGCGGGGCACGTCTGGCGCGGCGGCGGCGGGCGGCGCTCGGCACTCACCGCCTCGGCCCCGCCCCCCGCCGCCGCCGGCCCATGTGCGGCTCCGCCGCCCGGCCCCGGAACCAGCATGGCCCCCGCGCCCGCCCACAGCCCGCCTGCAGCGCTGGGCCGCGGGCTGCAACTGCGCATGCGCTAAGGGCTTGTAAGCATGAACCATTCATGTTTCGGGGCCCGCCGATTCCAGAACCTTCTGGAACGCTCATGCTCGCCGCGGGTCAGAGGTGAGCTGACCTCACTTCCGTGCAGGGCCCGGCCTGGGGCACCGCGGGAGCTGTGAGGCGGGTCCGCGGTACCGGCAGGGCGTAGCCGTTCCCGGGATGGGATGGGGCCGCAGCGGTTGAAAAAAAACGGCGGCGCTAAACGTCCCCGGGACCGGGGGAGGGGGGCGGCTCTGCTCCGCCCTGGGGCGGGGTACCGGCCGCGCATGCGCACGCCGTGACCTTCCTCACGTGTGTGCTGGCGGCGGCGCGGTCACTCGGTGCGGGCGGCGCGGGAGCATCATGGTGAGTGCCGGGGCCGCCGCCATCTCCCACCGCTGCTGCGGCCCCGCTCCCGGGCTGCTCCGCCCCGCGTGCCCGGCGCCGCGGGGACAGCCCGCAGGGCCTGGCGGCGCCCCTACTCCTCCCCGCGGCTGGGTCGCTGCCGGGGCCCCCGCCGCCGCGCACGGGTGTGCCCGGTCCCTGCCGTGCCCGCGGGCAGCGCTGGGTCGCGGGGAGATGGGGGGACGGTGGAGGCGGGGGGTGCCGGCGCCGCAAGGTCACGCAGTCCGTGGGGCAGAGGCGACTCCCCCGGCAGGCGCGGGGGCTGCGGCCGGGACGTGGCGGGAGGTTTGCAGGGGCTGCTTTTGGCTGCGCAGAATCTCCAGCTCAGGGTTCCTCCCCGCCGCGGTGACGGGAGCAGCGCCGCGGGGCAGGGCCGCACAGGGCACGGCGGGTCTCTGCGGAGATAGACAGGAAACCTGTGCCACGCTCCGGAGCTCTCCTTTCTAGAAGTCTTGTAATTTTTTTTATAGAGAAGAAGGAGAGTTTGACTGAGTTGCCCTTGTTCTTGCAGTGATACTTGATTCTTAGGATAATAATAACTTGAAGAATTAAAACTTAGTGTAAAATATTAATGGTCGTAAGTCTAGCAGCTTTATTTTTTGTAAACGTAGAACAGCTCTTAAAAAAGAGGGTTAGCGATATTATCTTCACAGGATGAAGACGTCCACAACGGGCAGCCTTTTCCCTTGGTTGTCTGTCATCGCTGTGCTGCTGACAGCAGTCGAACACAGCATTTTCTATGTACTGCCTTTTGTTCGTGCTCTGCCTGTGACTTTGCTGTCCTCCACTGCTCAAGTGTGTGTGGGTACCGAGGAGTGCCAGCAAAGGGCACACGGATGCCAGGCCCTTCTAGCTCTTTCTCTGAGTGTGGGCTCTGTGTACCTGTCTAGTGGAGCACTATCTCCATGTGACTTGGCAGCTTGCCATATCTTTCCTTCTAAATCAAAGCAAGTTCCTTCTTCCTGACCCCCACGTGTTGGGATAAGTGCATTTGCTTGCATTTATCTGGCCTATGGGAATTAGACTGCTGGTTCTAAAATGCAGACAGATAGCAGAAATAGTTGCAAAAAACCCCCAAACCTATACCAAATCTGAGGGAAGAACCCAACAACTTAACAAAAACCCCTCACCTTGACTCTGCTTAAGCAGAAGCAGATACCAAAGCAGCTGAGCTAGAAGGTTGCTTACCTTCTCATTTTCAGGGCCTTGACCTAAACTTTCTTGTAATTTTTTTCTGAATCTGTTTGTAGAATTTGGTATAAGTAATAGCACTGTGGCTCAGGCTGCAGAGTCTCGCCTGTTTTTTTGTGAAAGGGTGATGCTTGAAAGCACCTAAGAAAGACTGACAGTGGGGCACCTGGCTAGACTTGTGCTTCTTTAATGTAAACCTATTCACAAGTATAGATGCAGTTCATATAATTAATGTGTTCACCAAGCTGTAGCAACTAAGGGCTTGGTGTTAAAAGCCTAGAGGCCTTTCCAGACAGAGGAGTCTGCTCTGTTGTGGGTGATTTATTCCCCAGCTGGAGTACATCTTCCTACAGCTGAATTGTCAGGATTGCCCAGCATCTGCCTGTGCCTTCAGGAGTTTCTGATGCAATCAGAACTGTTATTTGCTGCTATTAACTAAGTGCTTTGCAGTTGTCTTACACTATTCATCATCTCTCTCAAAAGAGAAATCATTATGCGTTGGTTTTTAAACTCTTTTTAATTGCAGTTTTTGTTGTAATGGCTCTCTTGTTACAATGTACAATTACTTCCACAGGCAGGAAAAGCATTTAGGAAATTTCTTCCCCTCTTTGATCGTGTACTGGTTGAGAGATGTGCAGCGGAGACAGTAACCAAAGGAGGAATCATGATACCAGAAAAATCCCAAGGGAAAGTACTACAAGCAACAGTAGTAGCAGTTGGATCTGGAGGCAGAGGAAAGGTATTTACCCTGAAGCATTCCATGTGGGTAGAACCAGAGTGGTGGTAGCTTGAATGTTGCCCTAAGAGTGGGATGGTTATAGTGCAAAAGTGGTGATAGCTCACAAAAATGGATGACTGTGGTGGCTGAAATTGCAAGTGGGGAGGGATTCAAAAAGCAGGTAGAAATCTCAAGTTGTCCTGAAATGAATTCCAGCATTCCTTTTGTAATTTATAAAATGGAGTGGGGTTTCTTTTGTTCGCTGTTTGCTTTTTTATGGGGTTTGCTTGTTTGGTGGTGGGGGTTTATTTTAAATACGTAGACAGTGTTGTGTGTGATACCCTGTTTCATCACATTTCAGCCAAAACCTTGAGGGATCAGCAGACTTCTTTATTAAAATTATTATATGCCCAAATGTCTGTGACCTGTGAGCAGGGTGGAACCCCAGAATGTGGGATTTCCACAAAATATGAAATACCTATTTATTGTCTGCCTTGTGCTGTGCAAAATACCATTGTCCATAAGGATTAGGCTTATTGGACTAAAGAAGGTCAGCAATCAAAGGAAGTAAGTGTTGAATAACTGCTTGTTAATTTTGCACATTGGATATGTATATGGAGATAAAAGAAGACAGTTCACAAAAAGGCCAGTGCCTGCAGGCTTCCACATCAGAAGGGCTGGTTCCCCACCAGAGCAGTGTTCAGTCAGTGGCAACGCTGGAAAACAGGTTAAATTTCAACCTGGGCACACTGCCTTGGCTTTTCTTTACCATGAGTCCCTATATACATCTCAGGCTGGTTTGTGGCAGGATCTGCTTTTCAACAGTTTATGTTGTGAAAGGGTGGTAATATTTGACTAATGTGTTCATGTTTTATTCATAATACAAAAATTTAATTAAACTTCATCAGGGTCTTCTAAACAAGTGGTTTGGTGGCAACAGTTGATCAAAGTTACAGAAATGGGAAGGTGTTTTTTTAACTGGCACTTGGAGAAATTATCCTTGGTTATAGAATATGGAAATATTTGTCCCTTGATTTACAAGGGGTTTTCATGGTTCTTCAAGTGAAGTCCTATTCAGCGTGTCAAGTGAAGACCTCATGCTTGTCTTTACAGTTAAAACTAAATGCAAAGTTGTGATTTCCTGAATGTTTCTATGCATGAATGGATTGTGGTAGTTTGGAGGAATTCTATTACAGAAAAGTAAGGATTTTTTTCCTTTTTTCAGAATGGTGAGATTCAGCCAGTAAGTGTAAAAGTTGGTGAAAAGGTTTTGCTCCCAGAATATGGTGGTACTAAGATCGTGCTGGAAGATAAGGTAGGTTTCCCAGCTTTGTGAGTGCAAATCAGAATGGTTCCTGAAACACCAGTGAGAAATGCTGCGGTTACTTTGTGGTGTTAGCACCACTCAGGAAAGGGAGCAGCTGGATCCAGCCACCTTCCGACAGCCGTGCTACCGCTACTTCTGCCCCTGCATGAAAGGCGGCAACCACAGGAACCTCTGACCTGACCTTTGCTGGGTGGGCAAAATGGGCTTCCATATGTCAAGCACATATTAGAGGGCGTCCAAAAAGGCTTAGGAATTCCTGGGGGCATCCTTGTTTTTGGCAGGGAAAGCCTGCAGAATTGTTTTCTAACAGTTCTTGCGCTTTCCTACTGCTAGAAGTAGTAACTTGATAGCTCTCCAAGGAGTATCTTAGGAACAAAAGGAACTTCTTCAAGACTAGCTCTACATGTTGATTCTTGGTTAGCTTGCTTTTGATTTTGTACTTAATGACTGCAATAATGCTGACTCAGAACAAGACAGTATTTGCAAAACAAGAAAAATATTTACATGACAGAAGCTAACGTTTCTTTTCTTTACAGGACTACTACTTGTTTAGAGATGGTGACATTCTTGGGAAATATGTGGACTAAACCTGTTGCAGTATCAGTCATCCATTCCACTAAAATGCTGAAATTTTTCTTTCATCATGTAAATAATGTCCTTTATTTTATAATAAACAGGCATTGAGTCTTTGAAATAACTTGCGATCTCACTGTAACGATGGAACACAAATAAAAATATGTACAGTCAGAAATCAGTTGCTCTTGCTTGAGTTCCATTGAACAGTGAAATTTGGATGACCACCAACCAGCCTTAATTATTCCAAACAACATCATTTTATATCCTTATCTCTGTACTGAGATTGTAAAGGTCTTTCCAATAAACTTAAAAAACCGTTCTGCTTTTGTCTCAGTTTCTGCTGTTGCTCAGTGAAACTGAGTCTCAGTTGTGTAATGAGCTCTCTGAAACATTCAATGGTAGTAATGTTATTTTCACCAAGTTTGTATGAAATGAGCTTAAAATGGTTACCAGACAGATGCAGTCTTGCTGAGGACTTTTCTCCAGCTCCCTTGCACACTGGACTCCTGAGATAGCATGGGTTCTTGTAAATTCTGTCTGAAGACCCTGAAACACTGAAAGGTTAAGGCACACAAACAGCCTGTCCCCCAGCAGCTGGAAGGAGCCTGGTATTAGTCATGTCTGTGCTGTAACAGAATCATCCAGTTCCCAGATGGAGCAGTTAAGAATTAATGGTTATTCTTGCGTATCACTCACTAAACTTTGCCAATAGAAAATAAAAAACCTCCCTCAGCAGTTAATCAGGCAGAATGGGGCTGATGCTGATCCTAAATGAAGTTTCTTTACTGATTACCACACTCACACCCAGAGATTTCTTGAGCTTTCCTTTAACTCAGGAGAGACCTGTTTTGACAAATGATATTTCCTTTACCCTCAACACACCATTCTTAAATAGCAAGACATTGACTTAGGTAATGCTGAAGCAATTAAATTTGCATATTCCTGGCCACCTTCTCTTGCCTTGACAAGGATTCAGGGTTGTACGTGCAGGAGCACCCAAATCTGACTGTTCCTGAGGAGGCTTTCAAAGCTGGCTGCACAGAGGAATCCAGTGCAGCCTAAGAACAGATAGTGCCTTAAAGTGCTTTTGGGGTAGTCCTAGTGAAGTCAGTCAGTACATGGCTTATTGCTGCTGAAACTTCATTGGCTGGAATTGAGCTGCACTTTCCCATTCTAGTCATGCTGATCGGAACTCGGCACTGCTAGATACATTATAATGCTTATTCCAGCGGTAACAGTAAAGAACTGTAACAAAATATTTTTCTGATCTCCATTCAGATGCTGCAGTGTGGGACTCAAGCTCTGCCAGTTTGAAACACAGTGTATATTCTGCCAGCGCAAAGTCCCTCCCATCAGCTGCACAGCACAGGGGTCAGCTGGAGCCATGCTTTTCCCTAGATGCCATTGATCACCCAGCCATTCCAGCGGGAGCTGCGTTTGCCAGGCTTGGCTGCAATGTCTTTTGCTCCCCTTTCCCTGGGGTGCTTGCTCTTGGCTGGTTACCTCTGCTTGCTCTGGTGCTAAAGACAAACCAGACACTGCTCTGGGGGTTAAATTTGCACTGAACTATGGACAGACAGGCAAGATGCTAAATGAATAAAAATACACTTTTTAGTATAAAAGACCTACATCTTGAAATCTGCCCTGTTGCAGTTTTACTTCAGTAGTTACAGCACTGCACCTTCAAGCTGAAACTTAAGATAATCACACCCCAAGGACCTTGCAAGACAATTGATTGTGCAATGAAACACAAACTCCCTGGGAAGCATTATCTTCCACTGCAGCCAGCATGCCTTTATCTCCCAGGATAAGGCAGGCAATCTGCTGCAGTCACATAGCAAAGAGGAGAAGGTATTTTAAATACTTACAAACAGCTGAGAGACACTGTACCCCATCTCAAGATGCAGTAGGAATTAACAGAGAAATGTTTAGGCCTAAAATTTCACCATTTCTTTCCCTAATGGCTCTAAAAGACATGAACTGCACAGGATCACGCTGATCCCTCACCACACAACCTGGCTGCCCCCAGCTCCACCTTCAGCCCATGCTTTCAGCCCAGCAGGTTTTCAGCAGCTCGATACAATGCCTATTTATTAAAATATAAAATGCCTATTTATTAAACTTAGCATGGCTGTATCTAGTACTGTTTTCATAAGTGATTAAAAACAGAAGTCACACTTCATGGGAATAAGTAATTTATGGATGTTGGGGAAAATAGTGTTCCTAGGCCTAATTAAATGGAGGACACCCTGGAACATTTGCTGGATTGACAGGAACATTCCATCCTTGCACCACAAGGCTCTTGCTGTAAGCAAGGACAAGGCAACTGCCACACAGCCAAGGTGATCCATCTGCTGTTCTGCCCCCCAGGCCATGACTGTGTGCCAGATCCTGTATCCCTCCGGTTCTTCAGGCAAGGACAGACCATCAGTCACAAACCCTGTTCCTTTGCTGTGTTCTTCTGGTAGGAACTTAGGCTTCTTTCCACTGTCTTCTATGTGGTTTAAAAACTTCAGTTTTGGTGTAAATGCTCCATATTGCCCCACCTGCTTTTTTGAGGGGATACAGTCTTCAGTCTGTCAGAATCACAAGGAAACGAGGTGGACTCCATCTTTAGTGACTTTCTTTTCATAGCACTTCAGAATAGCTTCCATTCTCAGCAGCTGTAGTGTTTTCAGAAACCTTTTCTCACCCTGGTTATGTTATCCTGCCACAGTAAGACAAGGATGGGACATTTATATGCCAGTAGAGAAGAAAGGACAGACAGGGCCCTAACAGCACGTGAATGGTTGATAAAATTTTGGCCACATATTCAAATTTTCATTATTGAAGGCCATAGGATTAGGACCAGCTGAAAGCCCAAAACTGAAACTACTTTGTTCAGATTTTGTTCAAAACCAGCTTGAAATTTAATAAAATAAAAATAATAAGCATCTTCCAGGAATACAGGATTAATTATCAGGGGGCAACACAAGATACCCTAGAGAATTCAAGATCTTAATAAATGAGGCAGATTTCTTTCCTTTTTTTTTCTGCAGACACATGAACCATCTTCAGACTGAACTAACAGAGACATATTTTTCTCTGAGAGGTATTTCTTCACAGTCAGATTTGTTTCCGTGTTAAAAGCAAAAATGGCCATGAAATAAAAGTCAGGGACAAATGGAAATGTCAAGTCCCCAACTTTTCTGTGCTTTAAGGTTAAACCTTGAATATGATGATAGGAAAAAAACCAAAACAAAACCCAACAATAAAAAATAATGCAAACAAACTGCTGAATTTTGAAGGACTCCAGCTAGAACAGTTTGTGTTTTGCAACTGGCTAATAATAATATCAACCTCATGAAAAAAATAATGTTGGAATACAGCTGGTCTAAAGAAATGCTAGGACATTTCTACTCCTCATTCCAACACAGCAATTTCTCACAGCGTTTTAAACCTTTTGATGGTTTCTTGCACAAGCTGGGTTTCGCCACACGACCCGAAGAGCTGACATCCCTGGGGCAGGAATGCTGGCCAGGAGTAAAAAAGTAACTACTGCAAACCGAGCTCCTGAAGCCAGGAATGCCGAGCTCCGCGTTACAGTGTAACGTGAGAGCAGCCGCCTGTGCCGGCAGTAGGAACCGGGTGAGCGGGGGCAGGCGCTGGCCCCCGGCCCATTTCTGCCCCCCGCACACGGCGGGCTCTGGGCTCCTGCCCGGCCTCTGCAGCACGGCAGGGCCGGGCTCACGGCCTTGCCCGAGCCACGCCGGGATTCAAAGTGCGCTTCTCTGCCTGACAGGAAAGCCTAATTGGAGATTTGTCAGCGTTTAACATCTAGAAATGTTTCACAAACTCTCGCGGGGTAGAAGGAAGGGGTTTTAACGTGTTATTTATAGCAAGATAATTGAGTGAAGGGGGAAACTACAAGCAGCACTCACCCTGAAATGCGCTGGGTGTAGGGACAGCACCAGGCAGCAAGCAGCCCTCTCCACCTTCCACAAAACACCCCACAGCTGCAACCATTTATTCCTTGCTTGTGTGAGGGAGGTGGCCCATGGTACCTCGCTGCTTCACCGCTCTTGCACCCAGAGGGAAACAATTCCTTACTCTGTACTCATCTACCACGTATTTGAGAGAAATAGAACAGCTTTCAAATAATGTTCTTCTCACTTATCCTACAGAAATAGTATGAATCACTCCAAAATGTTTACTCGCTTGTAAGGGAGATGTATTTATCAGCCAGCTATGAGGTAACAGTGTCTTTTTTGTTTTCTTCGCAAATAGAGTCACCACCCGACTCAGTAACCCTTGAAACCTGAGCTAACTCCGTTTGCCATTAGCACAGCAGTTTGTGCCCTCTGCACACCAAGCTCACAGGTGTCTCAATCCTGCCTTTGAGACCTAGAGAGGCTTCCTATCTACTTTATTTTGCCCCAAACAACCCTTGCTAGGGTGGGCTTTTACTCTTTATTTTTAAATTAAATCTTTAACATTAAACTCTGAATAATTTTTAAATCCACACACTTGTAGTTTGTATTGCACAGAGCACCAGGGACTGGGTTGTACAGACAAGCGAGGACTGACCTTGCGTGAGTGCACGCACAGCCGGGGCTGGCGGGGGATGCTGATGAAACAGAAAGAAATGCCATGGATTTCCTCAATAACCACTCAGGCCGTCAATCTCCGTGCGAGGCTTCGCCTCACAAGCCGGGTCACTCGCTGCGACACCGGCCCCGCAGCACCGAGCGGCCGCCCCGAACCTCCGCACTCCCGGCTCTGCGTGTGTGTGTGTGTGTGGGGCGGGGGGCGTCAGTGCTCCCTCTCAGGAATACAAAGCTCGGCTCTGACAGAGGAACCTGCAGGGCACCGCGCTCACAGGGAAGCGTTCCTGGCCTCCAGCGCCGCGCGGAGGAGAGCAGCAGCCTCGGCGCTGCCCGGAGCCGGGCGGGAAGGGAAAAGGGCCGGGACCGGGGCGGCCGCACCGCCGCCCTCCCTCACGGCAGCCCCGCGCCCCGCCTTCTCTCGCGGGCCGCGCCGGGCCTACCGGGGCTGGGGCGGCGGCGGCGGCCCCGCTGCGGGGATCGCTTTGTTCGCGGGGCAGCGGGCGAGACCTGGTGGCTGCGGGGGAGCGGACCGGGCACGGCGGCGGCTCCTTCCCCGCGGGCCCGGCGGAAAAGCCGCCGTGGCTTCCAGGCTGCGGGCTGGGAGCGGAGGTGGCGCGGGGCCCCGGCCGGGCCCCGACAGCTGTGACAGCCGGCGGCAGCGCGGGCCGGGCGCTGCGCCCGCGGCGCAGGCTGGTGCAGGCAGGGCGGCTCCCGGCACTGTCAGGCTGGGCTGTTGTTGCTGCTGCGAAAACAGCCGGAGCACGCTCCGGGAGTGGGCTCATGACCCTGCGCCGGGCTCCGCGGGAGCTCGGCTCCGGCACAGCGACCCTACCTGCCTGCCCATCCCGGAGGGAAGTCATCCTTCCCTTACGTAACTGCGCGCAGGGAAGTTCTGGTGTCACATCGCTTCTCTTAATCAAAATTGAATTCGTTTCTGTGGTGTCACGGTCAGCTGGAACAGGCACATTCAAACACGGAAACTGCGTTTTTTAGATTATTTCAGAGAGGCGTTCTGTCAGACTTTTATGTGAGACTTTCCCCTCTGCTTTTGGAAGGAGAACTCATGGTGGGAAAGGAGCCGTGTATGACACGTGTCTTCTGTTCTTTGTCATAGCATAGAGGTAGAATTATTACACAATCCTGTAAATCAGGTCATTCTACGCATGTTTCATCTGAAGGAGACAGAATGTCTCCTTCTGTGTGAGAAGATGTGTGCCTTTGATAAATTTGGGGTATTCTGAAAAACAGCTGGACATAGACCTAGGTTTGGTCAAATAGTATGAAATCCATGCAGATTGAAGTGTTTTGTGTATGGTGGTGATACTTTCTCTCCATAGACATGATTTTTCTTTGTGTGTGGCTGAATTTAATGTTTTATTTTGGATGACACTGGTACAGCTGTTCAGGTTGCAGATACAATGAGGTGATGATATTTCAACAGTGGATAGGCACTTGAGGTATTTTTCCCAGAGCTGACTTGCTCTCTCAGGAACAGATTGCTAAGCTTTGCTGTTGGGACATTTTCCTTGAGTCATTGCACCTCCTGGGATGACTACAGCAAGCTGACATGCAGCATCTCTGCATGATATGAGGGAATAGCACCAAATTTTAGATGTGAAAAATGCCCAGTAAGGAAATGCCTATGGTTGGGATGATCGTAGGTGCAGCACATGTGGACTGCTGCAGAATACAGGTGCAGCTGGATCTGAGGTGAAACTCCTGCAAGGCTTTATTATTGACAAGGCTGATAAGCATCCAGGTAAATTAATTAAGGCATACTGACCCTACCAAGGGTAAGGCGGGGATGTGGTACCAGGTTAGGCCAGCACAGTGTTGCGTGAGCTCAATTCAGAGATGTTTTTCTTGCTGTGTCACCACTGGGAGTTTTAGTTTCATAACCAGTGCATGCTGCTGCTCTCTGCAGACCTGTTCTTCCCCACTGCTGCCTGCTGTCACACCTGCAGTGGGTGCTGTGTGCCGTATTTAATGAACAAATGCAGGCTCTGGGTGTTGCAGCGGGGGTGTTCACCTGCCGAGTCATGCACAGCTTTCCATTCCAAGGTGTGCTGCTGCTGCAGTGCTGGGAGTGTAAATCCCCTCCCTCTTCCTGCCAGGACTGTGTGCTGCTTCTGTTCAGAGGCAGCTTCCTGGAATTGTATCAACTCCATCTATTTTCCTGCATGCTCAGGCTTATTGTAGGCTGTGTGCCTTTCTTCCTTCCCCTGTGGTTTTGTTACATTGCTTTAAACTTTCTTTTTTAAAACAGGATTTCTACAACTGGCCTGATGAGTCCTTTGAAGAAATGGATAGTACATTAGCTGTCCAGCAGGTATTCCTACTTGCATGAAATGTTGTTAATGAGTGCAGTTTCCCAGGTTTTGTGTTCTGGTATATAAAATTGAACAGGGCTTGATATTTATCTGCTTAGGGTGTTGCTGCACAGCAGTGAATTTCCTAAGCACCTATGTATATTAACAAATTAATGGTTCATTTTGTTTGCAGAAGTAACTTAAATTCCCATGTCTGGTTTAAAAAAAATCAGATTTAGGAAAATGGTGGGGGTTTTGCCATCCATATACCTTTTTTGATTGAAGAAAGGCATTTTTCAGACCTGGCATTTTTAATACCAGTTTCCTTACCCAGCCCATCTACTTTTGAGCTTTTGAACTTTTTAGTCTGTCAATTATTTAAGTAAAAATTAAGTCCATCCAAGATGTAATGTTTTAAATATACTTTCTTACTGTAATTACAAGATCTAGTTATATTTCTACTCCCCTACCAGTATATTCAACAAAACATAAGGGCAGACTGTTCCAACATTGATAAGATCCTTGAACCTCCCGAAGGCCAGGATGAAGGTGTATGGAAGTATGAACATTTAAGGTAAAATCCATCTTTTGTCAACGTTCTGTCTTGGTTCTAAGTTTTGTTGATTGATGCTGGTAGTGAATCTGTTTGAATGTGACACATCAAAAGTAACTTAAATGAAATTTGATTTTTCCACTGTTAAACATTGGTATTATTTTCTGAATTCCCTATTACTTTTAAAGATTTATAATGTGCTCTGATCTTAGTGTTTTTTTAAAGAAAATATTTGTACCTCACTTCTTGAATAGGAAGATATAGTCATCAATTTCCATAGCGCTTTCTCATAGTACTGTCAGTTCTTCATCTCCAGTAATGGGTAATGTGATTTCCAGATGCTCCCAGTGCTTTTCCTGAAACTAGCAGGCAAATAGGCAAGAACAGCAGGATTGTCTTGCAGTTATTTTTCTGCTTGTAAGGAAATAAACCTTTTTGTCCACGTCTGTTATTTTTTTTTTTAAGTTGCAGTACAATACTTCCACTAAATGATATGCTAAACTCAGCCTTTGCTGTCAGTGAAGAATTATAATATAATTGTTTAGCTGAGTAAAAAAAAACACATCTGCTGGTGTGAAGATCAGAATATCTAAGCTGTTTTCTAGGAGATACTTGCAGTGAGGAAACAAATAGCTGATTTTGATGCTGCTGTGTTCAATTTCTTTTAGACAATTCTGCCTTGAGCTCAATGGACTAGCTGTCAAGCTTCAGGTAATTATTTCCTTGAGACATTTTGTCAGGGAGGAGACTTTTTTGTTTTGTGTAGATTGTAGAGCTTTCTTCTTAACAGATACACACAGGGCTAAGCAGTGGTTGGAGGTTTTGTAAGATTTTAAGGGCTTATGGCAAATAACCCTTTTGGAGGGTGGACAGGGCAAGGAAGTGATTTGAAAAGATGAGCTCCTTTTTGCTGCTGGTTTTATTCTTAACTGAACAATTGTTTTAACAGAGTGAATGTCACCCTGACACATGCACTCAGATGACTGCAACTGAACAGTGGATTTTTCTTTGTGCAGCTCATAAAACTCCCAAAGAGGTATGGATGTATTTTGGAAAACTGACTCCAGTGATGCAGGAATTGTCTTTCACAGTTCGTAGGTTCATGGGGAGCTGTTAGAGGTGGCTTCTGTAGTCAAACTGAGAGCTTATGTGGGTTATGAATATCCATGGAGCTACTCTTCTTTGCCATTCTGTAGTGTTTTACAGAGAGAAAAGGAACTGCTTTTTTACTCAGTATTAGTGGCTTTGCACATTCCCCTTTTCTCTCCGGTTGGTGTTGACCCTGCCTGAAACTCAGTGGAAGAAAGCTCTTTGTTTAACTGATAGAAGAGTCCTTGCTGGGAATGGGCTCTCATCTTCAAGCGTTGCCCTTGATCCACAGTGTAAACCTGACACTCCAAACCTGAGTGCATGTGCTCGTTCTTAGAGCGGTTACTCCAAAAAGGCGGTGGAGTCATAAAGATGTTTCTAGTCAAGTGGGTTTATCAGCATGGCATTAGCTTATCTTCCTGCATGTCCAGTTAAACTTTGTTCAGATCTTCTGTTAAACCACTTGATACATCTTTTTTTTTTTTTTTTTTTTTTTTTTTTTTTTTTTTTTTTTTTCCCCTTCAAATTTTTTTTTTTTTTTTTTTGCCTTCAGAAAGTCTTTGTTGCTTTTGGTTATGATGATAATGCCATTTGTCATATTTATATTTGTATTTCACCGATAGTGCCATTTGTCATGTTTATATTTGTATTTCACCTTGCAGAATAAGGTACTGGTTCTTTTTAATATTATCCTTTCTGTCCCGTAAGATCTTTTGTCTTGTTTTGTTCTGCTTTTACTTTTCTGAGATGTTTTGACTTAGCCAACTTCCCACTTTCTCCTTTAACCCCTATCCCTAGTCAGCACCTTGGCATGTCTGGCAGTGTTGTCCTCAGCTAGACTGGAGAACTTCAGGTTTCTTTTTATCTCTGAGCATGCAGCATTCATCTCCTGTTTTCCATGGCAGTAGCCACCAAGTCATGGTCAGATAGGGGCTGATGGAACCTTGAACTGCTGAGAGAAATGTACAACTGACAAGTCTTTTTCCTGAAATTGGTGAATGGACAATGAACAGACATTCTTTCAGTCTGGCTCAGTTCATCTTTTCTTCCTTCAGGTGTACTTGATTGCAAAGCCAGGGCTGGCTTGTTACACACTTAGTTACATTCATGATTTTAGTTTTCTTTGCCAAAGTAAAAAGCACTGATAGATTTAGGTGCAGGTTTGGTTTCAGAGCCTGTAAAAGAACAAGTCTGGCAACTTGACTGTGTGGGAAATAAATGAGCTGTGAGGTAACAATCATCTTTCCTTTCAGTGTACTCCTAGCATGTATTTTTATTATACAGCTTTGTTCAAGGAGAGGCATAAAATTCACTACTCACATGCATAATGGCATTGCCATAGTAACTTTTTTTCTTGAAATAATTTATATGGGTTGTGAAGCAGAGGAAAGAAATTACTCGCTTAAGGAGGAAATGTAGCTATATATATATAAATAAATATATATATAGTTATACCTTTAGACAAGCTATGTGAAACTTCTGGGAATGAAAATGACCAATGAAGTTCAAAGCATGAGGAAATATACTAAAATGTTTCTTTTTAAACAAGTTCTGACAATGTCATGCATGTGCTCACTCACTGTCTGTTTCTGTAGTGTCCTGCTATAGACTACACCAGGCACACACTTGATGGAGCTGCATGTCTTCTGAATAGCAATAAATATTTCCCCAGCAGGTAAAAACACTTTCTCTTGGGAGAAGGGAGAGAAGGAGGGTGGAGGCTGGAACTTAAGACAGTGCCAAAGCCCAGGGAGAAGTGTAATGCATGTTTCATGGACTACTATTGGAACTATCAAAAATCCTGCAGCTCTTAGGAGTTGGGAGGCCTGTTGGCACTTCTAAGCCAAGGAAGAATTCTGGCTTATTCAAATAGTTTGCCCTTTACTGGAGCTCAGGGATGCTTTTTAGGTACAAACTGTTTTAGTGATGTCTGTTAGTGGTATGGGGCTTCCATTGGAGTAGTGCCCACCTAGACAAGAGGATGGTCTTTGGACAGATGCTGCACCTCAGATGCCTTCAACAGGACAGCACCAAACCCTCCAGAAGCCAACACCAACCTACTGTGGGACATGGCAATCACAGAAGACAGAGACAGGCTACCGAATGGGCAGGTCACATCAGAGAAAACTCCTTGCAGAAGTCAAAATTGTGCTTCTCTAGGAATTCAGTATAGACAAGGAGGTGCAACTGGAAGTCTCTTTTTTTCTTTGCCCATAAACCCTAGAAACCAGACATCCAGCCTTTAACAGAATAACTGATGATGATTAATTACAGGCAGAACTTCTTTGTAATCAGAGTACAATTTGTAAATGTGGAGCTTGCACCAACAAGTCTAAATTTCATATGCAATTATACAGAATAGTTTTAACGATAAAAATTTATGTCAACATGTTCCTTAGTAGTAATTTCATTAGAGCAGTTGTATAACCTTTCTCCTGCTGCTTACAGGGTTAGCATAAAGGAATCCTCTGTAGCCAAATTAGGATCAGTGTGCCGAAGGATTTACAGAATATTTTCACACGCTTATTTCCATCACCGGCAGATATTTGATGAATATGAAGTAAGTAGTTGGAAATTACATCTTGAAAGCAGGGTATTTTCTGAAGTTACACCTGTGACGGAGTTGTATAAAATATTTTAGTCCTACTAGAAGATCTGTATTCAAATGAAGGATTGATTACAGTAAATTCCAGTTTTACAAGAACTGTAAAGCTGTCATACTTACATGTATGCACAAGAAATCATTTATGTGATCAGTGTACTCAATTATGGTTTCCTTCATTTAGATAAAAGGCCAGAATTTCAGGTTTTTCTACAGACAAGTCAAACTCATCTTGTATTTAAGAATCCTGAATGTATTCAAGCATTGAGTGCAGTTAGTACTGCTTACATAGATGTATCTCCTATTTGTGTATGTTGCACAACAGTTAAAGAATTACAATTGTGTAATTGTAAAGGACCAGAGTAATTGAGGGCAACTTGTGCATGACCAGTAACCTTTTTTTTTTTTTTAATGGGAAAGTAGAAATTAATAGCTAGGAAGGAGATAAGGGGTACAGCTAAATATAAAAGGAAACCTTTGCCAAGTCCCACTGAAGGTTTCTGGAACAGATGATTGTGCCCTGTTGTACTGGAGATAGACAAGAATATATTTAAATATTTAAAAGTAGGGTTCTGAAATTCCTCCTACATGCACTAAGTGCTGTTAAATTGAGCTGTGACTGAAGCCTCAATTTCAGTAGGTTTCTTAGTATTTGTAGGAACTATAAGCAACCAGTAAAGATGAATTTACTATTTAAGCTTGACTAAGACCTGTAAATGAGACAATTACATAGAAGCAGGCTTTTTGTTTAGCATGTTCCTCATCATGATTTAAAATAATCCTTCTGTACATACTGTTTTTTTCCCTTTTTTCACCTCCAGAATGAAACTTTCTTGTGTCACCGGTTCACTAAGTTTGTGATGAAGTATAATCTGATGTCCAAGGATAACCTGATTGTACCAATTTTGGAAGAAGAAGTGCAAAATTCAGTGTCAGGGGAGAGTGAGGCATAATGGCAAGAGCAGTACAGAATCCTGTACTGAATATAAACAAAACATTAATTATGTACTGTATATATCACTTTAGACACTTCAATCACGTATCCTCATAGCTTTGTTTAGTATACTTTTTGTATGCTGTGTGCATTGCCTTTTAATATGGGAAATACTTCTAAGTTATTCATGAGCTGTATATTCATCAATGTGGCACTCATGGTTTTTAAATAAAAGTAGTAGTATCTGTTTATAATGCCTGTTAATAAAAGAATTTACAGTTCTCTAAAAATGCTGCTAAACAATCATTGAATTCCAATCCTGATGATGTGTCTGATTGGGTGGGGAAAAAGTGAGATTATGATTTCACAGCAAGCCATTTTGTAATGCAGTAACTATATTAAGTCTTAGTTCAAAGATTATCACCTTAAATATACAATTCTGCAGGAAGCTTCTTGCAATGTAGCTTATTCCTAATTTACCTTTTTATTTTTTTAAAATGGCTTTGAAGATTTATTTCTGGATATGCATATTGCTGTATGTGTATATCCAGACACTAACAGGACCTATAGTATTAACCAAAAGGACAATTTCACTATGGTATTGAACATATATATTCTTGATATATATCTAACACACTTTCTGGACTTTGTTTTTTTGTCAGCATTGGAAGTTTGTGTGCAGCAGGGGACAGGTGCTCTCCTGTTAAGGCAGACTTTTGCTGTTCTCCAGTCCACAACCTCTCTAAAGAATACCTGTGCATATTTATGGCAACTGCTTACAGATTATACCTCAGCTGTTCATGTTACACTACATAACACACTGGCACAATCTCTGCTTGTATTCCTAGTCAAAACATGCTACGTACCTGAAATATCCAACCCGATTCTTTGCAAGAGTTAACTGTGTTTTCAACATACATTTGTTTCTCTTCATTTAACCATATTGACAGAAAGATTTGGAGTCATGCTTCTGGTTCCCTGTCAGGTGTCTGTTTCAAGTTGTGTTTGCAGATTTGCAATAACTGACAATTTCCATGAGTGCTGCTTAATTGCATTTTGTCTAGAAAGATAGAATTAAATGTTTTAGAGATGCATATAAGAGAAATACTGCTAAGTGTACATGAATGCAGAGTCTAAAAGCAGTAGCAGTGTTCTTGAATGAATTTTGCTTTGCTGTTTAAGAAGTTAGCTTGTTTCTCTGAGGTTGACAGGAGCCCTCTTTATTTCTTTCAGCAGGTCAGAATGGGCTAGCTCAGCTAGTTTCAGTAATTTACACTTTGTTTTCTACGTTACATTTACATGGAAAGAAGGGAGTCCACATATTTTTACTAAGTGTTTTTTCATAATATACTAAACATGCCTTAAATTTTATTTTTCTTTATATGAATCAAGCACACCTCAAGCAACTGTTATCACCTGGATGTAAAGGGAATATAAACAATGAGAAAATTGAGAGACTAAGCTTAAGTACTTCAACAGCTGTGTTCTTCAGAAGCTGCTTGTCTCATGTTTATCATTGTATTTAACTGTCAGCAGGGTAATTGCATGAGATGTTGTCAGAGTGAAGTAGCTTTAGTTACTGTCTATACACTTAGCTGTAACTTGCCTTGTATAGACCAGGTTACCTGATTTTGATAGATACCTTGGAGTTTGTACTGCAGGTAGGAGGATGTTTTCTGGAGGTAGTAAAATGTATTTAGCTCGTTGCTGTCTGCTCTAGGACCATCCGTGGTGTGGCTCCTTTGTGCAGTCACTCTGCATGTGTATATTGGCCATGGTGACTGGGACAGGCAAAAACATGGGACTGGTGTTGCTAATTACATTTCCTCTACAAAATTGAAGAAAATGATGTGGTGCTCAGGACTGTATTAAAATTTTACACCTCTTCCTCTTATGCTTTAAGAGTTTAACTTCAAAACAACACTCTGGAAGTTTGAATCCTGTTTATTCTCATTCAGATTTGCACTGTAAAGTTGACTTGCTGTACTAAGCTGATTTTATATAAGGCCTAAGTGAGACACTGCTTGTATTTTCCCTTGCTATTGTTTACATGAGTACTGTGTACACACATGTGCCTGGATGGTACCATAAAACTTCAGTTAGCCTAAGCAAACCATTGATTTGTCTAATAAATATTAACAAGTTTAAGTTAGACTTTACATCATAGGGAAACTGAGACTGTCTTTGAATTATATTGTAAAAAAAAAGGATAAAATTAAACTGTTTCTTTATCCATACCACTATATTTTGACAAGTTAGTCTCTTTTTTACATCTCGTTCAAGAACACAGCAGCTGTTTCCAACAGACCCTTGGGACCCCATCTCTGCTCCAAGGTGTGCTCAAGTCAGGTTGTCTTTCTTCTTTCCCAAGCAGAGAACTAAAATACTCATTAGGAACTTACAAATCAGACCTCAGATTTACACACTCCTCAAATCAGAACATGCTGGTTTCACAGTCAAAATATGGGAGGTCTAGAAGAGGCCCTTTAGATACAGAATAAGCACATTTCTGACTGCATGTCACAGACACAAAGGCTGTAAGCAAAGACTCACTGTCAAATTACTTCTTCCTTTGTCACTGGGGTTCTTCCTCACCTTTGGCTTAGCACATCTTCCAGCACATCTGCCATGGTGTTAAGCTGTCAAGACAGCAATCTCCATCTTTTGCCTTCAAAAGATGAATATACTAAAACCAGGGCAAACCTAATGAGCTTTACTAGACGGCATTAATTCTATCAGGCTTTGCTGTGCAGACAAGACTACAAAAAGGTAATTTTAGCTTGAGGCAAGGTATACATTGATCTAACCCAGTTAATGTCAGTGTGAGACAAACACCATAAACTGGGAACTGATTTGCTAAGTACTTCTAATGGTGAGAACCTTCCTATATGAACTATAGAAAAGATCTGAACCTATACAAAAAGAAAATATTTTACAGACCAAAAACAAGTGAAGCAGCCATTTATTGCAGTTGACCAGGTATGTAAATAAACTGTTCTGACAGTTATAAGCAAAGTACAAAATATTTAACTCTGGACAGTTTCTTCCTGTTTGTAAACATTAGATAACTATTTCCTCTCCAAACAATTTAAGCATCAGAAAGTATAAACAGTCTTTTGCAGAGGTTCATGATCATGGCTGCCTTCTGTTCTTTCTAATAGTTGCAGAGCATTTCTGTTGTCACGATCAGGAAAGGGCTTTCCCTACTACATTTCAAACACACATTTTCCTGGCTGAAGTCTTGTTATTGACTACAGAAAGTGTACTTACTGTTTTTTTTCAGAGAATTCTTCTGATTTACAAAGCTGCTTTACTTAGTGGACAGTACTGGTCACACTAGTAAAGGCAAACCTTAATGCCAGAGAGGTGATGAGGATCTGAAATCACATTTCCTATACCCAAAATGCACCCTCCCTTTTTCACTCATCCAAGTAAGGTACGAGTTGTCTCTCAGAATTTTTTAGAAGCATCAAACCAGAAGATTTTCCATAACTTGTTTTAGAAGCATTTTCAATGTTTTCAGTTTCAGCATCCAAGCCTTAGGAAGATAAGTGGGGAAGTGCATGAAGTCAGAAGGTTCTTGCACTGTCTTCACACAGGCTGAGCAAACAACTTGCCCTGACTGCCAAAAGCAAACCAAAAAGACTGCCAAAATTCAGATGAATATTTCTACAGCACAGGAAACTTTGATTCAATGAGACAAATGACATTAAAAAACCCAGCTGTCCTTAACAATCCAGGAACTGCTGAGTGGGTTCAGTGGAAACAATTTAGCACAGTTATACTGCATTAAAAAGACAGAAAGGAATCCAGAGGTTTGCAGCATTGTCAACAGCTGTGAGATTCATGAGCAAGGACTAAAGCATAGTCAGAACTGAGGGCTACTGAAAAAGAATATGGCTTTATTTCATTTCAAAAGAAGCCTTTCTTGCTGCATGATGTTCTAGTGTACCTGTGGACATCCAGGGCATACTCAATTTCCTCCATAGTTCCAAAACAGTCTCTCTTGTGTACATCCCATTAATTGTATGGAGAATATTTGTCTTAGAAAGATACTATTTTATTTGAATTTTCTGCCCTTTCAACAGGTGATATGGAAAGATCTCAGTTAAAAATTAATTTTTATCCAATGAATGCATTCTAGAAAGAGTAACTATTAAATATACTACTTTATACTTTGTAACTTACTTAAATACTTACAGCTCAATTTTGGTTTAGGGTTCACTAACATTAACTATCTTAAGCAAGGATCTTGCTTTATAAAAGGTTATTTCTTTGATATACTTTAAAAGCTCTAACTTGAACTATTCAGAAGTGGAGTTCTGGACCAATTTTTGCCCACTTTGTCCATTTTACAGATTGTGTGGAGAATGACCAATGGTTAAAGTTACACACACATGTTTTGGATAATTCATTAAAAACTACTTCTAGAAGTAGAGCAACATATTTCAGGTTGCATGAGACCAGCTGTTACTCCATTTTTAATATGCTAGAGTTACCTGGCTTCCTGCCAGAGATAGCTGTAACTTGTACTTGCGTATTTCTTCTCCATCTGTGTCCCATGGAGAAGATCCCTGCTGCTTGTGAGCATGACCAGTGCTCCCCAAGAAGTGCCACAAGAGAAAGCTGCACTTGGGCAGGCCCTGCAGGGACACCCAGCCCAGCACTCTCCTTGTCAGCAGAGGGATCTTCCTCCTACAGTGCCCAACACAGGGAGTGAACACAAGGCTCATGCCCCACATCCCTGAGCTCGAGATGCTGCGGGGAAAGCTGGGAGAAGAGCCTTTGACAGAAGGGGTTCCTTACTGTACCTCCTATTGGAGGTGCTCCCATCACTCCCCACAACATACAATGGGAAAAAGAAGTTGAAGCTTAATCTCCAGAGCTGTAGATTTTTCGGGAAGAAAACCTCCCAACCTGCTACAAACAGTTGAGTTGCTCTTCCAAAGAAAAAATAAGCAAGCCTGCCAGTAAGAATTTCGTTAGTAGCTCAGGAAGCAGCTCCAAAGTAATATTATTTCAAGCTCCCTCTATGCTAATTATGTCAGTAGAATGGGTTTCCCCCTACACCCCTGCCCTATAAAATTAAAATTTTTTTTCTGCATGAATTAGTTTTGCTTACTGAAATAAGCAGCTGTGTTCTTTTTGCACAGCTCTGAGACTTCAGCTGAACCTCCACTATCCTGGCCATCTCCTGGGGTGCTTATCTGGAGTTAATTGTTGGTGTTCCAGTCACTGCATTAATCTGCCCACTGCATTTAGTGCCAGCATTTATCACTGTGGATTAGGCAGAGTCCCACAGCAGCTGGTGGGATGCCATCCGTGGGGAATGAGGTGGTGTAGGTAAATGATTAATGACATCTAGGTTTGCAACACAACACACAAAGACAGGTACCAAAATCCCTGGGTGATGTGTGTGCTGTACTGCAAACATTGAGAGTGAAGTTATGAATACATGTACTCAGTTCTGACTTCTTTTGACCAAATTGTTATACACAATCTTAGGGATGATGAGCATTTACAAATTTTTTTTTTTTTTTTTTTTTTTTGCTTCTAGAACTAAATTAAAAATGCACATTGTAGTTATAATCACATTTACCTTCTGGAGAGGCATTTTTATTCGGCTTCTCCTCTGTAAAATAGTTTCCAGACAGCAGCATAAAAGCAGTTGCTGCTTGTTCTTCTCCCCACAGCATTAACCTCCCTTAATGCAAGCAGCTCCTCCCCATAGTAAAGATGGAAGCACAGCAACTTGATCCTTTCCTCTGAACATCAAGTCTGGTATTGCATGCAGCTCAATGCACTTTATCCAGTGTGAGATACATTTAGCTGAGACGTTTTTATATATACATCCATCTAATACTGCCTATGAAGTTTAGCCTACATCTTCCTCCTCTGCATTAGCAGCATCACACTGTCTCAATGCTTCCTAGGGAGCCTCTCAAACTAATTGTTTACAGACTGCAAGTTACCTTTCAGGGGATGAGAAGTTCTTAATTTCCACTCACAAGTACATTATGAACACATCATTATAATACAAGTTATAAGCTCCTGGCTTACATGTACAAGGAACCCTGTGAAAACTGCATAGGTGAAGTTATATTCCAGGAACAAGTTACCTACCTACAGCCTCCTGAGTTCTTCTGTCCATACCAAGTCTGAATGTAGCTTAAATTATTAACACTCTAGTGTAAGACTTGACATTTCTCTAGGCTTTTGAACTTATGCAAGGCAAATAAAGTGAAAATTATATTAAAACTTAACAACAGCCAGACAGTTCATTTTTCCCCACCAATATTTACAACATCCTTAAAAAACCCCAAACGAAAGCATTCCTCCAGCTTGTGGAAAGTTCTAAACATCCTCATTCCTTTCTCTCTCACACAATTCAAAATGTCACTGTTTTGCAGCTTTTGCTTCCTTGCTTGTCAAAAGCATTAACAAGTTAGCAGAGCACCCAAGTCATGTAGTTATACTATTAAAGACAGGCAGAAAAACAAATTATTTTGCAGTAGTATTATTACTACAGTAGGATTAACACAACATGGAAAATGACAAAAATACAAAAGGAGTTTGGGAAGAGTCATAGGATTATACCAATGTATTTAAAGTAGTGTAGTTTTTTAAAAAAAACCATCTGTGTGATTTTTGTACATGTCCATTTGATGCAGTTACTTACTTATCACATACACGTGACCTGAGTGACTCCATCCTCCTGGTCAAATTGTCCATCATCCAGTTCCCTTAATACTCCATCACTGCTGCTGAATCCTGGAAATCCTCCATAATGGGAGGATCCCTCCTTGATCCAACATTGTTTAGAAGGAGATAGGTGAAACTCGTCAGGTGGTTGTCCAGTTTCTACAGGGCAAAAAGTAGCTGTGTCTGATCCAACACTTCTGCTGGACACCCTGCCCTTTTCTTCCCCAGTCATTTGTCTTAAGGATTTCCTCTGAAAAACAAGAGAATGTTGAAATGTTAGTTTATTTAGGGGAAAAACAATTGAGCCAAACACTTTGCAATGGATCATGGATAGATTTAGTGTAGTTGCATTGTAATCCCGAGTGCAATTCTCAAGAAACAAGAGATTGCCATCATCTGAGGAGGCAATTACCATTCCCATGGTAAATCCACGCAGATAGGAGTCAGTGGCTGCTCTATACAGCCATTTGAAATGGGATCTACAGAGTCCTTGCACAGGAGGAACTCAGGATTAATACAGTCTGACTCTAGTATTGGGACTGCCTGATATCTTTGCTGTCGAAGTGATGGTTGCCAATGTCAAAAAGGATCATGATTTCTGCAAACAGCCTGCAAACAGTAGACCCACCAGACTATGCTAAGGCTTCCCTGAGGCACAACAATAAATAAAAGGTTTATCTCACTTCAGCATCAGGAGCTACCTGAGTTCCTGAGATCTGTGATGATGCAGTACCTCCAGAGACAATGTCAGTGCCTTGAGCCACACAGAGGAGCAGGGTCAGCAAGGCAGGAGTGCCCTGAGCCACCTGCCTGGAGCCCTGCTCTCAGCACGAGCACAAGTACACCAGGAGATGTCTGCCAGGGGACACTGCCCTGCCCACAGAAGGAGCACATGTAGCTGAGGGAATCCAGCCTCAGCACAGAGCTGCATTTTAGGAAGGATGAAGGACACAGTGCAGACACCTTAAAAAAACCAAACCCAAAAAACAAAACACTCCACAGACTTTTACTATGCTTTGGCAAGCTTGTGTCCCCCTTCTGTACATTGCTAAGCTTTTTCTCAAACCCTTTTGAAACAGTAAAAACAATGGCCTATGTGGCTAAAGGAAACATATTTAGGAAAGCTGTTACAGAGGACATTGGGAAATTAAACAAGGGGAAACAGCATTGCCTCAGGAGAAACAGAAGGAAATAAGTTGTGCTTGGATGCCACAGAAAGAGGATGGAAAAGTCTGCTTAAGGGAAATAAAGAAAAAGAGAAAGGAAAAAATAACTCCCTCAAGCACTGCATGGTTCAATCTTGCATTTCATTCTCTGAACCCTTAGAAAAACAAATGGTATGTGACAAACAAAAAGTCTACAGAGACAATACAGCCCTTGTAACCCAAGAAGCTTTTCTACTATCACATAAATCATAAGCCAGGCCATAACTCACTACCCCACAAATACACAAGGCAGAGAGAAGAGCTGTGAGGACTTAACATACTCCATCCTCAGAAAAGAGACCCTTTGAGATTAAGAGACCAAATAATAGGGGATTAAAGTTATGGTGAAAACCAACATAATTGGTAAAACAGAAGGAAAATGTGACTCTGCTAAATGTTTCAGCTTCAGCCCTAGTTTACCTATTTAGCCCAAGCTAAATGACCTCAGCATAATGAAATTTCTGGTAGAGAAGCAAAACATTCACTGGTACTGAAAAAACGACATTTTTTTCAGATTTCAAACATGGAAATCCTGATGTAAGTGGCTACAAATCAGCTATTTCTTGTTTACTCTGAGTATGTTTATGCTTAAGTCAAACATTTCCCATTCCACCAAAATAAAACAACTACAAAACACATTTTATTTGTATACCCACGGCTGCTCATCACCCTACAAGAGGGTGAAAGAATTTAAACAGTGAGTACAATGCTTCCTATTTTTAATTTACGCCATGTCTCAAAGATTCATCAGTTCCTCAGACTGAATGTTTTTACAGAACTGGTTTGTATTACATCTCTTGGCAGAATCCAACTTGTGACATACAGTTACACTGCCTTTTAAGAGGCACACAGTTAGAAGTGACATTATGCCTTACCAAGGGAAAAAGAATCAGGAGTTCATGCCCTTATTATATACAGAGTATTAAAGAAGTAGGAAAGCATTAGGAAAACCATTATTTTATGGCTGTCATGATTTTGCTTTATACATTTACAGTGCTGCTATCAAAAATTGTGGTCCAAAATATATTTTCAGAAATTAATTAGGGAAAAAAGTAAAGGCTACAAAGTCAGGCATGGAAGAGGAAGTCAGAAGGTTTTAAAGATAAAAGCTGGAGGTGCTTTTGACACAGCGGGTGGTTAGGGAAAAAATTCTACTGGCAGAATTTAGAAGAGGGTATGAATGGAGAGAGACAAAGACTGGCAAAGGAGACTACACAGAACACTGAAGAGCAAAAAAGCAAAAGCTCCAATTCTGAAAATGAAGAAATAAATTATAGTTGTACAAGAACTATCTGGGAATTGAGACAGTGGCAGAGACAAAAACAAACAGGACTTGAACTGTACATGTTGAAGGCAAGTTCTTCCAGGCATGGAAGTACTAATTATCAGGGGACACGGTGAGAAGGAAGTTAGGCTGGAGATAAGCAGAAGCCTGGAGAAGAACAAAAAAAGGAAGAGTATATTTTAGAAACACTGAACAAAAGAGAACACAGATGATGGCAATACACTGAACAGACAGTAAAAAAAAGAAAACCCACAAAGAAAGATCAAATAGAAATACAAGAAATTTGAAGACTTATGGAAGTATTCATACAAATAGATAAACAGCTAGGAATCACTGCCATATAATTATATGCCATGAATGAGATTGTGAATTTACCACTCTACTGCTGGACACGAGTGAAAACATTCACAGTTTTCCTAACTGCTTAAGGTTATCACAGGAAGGACATGTTGAATAGAAAAAGGCTGATCAGCCACTGAAAACGAGAAAACACCAAAAATGAAAACCCATCACAGTAGGTCAAAAGACCTGTCAAAGAAAAGCCCACCAGGAGTTCACCCTCCTCTGGCCACAGCAGGATTTACTGCAGCAGTGTGCTGGTGCAGTAATTGTTGTGACACTGACTTTGAGCAGAATGTGGAGACTGTCAGTCACTTAATCCTCAAAGCACTTGATACACCCTCCACTCAAAAGAGACAAGGAGTTGTTGAGGTTAAGCTGCAGGAATTTTAAAGTCTCTATCTCTGTCACACATTTTCATGCAACAACAGCCCTTCATCCTGATAACCTGTAGGTTACAGTATCCCTTAGGAGTGTTGAGCTATGCTCTTTCTTCTAAAAATGTGAAAGTAGATGTTTTGAAGGTCAAAATAGTTTTGTGTTTCATGTGCAAGAGATGCAGGATTTTGATCAGACTCCCTAAAGACTTCCAAGGAAATACAGCATAGCCAAACACATGCACCTGAGACACAGTAATTCCTTAGCACAAAACAGGTTTTTAGCCTGCTCACGCTTTTCTCTTATAGCTTAAGAGATAACAGCTGAAGAAAAAAAATAACATGTGATCCAGCTGCAAAAAACATCCATGAACTTGAACTTGTTTGTAGGGAAACCGTGTTCTGCCAGTTCTTTCCCCTGTCAATTCTCAAGTCTAGTTTGTTTCTGTATCTTACCATTATGTGAAGCACTAAATTTTAAAATATTAATACCAAAAAAATATGTTACTCACCTCTGGTGTCTGGACAGCAGAACTCCACATAACAGGTCTCTGAAGAAAAATTACTTGCTTTGTGGCCAGATTTCCTTCACTAAAATTTAAAGAAAATAGTTTCCATGTTTTAAAGGCAATAATTGTCACTAACATATTCAAAGTCAACTTCAGGGTCGGTGTAAGTTTGTGACTGAGAAGAGGACAGACTACAGAGTATTATCCAGTTTATTAATTCCTCAATGGTTCTATCATGATATTTTTTAAAAAACAGAAGCATGGAACTGGGTTAAAGCGATGCACATGAAAATATGGACAGACCAGTAATTTGTATTACCATGACTGAAGTTACTTAACATGTGTGCTTTTGAAAGTTTAAATATCAGAGCTCCTACTTTTAATCCAAGTTTGTACATTTATTTCTGAAGCAAATCTTCACAAGCCTTTTTTAACCCAATCTTCACAGTTAAATATACAGCAACATAATATTACCTATTAATCTAACAACAACCAGGCCCAATCTTAATAGATCCATAGCTTCAGCAAATCTCTCAATACTTTGTGGTATGAAACTTGGGAATTAACATTCTTTACTGCTAAATAAAAGTTGTAAAATGTCATCTAACTGACACAGCAGGATAAGCTTGCTGCCTCACCACCTATAGATAAAGGGTTTCAGCTCAGTTTTAATAAGCTTTGCATCAAGAATGAGATAAATGACACCAGGTGGTTTGTACAAGGGAGGTACCAGCATAGGCAGGACAAGAGAATATTTTGGTAAGAAAAATAAAGAAGGGGCGGGGGGGGGAAATGAGCAACTTCAGTTCTGGAAGTTCTACAGATGCTAATACCGTTATGGTAGGCAAAGCACAAGTGTTGGGGTTTTTTTCCAAAAGGGAATACTTGTAGAAAAATAAACATGATTAGTGAAGTTGCTCCCCAGACCAGATATTACTGATATGATGTTTCATATGCATTACACCTCCTTAGTAGTGGTGATAAATACATCCTCTAAGTTTTCATGTATTTCCACTACCTTTCCACCAGAAATACATGTCACCACATTGACAGGCTATGTAATACAAACCCCAAGCCCATGTCACTGAAACTGAAACAATTTCAAGACAAGAACTCCAGAATAAGAAGATTTTAAAAATTCCTGTTTTCTTCTAAATATCAGATACTACAATTTTCTAAGCTCTTCTCCCCCCAGCTGCTTCTGGGTAGTAATCATTAAGATCTTTAAGCATATAAAGGCAAAACACTGAAATTGTTTGGCCAAAGGGTGACTACAGATTTAAGAGTGCCCTAAATAGAAGTAGCAAAATAGAAACACCAAAGAGATGGCAGTTCATTTGAAGTATTTATGATTCTACCTACTCTATCAACCATAAAACAGTGTTATTATGCATAACTTTACAAAGAACTACTAAAACAATGTAAGCTTTTACTTTTACCTTATGTCACAAGGGTAACCACCACACACATGAAGTCAAGGCAACTGATGCATGTTTCAAAACTGAAAATTATTTTGTATTTAACATCAGGGGCTTGCTCCAAGAAAAACCAGGGATTAGAACTGTTCCTATGAGCTCAGCAGAGTTTGTTATCAGCCTGCCCTTAGTAAAGCTTCTGGAAGTAAGCTCTGAGAAACTTCATAAACCAGTAGTATTCTCAGCATAAACAGCCACTCAGATCAATAGCTGGTGATGATGGATTTGTGATTCTGTTTGGCCCCTCACAATCTTTTTTTCAGTCTGGCTCAACTCAGGTCACAGCATATCTTTGCATTTTGTTCTCTTCCTTGGATGAGAACAGAGAGCTTGTGGGAAAAACAAAAACGCAGGAGAACAAATTCATTTGTTTCCTTAAGCCTAACAAGGTTTCCTGTTCCAAGAGTCCCTACCTCACTATGTGCATTCATTAAAAGAAACAGTGTTTAGATTTTATGTCATTACAAGGAAATCTGCAATCCTGCAACCTTATTCCACTTGGCTAGGTATTTCTCTGTGCCTCAGTTATGTCTCTTTTGATCAACTGAAAAATGTCTCTTCCAAGCAACGAGGCTGAGCACAGTCTCTGGCATGGGGAAGAGCCTAAGGCTTATTTTGTAACAGTGTCTGCATTCCTTCAGAGAAAAGAAAAAAACCCAAACACTGAGCTAGAGCTTGTACAAATTCTACTAGAACAGAAAAAGGACATGATGGTGAGTAGACAAGAAGTAAATTAACAAATTTCTAAGTCTGACCTTATTAAAATGCCGCACACGACAAAGCAGCTATGAGCTTAATTCACAAAGAACTCAATGACAGTGGGATTTCCACAGAATTTAAATGAGAAAAAGTGCTTAGAGCAAGGGAAGCTCCATAGTTTCCCTCACATTTCTACATTCCCTCTTTGCCTCATAAGTCAGGGCATTTTGAAAATATAGATTAAGTGGTGGGTCAGGATAAATGAATAACCATAAAGTCAGTGTTTTTGCAGTGCATTGCCCATAGTCTGCCCTGGCCATTTTCAGGGACTACAGTAATCAGGGATGGGAAATAAAGGTCACTGCAGAGTAAGGCTGCTGAAGCCTTTTTCCTGTCTCTTCTTTTAAGAGTGATGAAGAGCAACAGAGACTCTTTTGTTGAAACACCAGCAATTTGTTTGTCCTCTTACACATCTATATTTAAGTCCTCCAAAACACCATGAAGCTACAAGCTCAGCAGTACTGCCAATGGCTCTGGTTTTTACAGATCCATTTTTTAATACATGAATATTTGATGGACAAAGCACTTAGAATAGATGTTAGACAAGATTTTCTGAAAATGACCAAAGGGAATAAGATAAATTATTTTCACGCATGCAGGTGCGGGTTTTTGTGGGGCTTTTTTTTTTGTATTTTCATTTCTCAAAAAAAAATATAATTTTGGATAGCATGTCTATTTTCAGTTTTGAGACAGACACCAGCCTGGGATACTAAGTGTCCTGGCTCCAAGGATCTATTAAATGAAAAATTTAAAAAGCCTTAAAAGTAATTCTAGTTTTCAACCACAAACATGTATGGACCCTTACAAACTCATGGTACTACCATACTAAAAACTGGAGTAGCAGTAATTTACAAGCGCATACTCATAAAAGATGTGGCACGAGGGAAAGTTTTGCAATAAATTAGGAGAAAAGGAAGACAGAATAGAGGAAAATACTACAGTAAGTAAAAGTAATAATAGATAAAATTTTCTTTAAATACTATGCGCAAATTCTATTTTAAAAATAAACATGAAAACATCATTTTGTCAGATCATCCCAAGTTGTTGCTTATTTCATTTCTTCAGTGTTTCTGAAACCTCTTAATATTCAGGCTGGGTTTTGAGGTCAGAGTTTTGAGTCTGGGGAAAAAACCAGCTGTTGAGCAGCATAAAGTGTCCTTCTTTATTAAGACTTTTGCATTCCTAGGATAACCCAGCACCACCACAGTAATGGCATCTTTCATAGCAGACACACAGTAACCATGCAGGAATTTCTTCTCCTCTTTAAATACCAACATCACTGCCTAAAAATAGTAGTCATCAATCACTACTCAGCCTATCAGAACAGGAAGACATGAATTTTCTGATTCTCATGAATTCTCAATCCCTAATTAGGAATTCTTGTTCATAAGCTTTTTCCCTTTTTTTTTAACGCAAACTGAATTGCTGTATATGAGATCTACTACAGGCACACAAAACATGATTCATCCTATTTCTTCCAAGAGTAACTCACAGACTTCAATGGGATAACAAGCATTAGACAATTCATACAGACTCCTACTCAACCATTTAGGCCAGAAAACAAATGGTTTTTATTAGGCTGAGTTACTCTAGTGTGGATACAAAATGAATCCAGTTTCAGATTTGGCCAGGATACAACCCCTTTAAGCATGGGCACTGCTGTTAATGCTCTGGTTGTTCCACATCTGGGGTACAGCACTGCTTGAGACCTAAATATCTTCCTGGTCTATTCTCACTGATTCAAGGGACAGCCCCAGCCTAATCAATCTGTTAATGCTTCCTACAGCACTGCATCCTATTTTTTTCCCCTTACAGCACTTAGCCTCTTTTAGTTGGCCCTGCCTTGGCTCTGTGATCTCTGAGGTACAAACCAGCACCATTTGATGTGCTGCAAGCACAGGCTGACACTGCCAGAGTGTCACTCAGCAGCTGCTCAGGACATTCCTGACCCTGCTGTCCAAACCCTGTGGGGATGGGTTCAGTTACACTGCTTGTGGGACACAAAAAGATTGGAACTTAAATATTCTCTCACCCTATGACTCAGAACACACCATGACAACTAACATCTCTCTCCCATTCTTCAAAGATTATACCCAGATCCTGAAAAGTTACTCTCAAGATCTAAGATTTGGCCAAAATTTCAGCTGTTTATGAAAACCAGGCCTGGTAGCTCATATAGCCAATAAGTCACCACGTTCAAAGCTAATACAATTAGACTACAAAATTAATGAAGACATTAAAGGACAACCATTTGTTTCATATTCTGGAAACTGCTGCTTCTTCCGAGGAACGCAAAACAGACACTCTCAAGAAAATAACAAAACAAAAAAGCTACAGAAAATACCGTCTCTTACTGCAACTTCTTTTGGCTTTGCATTCAACCAGTTGATTAAAATCAACTATTAGAAAAAACACTGCCAAATATTTCCTGATCACAAAAGCCTCCTTCTTATATTGGGTGAGTTTAATTGTGTCAAATCACTTAAGCAGAACTCTACTTTCTTGCAACAGTTTTCTTCGAATCTTTCACACACATCTTTTTCATACTGTCTTGATTTAACACAGTGAGGTCTGGGATCCAAAGATCACTTGAGTCATCCACTCTTTCCACAGCTGCTAATGAGCCCTAAACCCTGCTTCAGTACCTTTGCTTGCTTTTGAAGCTTGGCAATCTTAATCTAATGGGTGGAGAACTTGAAAAAAAAAGAAAAAAAAAGAGAGAAGAGAGGTATTAAGAATGCTTGGTCTAGTGTGGTATCTTTTTTGGAGAGAGGTCATTTAAGAAAAAAAAAAAAAGAAAAAAGCAAGCCTGGAACCTTATGGGGAATCCAGGTCTGCAATTTAGCTCTTCTTACATATAAAAGAGTCCCATCAATGCTCTAAATAAGCATTACAGCTAGAGACCTGAAATCCAGTAGTCTGGTATTATGTTTGAGTTGAACCATAATGTCCATATTAGAGAAGAGAAACAGGCCAATAACTTGCTGGATTAGCACATTCTCTGCCCTAATTTGCAACAAATACTACATGACTGTCTTTCCATTAGACCATGGAAAAACATAACTATTTCCATGGTCTAAATCAGTCATTCACCAAGGTCCTAAACTAGTAAAACATTCCAACACTTGTTTCTAGTTGAAGCATGTTTGCTGTGGACTGGGTATGTGATAAAAAGTTTCCTAAATAAAATCTTTCATGTTTGGATTTACACAATGTATTTTAAATTTAGCATTAGACTCATTGAAATCAGCAGTCCTAAGAAGATATGGCAAAGCACTCCATGGAAATGCTACTTACATCTCAAACTTTACATACATTTAACATCACCAACATTTTTCTTCCTTTTACATTAAAGTATGCAAGTAATTACTTGATAATTCTCAGACACTCACACCAAAAATGCTGTAACCAAGAGTTTGGGTACCTGTCATGTCGTACAATTGGTGTAGGCAGGACACAGGTCAGGAGCCATCCAAACTCAGCCAGCGTGTGCAGTAAAGGTCCATAATCTGTTTTAATTTCACACCCCTACATTAATAATTATAAAAAGTAGTAAAGAGACTCTGTACAGGTTATATTTGCATTTCTACACAATTACAACACCTCCCCTCTCACTTTTAATGAGGTAATCCTTTGAGATGAAATCAAGCTGTTGTTTGATGGAGATTCATTATTTCAAACTGAAAACAACTTGAAAAGTTCAAGACTACAAAATACATGGAAAACAGAATTTATTAACATTAGGCATGAGCCCTGACTCATCAAGACATAATTTAAAGCACATCTCACTCATTAAAACTTGTCACTTTGCTAAATTAGTGCCTAAAACTTTTTAAGCACCATAATTAGGTGTCTCAATTGACATCTTTACAGTTTTTACTCCACGTGTGAAAAATAAGCATCTTACTTAGCTATGTACTTATGGTTTTGGTGGTGGTCTTCCTTTTTTTAAATATAAAAGTTTTTAGTTTGACATTGGTTTTTTTCCCACACTTGTAAATGTATTTATTATTGCATATTTCAAAAGTAAGAAAACCCAACAACTGATTTCAGACGTCATTCATACAAATAATCCTAAAAGATTAGAATATTTCTGAAGAGTAATCTAAGTAATTTTATTGCTGTAACCTACTACAGCAGTAATGTCAATTTATTAGAAAACCCAAGTATTTCATATTTAGCAGTAAAATTTTCATAAAAATACATATCTGAATATTATACTGAATTAATTCACTATCAATTTTCTCTTGTTGTTTTTCTAGTTCTAGCTAATTTCTCTCCTTTTTTTAAAAAACACTTCACACTACCAATGTGACCTGCACTTGCTGAAATAACACCTAAATTAGTCTGAAACACACACAAAAATCCCCCAAGACGTTTTCTTTGGTAGTTGTATTTGTTGGTATTAGTGTTTACAAATGTCAGGCCACATATTTTTTTTATGCACATTTACCAATGACCACACATCTGATTTCATTTATCATTTGGGGCTTTAGTAAAGCCTATGCAGGTGACTTCAGGAAACCATCCTGAATGTCTATGGAACACTGATATCAGCATCCTAAAGAGAAAAACAAACAAAAATAACAGTAGGAAATAGCACTGCTAAATCATCACCTATTTACCTCAATGACTGTCCATTGTTCAACAACTATTGCATCATTTCCTTTCCTGTTAGAACCTGGAACCCCAGCACCTTCTTCTTCATAGATAAATAATCCTTCTAAAGATTTGGGCAAATAATCCCCTGTGAACATAAACATAAGCATGGAGTTTTAGGTTGACAGATTACCAAGATGTACACAAGATGTTTCTTTCTCACTGAACAGTGCTCTAAAATAAAATTAAGCAACTCAGCAATCTCAAATTTGTGGTTATTTATGGAGTGTGCAAGTAAACTTACTATTAAAATCCTTTTTTTCTATACAAATTGAACTGTGAAAAACGGTCTTAAAAGCATTAACCTCTTGATACTCCAGGATGAGTTCCTGTTTCCTGTATTCAGCATATTCATTGCAGGGGATGGGCACAACCTTTTTTTTTTTCATCAATATTGTCATTCTGACAAGACATGTGGCTTTTGGTGTGGTGGGAGAGAGCACAAAAATGAGTGAACCATCAAGTGTAAAGCCCAACTACAGCCACTGAAATACATAAATGGCTACAGGAAGAGCCTGAAGCAAGTAATTGCAGGAGGATTCCTGATGGGAAGGAAGTTTCAGAGCACAGCTCCCTGACTCACATGTCAAAGCCCGCTAGCATCCGTTTGGCCCAAACTAAAGCTGTGCATCAAATATCCGTTCAGTTTCTGGTTTTGCTTCCCCTAACAGCCTTTGGGAAGCTCCTTTTGTGGAGATTTACCTTGACAGCTAACTAACAAACTAAACTGGTACAGCAAAATCATGTAATCCTTAGAATATCAGCATTAAATCCCCTCCAACACTGGATGAGGTATGTTATTACCTGGGTATTAAAGATGGGGAGTTATTCATGCAGAGAGGAGCAGACAGCTCTCTCTGTGAGGAATGGGAAGACTGTAAAACTGTTGTTGGATAACAGCTGCAAAGATTAATTTCAACAGCTGCAAAACCACCCTTCAGTGAACTGTAACAGATCTCCAGAGAGTTCTTTTCCAGCTCTAAAAAAACTCCATAATGAAACCTACAAGTCTGAATTCTCACCTCTCCTCCACCAGAGGAAATCTGGATGTTCTACTGACTTCAATAAACAGGAGTAATAATTTCAGAAAAGATAACTGCTACAAACTGTGGCATTAGACTATTCACGTGCACAAAATATGCAGTTTGAGAGGGACTAGCTGCCAAATAAATCTAAGTAAATCTACGTTGATGAGCTTATGTGCCTCTGAGTCACTAAATTTACTGCAGAGCTACAGAAACACAGTGATTCACACTCAAAACCGTGGAGAGCAATGAAAACCGAAGAGTTGTCATTACTGCCAGATTTTTGTTTTTGAAGAATCATAATTTAAATTGCAAAGATCTTGTGCTTTGCACTTTTTTTTTTTTTTTAAATTTAAGGCCTTTAATAATACAAGAGTGTATATTGTTTTAAATCAAAATTATCAGAAAAAAGCATAAGGCATAGTAAATACAGCAACTGCTCAAACTGACAGTAATTTTACCCTCCTCACATAATTAATGTAAAAAGCAGACAAAATGACTTATGAAAGGCACTTCAATACATTATTAATTATCTATTGCACTTGTTAATCATCCTGAGCATTACAAAAGCTGTTTAAGGTCCCTGGAATCTTTTCAACTAACATTTGACAAGACTTTTCTCTACTGCAGGCCTGTATTTTGCTTACACTGCAATAATTAATTCTAAAAGAACATCAACAAATTGCAACTTTGTACAAGCAAGACAGGTACAAATGCAACGAAAGCATCACTTTAGTGAAGTATACTGTGTAGGTTTGCTATCAAACAACATTTGTTAAAAAAGCTAATTGTTTTGGAATTTATTAATCATCTCAGTTTGTTTTGGTCTGTACTCCTAACACTAGGATACTACAATCTTCTTCACTTTTTTTCCAAGTAATTGTACAACAGTAGTTACTACTATTTTTTGCACACTTTCAACTTCTGGCTTTCAGACAAATCCAGTTCAAATGGAAATGGATCTCCCAATTACACATTTTACCAGTAACACAGTTCAGGAGTTCTAAACACTTACCATCCCATTGTATTTTCCTTGAAAGAGCACAAACCAAACCAGAAGAACTAGCACAAGAGGTTTATTTTGTTATAAAGCTACTCTAGTATGCTGCTTTGGAAACTGTCAATTTGATAAAACAAAGCAAAAATTCCAATTACTTAGTCTATTATAAATCTGTGGAATCTGGTAACTAAAAGGGAGTAATTTATTTTCTGGGCAGTTACAGATCCATCTGGACATACTCACATATATGCCCTCCCATCAAGAAGCAAAATATAATCATAATTTTTTCAAGTTACATAATTCTATGTAAACAAGCAAAAGCTTCATGATATCCTGCAACAGTACTCACCTTTAGAAGTTTCCCAGTGTACAAAAGAATCAACTAGGGCCAATCCTTGTTTATAATAAAATGTAGTTAGTTCTAGCCAGTCTGCTTCCAGTGTACTAACAACTGGCCCCTTTCTTGTTACTTTCATAGACAAAACACCTTCATGGTAGGTCCAGCAGGTGGAATCATCATCAAAAACATTGAAGACTGTATAGAGCTTGTCTAAGGAGAGAAAAAGAAAGAATGAATCTCAAAGACAGTGTTCCAAAATTTGCAATATCACTCATCTCCTATTTTTACATCATTTTCTATTTCTAAGCAACAGTTTTAATAACTGTTTCTTAATGTTGCTCTGCTTAAGACCTAAACTCACTCAGGAGAAGGTGTGAGGGGAGGTACACTTTGGGATACGAGGAAAATGTGAACTTATTACAGCTGGGCTGTCACTGAATTCTTCAGGTATTTGAGGTCTGCATAAAGAAAACATACAAGGACTAAGAAAAACCAGTGGAAACAGCCTTCATTGCTGCCACTTGTGGAACTTCTGGCTACAAATATTTGCAACTACAAAAACAAAAGACAATTTTCTAAGCTTGCAAACGTAAGCACTGCCTTGCTCTGACTTTAACCCATTATCCTCTGAAGTCCCAGTGTAATTAGCTGTTTACTGGGATTTTCGCATAGTAACTGATGATCAGCGGAAGTTAAGGATACAAAACCAACATATCCTCAATTTGGTTTTCTGTCTAGGTATTAATGCAGTGCTGTAACAAAACCAGTCACTAACAAGCACTCATTAAAAACTGACATATCCATAGCATATCAGGAAATCACTGGTGCGAGTCATGAAATCCTAACTATGTGAGTGTGTTCCACAAACACACTTGTGTGCCACTGGTGTAGAGTTGTAACACAAAGCAGTTGCCCAGAAATATTCTCAGATTGCCCGATACTGCTGGGCAGCCTAAATCAATGCAAATCAACCTCTAAATATCAAAGTTTTTGCACTGTCAAAACAAAGGAATTTGCTTTGATTGCAAAGCAAAGCAAACTAGATGACTCCAGTTAAGAAGTCAGTCCCTCTAGGCTCCAGAAACAGAGAAATTTCCAAAATAGCATTTGTACGCTAAATAATATGGAAGACTCCCTCTCTGCTCTGAGAAGTGTTACTACACCCACTGCAGGTGACATCAGGTGCCTAGAATAAGGGAAATTCAGAACAAAATGTTGAACTTTTAGTGAGAGATAATTCTTTATACAGTTTTACCGCTTTCATAGGTACTTACATCAGAATAGATGTGTTTATCCTGACAAACCTTAATTTCTTTTACCATATATTCTACAGAAAAAGGAAATTGTTTCCCAATGAAACTATTCAATTCCTCACATCTACCAGAAATTTACCTCTGCAAGCAATGTATTACAGCCAAAATTCAATAAAATAGATCAAAAAGCAACATAACAGTAAAAATTCATACTTACAATCCCCAAATCTATAGCTTGGACACAGTTTTTTTGAGCAGAGGTAAATGGAAGTGGCACACTGCCATAGCAGTATATACCTACACACATGTAAGACTGCCTTGGAAAATTCACATCAATATTTTTCAAAATGATGGTTACATAAAACATAGACCAAGAAAGGTGGTTAGGTTTCCCGAAGTTTTATCTTATGAATTCCAGTGATCTTCTATTTGACTAGTGTAGAGAAGCCTGGCATGTCCTTGCCACAGTTTTTGGAAGTTTCCTGAAAGCACTGCCTGTAGGGGATGCACCGGCTGCTGATCTACCTGGTCCCACCAGCCTGCACAAACAGTGCTCCTGAACAGAACCTAGTTTTCCACTTCTCCCTTACAGGACTGCTAATATATAGCAAACCCACTATTTCAAGCTGTAAGAAAAGAGTTAAGCTTTACCAGATTATGCTATAAAGGCTCACTTGTAGAAAAACTGCTTTTACACAAGTGTTAAAAATAAGAGGGACATTGATTAGCTCTGTGCTTAGAGTCATTATGCTCACAGTCTAAAAACTGGAGAGGCTGCTCTAGCAGGAAAGTGAAAAGTTTGCTTTTGAGAGCAATTAAAACATGTCTGGCTCATCAGGGAATGCATGAAAGTTTCACGCTGCCTGCTTTCCACACAATTCTGTCTTGCATTAGTTCTCTTACTTAGATTACTTCTTTCTTTTTGCCTTTTCCTCTTTGCAGCCAGGAGGCCCTAGAGTTTCAGTACCAGAAGTCAATGTTTCAGGCCATTTTTTGCACAGACTACACCAAGCACCTCATCCTTCTACAGCTAAGTTGTCTATCACAGCACCAGCATTTTTTCAATTATGTTTTTCCTTCCTATACTTCTAATGCTTACTTTTCAGTAAGAAATTCATTTTGTAACAACTATTGTCTTCGATTTCATGGTCAATGCATTAATTTCAGTGATCTCTTTCAGGACACTTCTTGAAGGCACGTTACCCAGAAAGAATCCATTATGAACGGATTTATTTGGTGTACATTATGTGAGTTGCCTGGAAGCATGTAAAATTATGGCTCTAGCTGGAAGGGGCTCTCTTTGTTGTCAGCTTTGAAACAGGCATAACTGGAATCACAACGTATACTTTGAAATCATTACGTGTTTATAATTTTATATTGAGTAAAACTACGTGTGCATTGCAGAAAATATAACCATTGCATCCTTCTAAAAGGAAGGATTTTTACTGCCACATATTTATTACACACATACTGAGCAAAAAATCTTTCTGCTTGCACCACATCTCAAGCCACAGTTACACTGTGGGCGATTCTGGGGGGTTTGTTTGTGGTCTTTTTTTATTTAAATTGCAATCTAGAATTCTGACAGTACATCTACAATAGTATATATGAAAACTGAAATATCATTTTAATATATTTACTACAGCTCACATACATAAAACAGAAGGTAAATATTTCTTCTGCTTCTTTTACTGGCAATTCTTTTAGAAATATGTATGCATTTACATATGCATGTATAGAGGCATCTTCCAAAACCAGTATGTGATGCAACAAAAAATGCTGGCTTTTTATTTTTTCCAATGCCTCAGCAACTCAATTAAATACCTTATTTCTGCAACAAACAAGCATTATTTATTACCATCTCCTTTTCGTGGTTTAGAAGGGCTGACTTCTTTTCCAAGCTGGAAATCTGAATCCTCTAACAGTCTGCATTCTCCATGCATTTCCTCCTCTATCCCACTCTCAGATGAGTGACCGCTCAATGTCCCTTCATTCCAGTTTTTATAGTTTTCCTCAAAGTTTTCTCTTCTGTGCTCCCGATTTCTTCTGCCCAGTGTTGATTCCAGCTCTGCACCTCCATCTGTGCTTGTTCCATTACAGGCTTTAGGCTGAGGAAAATGCTGTGTTACAAATCCCACAAACTTCTTTCCTCTTTTAGCAGCTTCATTAACCTGCAATACAACATAAACTCAGCTGCAGAGTCATTTTAGAATTGCACGGATCTTTTTCTTCTTTAAAACTTGCATATACATGAACCACTTTACTAAACTGCTATTTAGTAAAGGCCTAACACTGTATTACAGAAGGGTGACTTGTCTTTGATGCTGCCCCTGCTACAAAGTAAATGGAAGTTTCCCAGCTTGTCTTTGGAGTCAGGCCAAGAAAGGTGGCCAACACTGGTACTGACCTCAGAGTACACAAAATCCTTCATTTAGAACAAACCCAAAGTATTTTATTCACTGTGTTGTATTGATAAGCAGTACAGTAGAGCAATAAATAGTATTTCTCTAAATATGTGATGCCAGTCATACTAAAAATACTTCTGTAGTATTGGAGGTCAGTATCTCTCTCATGAGCCATGAGTCATTACCCGCTGGTTCCCTTGGAGGCTACTCAGCTTTGTTATTACTGAGGATAGTGGAGGAGCAGAGAGAGGAGGGAGTTAGAAGCAAATGAAGAGCCTCTTATTTCAACCAGTGGTGTCTTCCCTGCACTGAAGTCACAACACACAACTGTAACATCTGTGCCACCTGTGGGACGTGTCTGTTCTTGGAGGTCGTTTTTTTCCTGGGTTAAGGAGTGCTGCCATTTAGGAAGTTGACCCCACTGACATCTTGTACTACAAGCTCCCCTGTGAAGTGAAATTCTCACAGGTAAATACAGGAGCTTCAGCTCACAAAGAAGACATCACATGGGAACTACTGGATTAAGTGAGGGCAGAGGGGGAAGGATCTATATTCAGTTTACTCACACAAACTATTAATCCCCAGAGTGAGTAAAAACCAAACAACTGATGGTACTGCAATCCCTTTTTAGTACCATGATAGTGACACTTCAGTCTATCTACTGCCATTATTTATGTACAGCAATGATACAATATGCCAATCACTTGGGTTATATATACAGAGCTGCTACTTCAAGGACAGCCAAAACAGATTTAAATTTAACAAGCCACAGAGAAAAACAGACAATACAATAATCTTTTTGCTGAAACACCACAAAATCTTATTGTTTCATTTCTTAAAAGTACGAAGATTTGTCTTGATTATAATGGCTCTGTGTTTTTAAAACAGAGCATTTTAAAATCATATTATTCTCACATACTACTTCTGTAACAGATATGCTTCCAAGAATCCATCACTGCTCATTTCAAGTGTGTTTTTCCTTCTAATCTTTGTCTGCTATGCTACACCACCAACCTGGAATAGGTATATATATGGTATAAATGTATAATGTAATCACATTTTAAATTTGAAACACCTGACAAAGTCAAAACAAGCCATTTATAAAATATAAACAATTCTTGAAATTTCAAAGATCTTTAAGGATCTCCAATATGCTTTTCCTTCTACTACCCTCCTTGGCAACTAATGTGAAAGATATCACTAACTCTTATAATAACAACAGCTTCCTGTTTCAGCAAATCTTCAATTTTGCAGAGGAAGTTAAACACAAAAAGAACTAGAACTGTAACTTGCATTCCAGTAGAAGTTTTCTGTAGCTATACAATGTTTTCAAAAGCTGTGCCTAGTAAATATTTACTACAGTTCCTATACATGTTGTATTTTTTGTTAAAGAACAAAAAAAACATCTCTTCTTAGGTACTTAACTCAGAGAAAAAAGTTCACATATCATGTAAGTATTTTATAAAGAGAGACCAAGCTTGAGCCTGACTTCCCTTTCAGTGAAGGCCTCCAAAGGTTTATAGGCATACTTAGTCCTACATTACAAATGTAACTCTTTTCTCACTTTGAGAAAAGTTTTGTAGCTTCTATAAAATAAACACAAAACTAAAACCACAACCACTAAATGTAACTTACATGTATGATAGAAACAAAAATCTGAAGAAAAGCTGGAAAAAATCTCCCTTACCTTTTCTAGCAGTTCTTTCACTACTTCATTTGTCAGTGTTTCATATGTTAAAGGGCATTCCTCAATCACCAGCCTGGGGTGCCTTTGTCCTCTGGGTGCTGTGTGCTTCTGGCTAGAACACAGAAAGAAAGCAGTCTTTGTCAGGAGTTTGCTGCCAACTTGAGCAAATGCTTGCATATAGAATTCTTTTCTTTTGGAATAGTTATGAATGAAATCCTGACAATGCTTCTTCATACTATTTAGAACTCAGTGGGTTTTGGTGTTTTGTTCTGTTTCTTACACAAAGTGACAGGTACTGTGTGTTTCAATGCCAGGATAAGAATATTAATATTTAACAGGAATTTCATCTGAAGACCATGCAGAGTGATATTTTGGAAATGAAGCTTTACTGACAAACAGCTCTGCATTTGTAATAAAAAAATGCAAACCACACAAATTTAAACCATAAATTGAGTAAGCACAAAGCAGGTTCAGTTTTGCAGAAAACATACCATGAATAGAAATGGTCCTTTTACACTTTTAACATTCTGCTGCTTAGTTTTTGTAACTAAAGCAGAGCTGCAGCTGTTAAATGAAACAGTATAGGCAAATACTAGGAATACAATACAAAAACACTTTCTGAGGGTTAAATAATGTTTAAATCTCTCACATTGAAAATGACAAACACTAACTTGCATTTAAAGTTACGGAATAGTACTCGTGTTTCATCTAAAGCCAGTTGTGTTATTAGTCAGACAATATTTAGCGTATGCCAAAAATATAACAGGATTTTATTTGATGCTTTCTTTGTATAACCATTTGAAAAGAACATCAATTTGACACATTCAAATATAAAAGTTAACTTTCCAACAGTAGTTGGAGAAAGTGTATTTGCCCACAGCAAAACCAGCCTTGGTACATATGGCACCTGGGAAGGAAACTGGAAACTACTCCAGTTTCACAGGAAGGCTAGAGAGTCTCATCCTTCACCCATTCAAGGGCCTAAAGGTTCAAACAACAACTTCCAAAGGATGCCACATCTACAGGGATAAGGCAAAGTGTGGTTGCTGCGTGCTGGCAGTGTCAGCTCTTGGAAGCTTCAGCTCCCGGGCAAGCATTTTGCTTTCTTACTCAACCTTGTGCCCACAGGAACAGCATTCACCTTGCTTGCAGATGAATTTATAAAGGATAAGTTGCATGAACAACAAATAATCCTGACAATGCTTGTTTAATCGAGGGGTTTGAGAATTTCGCTCAAATGAATGTTTTACTGGAGTGGCAGCAAGGCAGCTTCCAATTCACACCCTCCCAGTCCTCAAATAAAGACAAGAATCTTTGTGCATCACATAATGACTCAGGAGAGAAGGGGAAGCTTCACAGCTTTTAATGCTGTAAGAAATCCACTTCCTGGTTATTAAAAATAAGAACAAGAGCTTATTTTCCTTGCATTCAAAGGAACTAATGAATGGTAACATTGCTTTGTATGTTTTCTTTAGGATCACATGGTGATTTTAATGCAGTAAAGACAGGAGTAATAAACAAGACCATGGATCTGGAACATAACCCAGCTCTTGCTCTCCCTCAGTGTCAAAACTAAGCTTTTGTATGACCTCTGCTCCAGAATGACGATTTCCTTCTTAATAAGGAAAAAACCCAAACTATCCCTGACAAATTAATTCACAAACGATGTCATTTTTCCCTGGGAAAGACAAAAGTTTTGAAACCCAAGAAAAAGCAAGCATGAGACAGTTTAAAGCAGCTTATTACTCTCCTAGTATTTTGGTTAATCTTTTATTTGCTTCAAGTTCCAAGACAGATGTTATTACACTTTGGATTTTGTTAGGATATTTACTAATGCAAAAGAAACATGAGGTTACTATGTGCTTAGTATTAATTAAAGATATTACTAACTGGCTAATCTGAGGCGCTCATTTCAAATTAATAAATTATGAATGCTGAGCAGCCCACTTACAAATGGCTTCAGTAAAGGATCAGTGTATTCAAGTGATTTCACTGTTACCTTAGTTTTAATCGTGAGAGTACCACTCGATACATGTGACTGGCAGGGAAACTCCTCCTCCGTCCCACTGGCAGCATAATGGGATGCACAGCTCCTACCACATAGCCTTTGCTGTAATATTCTTCCACCCGAGATGCTATATCCAACACAGAACTGATCTTGATAACTTCTGGATTTGAAGAAGCTGAAAAGCATTGAAAGCAGAAGAGAAGCACACGATACTGTGTAGTCTATAAACATTTTGGGTGATTTCCTTTTATGTAAACCCCACAAAATCTGTCCCCAGGCATTTATTAAAACCTACAATTCTATTTACACAAGAAAAAGCAGATTCACGGATGATTCAACACTATTCAACTACTTCAAGCACCTATTTTTACAACTTAATACGATCTATTTTTAACATACTTGGCAACATTTTCTGTTTGATCAAGGTCTGCCAAGCTGATTTAAAAGCTGTGCTAACATCTAAACACATAATAGAGCTGAACTTAACAAAGCAACTGTTTTGCCTAGACAAAGCCCTAAACATACTAATGCAGTATCTCTCAACTCTAGTTTTCAGGTAAATTTCCACATAACAGATTTAAGCCTATGACAATTGATTTGTTTCCACTAATATTTTTTTCCCTTAGAAGTGATCTAAGGCGTATCAGTTGACATTTTGACAGTCCCAGTTCCTTTTCTCAACAGACTTACACATCACCTAAGCGAGTCACTCATTTCTAAGGAGGGTCCCTCTCAGCATGTGCAGGCATTTTGCATCAATAGGCAGCACCTGGATAATACATTATTGTTAGGGAAAACTACAGAGATAAAGGGAAAACTTCTTGGAGAATCTTTTTTAAATGATCCACAGCTTTTGCAAAGAGAAAAGGAAGATTCCACACTGGTAACAGATACATACCCTGCTACAGTCAGTCTGATGGGTCAGTAATTCCTGTTTCTCTCAAGTACATGCTGGAACTCTAGATGCTCTCAGAAAGCAGGAAATCAATACTCACACACAAATAGCAGCAGAAGAGTCATTATGCCAGCACAGATTTGCCAAAGCTTTCATCCTTTGCACTTAGGAACTCTGATAACAAAACAGCCTGCCTGGAAATCTGCTGCTCTATTGCTGACCTCTGCTCCAAGCACCCTACTTGACTGGATCCTGATGGATCCCTCTCTGCAGGACCTTCTATGCATTAAGACCAGCGCCCATGTGCATTAAACGATGCCTCAGTCAAAACTAAGTGACCTTGCAACACTTTTCCCAAGATACAAATAACTAGTGTGCTGCCCTAAACATTCCCTTTCAAAGCATACAACTGAAAATAATTAAATACACTAACTCTTCTTTGATTCTGTAATTAAAAAAATGTATAAAATAAAAAATAAAGTAAATGCAATTGCATAAATCTCTCATCACTTTGCTGAGTTAATTTCTTGTCCCTACCTTCCCTTGTCTATCTGCATTATAGTGCAGGGTGGCAATTAGCAAGGAATTTAAGGACCTAAGACAAGAAGTCAGTAAGTTTGTCTGTCCTACTGTTTTAAACTATCAAAAATCAGAGATATGACTCCTTAGTTTGCACAAATATTTTATTCTAATACACTGAATTAGAACCCTGCTGATTCACACGTAGTGTTCTGTAAAGCCACTGCACTGCCCTCCCAGTATAAAGTGTGGATACTATTGACATACATACAGTTACTGAGGGCTTTAAAAAAAGAGCACAAAAACACCACAAAATATCAAAAACCAGTATTTTACAACACTCAAATGCTTTTTAACACTACTTTCTACTAATGGGAAAATGAATGGTGGCCTACTTTGCTTGTCACTGCAAGAGCCTTAACAGAAAAGCCATCAAGAAGAACCAGAATAATTTACACCATGGGAAACACACACCACCAAAAATTATCACCAACATACATACTGATGGTTTATTGCTGATAACCAGCAAATTCAAGCTATTAAACTAAACTGTCAGTCATTCTCAGTCACAAGGACAGGGCTGTTGCACTTTTTCTTTAAGCAGACAGTGTATCACAGCATCCCTTTTGTAAACAGATGATGTTTGTTTTGTCATTAGCAATACCCCCATCCCATGACTCCACTCATTGTAAATCCAGGAGCCACATGTATTGAGAAATAACTGCTCCATAGCCCACAGACCAAAAAAGCAGGAATGATGCAATATGATCATCATTTCCTCGATTTTATAAATGTCTTAAACCCTTTTTCATAAAAAAAGTTTCCTTCCTGACATGCTCTCAACAGGTAGCCAAAATACTGTAGCGATAACAAGTCCAGCTAACTTTCCAGCTGCATAGTAAGCCTCAGATGCAAGATACTGAAGATGATGACAGAACAGCTATTTCATACATATTCACACTGGCATTCAGAGTGACAAGAACTTGACAGCATGTCATCTTAGTAGGCTGCATCAGTATTTCTTCTTTCCCCTAAGAGAAGGATAGTGGATAATGCAAAAGTATTCTGCTTAGTAGAAATTTATAAACTATCCCTACCTTCTGGTTAAACTGACTTAAAAAAATAGCAGCTGTTTGTGTGATTGGGATATGCTTCATGGCTGAGACCTTGCAATTTACAATCACTGACTAGCATTTAAAATTACACTTCAGAGTCCACTGCTCCCTCTTCTTTGTACTATTCCAGTCCACCAAAATAAAAGATTGGCTGTGATTTTTTTTTGTTTGGGATTCCCCTGATGGCCATCGTCCTCCATGGAACTCAAAGCTAATTTTTACAGTAGGGATGGGAGCATTTTGGGGACCAGGAAAGGAGAAGCCAAGGTTCAGTGCACAGCTAATAACTAGTTAAGATGCACAGGGACTCCAGCCAGCAAATTCAGACTACAGCATGGTTGACCTAATCTGCATCATGGCCTGGGAGAAAAGATCAGGGACTGCTGAAAGTTTCCCCAGCAGGCTCATTTTGACTGCACATTGCATGTATCTGATAAAGTATAGAATAAGGCATATTGAATTGAAATTACACACTTGTGCTTGCTATACTTTTATCTTGATACAGGACATGGTTTGCTGTAAGATCTTAAAATGTTATTAAGTACAGATTTTCTGTTTTACTTGGTGCAAGATCCAGTGGCAAGGAATCATTCGGGCACACAGAAATCTCCTATGCCGAGGAAGACTTCGTTCTGGAAGTAGGCAAAGCAGACTGAGTGCCATAAATACACAACTTGACAGCAGAGCAAAAACTTTGGTCTGAAGTGATAAAGGGCTCTCACTTAGTTTAGTTAAGCCAAAGGACATTCAAATAGCAACAAGTACATGAGCAAGCTGACTGAAGGAAAAAGGAAAAAAACCTCAGTATATTCTCCACAGTACTTGAGCCAATCCACCCATTTCAGAAACATTCAGAACTGAAAAATGCCTCCAAGACAGTAGATATATGCACCATGTTCTTTTTCTGTATTCATCTTAGCTCTAAAAATAGCGACTTAAAAAAAATTTAAGGTTATATACACATGTATAGAACCATTCAACAGAAAGACACCTTTGTTTACAAATCCCCTTACTTCCAGTAAGAAACCTAAAAAAGAGTGAGGCAACTCTGAAACTGATCTCAGTTATTTAACATTCATAATTCCACTGAAGCAAAGCAATTCGGATTATCAGACAAAACAACAGAAAATCAATCTTTACTGCCATACTCCTAGGTTATTAAAACAGAGATACACCTTGAATTGCACTTGGTTGATGGGCTATTACTTCAAAGGTCACAACCACCTTTAAAACAATTTCTAAAACACTATTAGAAACTGTAACATGAAAACACAGCAAAACTATCTGGAACAGAAGCTATTTAACGACACTGAATGTTCTTCAGTTTCCAAAAAATTTATCCTTCCTATATCAGTAGATAATCCATGTATGTATTAGGCAGCCTAGCTTTATTTCCAATATCTTACCATGACTTATTCGACAGTTTTGTTTCTTCAAAAGGAAAAAACCAGTGAGAAACTTTTTGTGTAAATAAACACAACAAAGTTAGATTTCTAGTACTATATAGCCTAGCAGAATATATCTTCTGTTAGTATCCCACAGCTTTTTAATGAAAAGACTTTTGTATTTTAAATAAAAATATTACAACACTTAAAAATAATCAAAAGCCAAGGTTTATGAAAAAGTTCTTGTAATTGCAGTAAGATCTGCACTTACACTGTTTCCCTTTATCCAACCCTTCTAGTAACAGCATTTACTTCAAATCCTCGTTATTAAGCATTTCCAGTAGATTGGGTTGTTAGAAAATGCAAGTTACTATGAAGTGACTGTAGAACTGAGCTGTCTGTGCTCTGAGGGCAGCCATCTGGGCTTGTTTATGTTTTCAACTTTGTGGAACAGGGAGTTGCTCTGTTAGAGATGGGACACCCTCGGGAAGGAAGTATCCCACAGAGCACTGTCTGCCTCTAGCTATGCATACAGATTTTGTTTCATTTCAGACACAATTTCAAAAGACTATTCAACAACTACCAGTAAAGCATTTGGGAAAAAAAGTAAGACAAAACTCAGACTCTTGTAACAGAAACTTCTACTAAGAGACTGCAGTGGGTGTAAGAGGGGAAGTTAGTCCTGATACACAACTAAGAAACAGACTTACTTCTGCACAAAGTAACAAGGACAATGACAGCCTGTTTTCGGAAGTTGAGTGCATTTAAAAAATTGTTATTCAATTAAGGCTCAGGCACAGTGTATTTTCTGAACCGTCACACTGAATTCAGACAACCATTATTCAAAGTGAGTACGGATGGCAGTATCTGACTCACAGGAAACTAGGGAAAAATCTCTTAACAGTTTCTAGCCAGCTTCCTTAACGAGGACAGTTGTATAATTTGGAGGGTTTGGTTGTTAAAAATACTTCAGCAGTTTCCATTGTAATTTTATACAAGTAAGAACCTTCGTCATGATTTGTGTTTCAAAATAAAAGTCTTACATTTTGGCTAGCTTCGATAAAAGTGCCTAAGATTTACTGTAAGTCAAACAAGACAAAACTAAGTTAAATCCTGTTCCTTCTTACTTCAAAATAGTAAAGACACAGCATAAAAATAAATACCTTCCAAGGTAAAATCCAGCAATACATATTCATATGCAGAATCCGTCTTTGTTTCAACTTGTGGTCTCTTCAGTGTAGAAAAGATTTTTCCAGGGCTGCTATCATCTGGGTCTTCCAGCTTTCTCAGTCCGCACCCCATGGCAAGATCTGCAAATGATTAAGTCGCAGGAAAAGGTGGGGGGGGGAGTAGCAAGATCTGTCCTCTTACTACAGGAAAAAAAAAGGAACAAAATAATTCCCCTTGATTTTTTTTTTCCTATTAGCTGTAAATCCAAACAGAGAAAAAGTCCAGTTCCCAGACCGAAAAGCAAAGGTACTTTCCATTCATTTTTAATATAGAAGCAGTAAGCTCGTGATGATTTCAAGCCACAAACTTGGTTACGAGTAGGCTTGATTTCGCAGCAACATTAGAGCTGCTCCCAACTAGCAGAGATTTTCCATGCCACGTCAATTTACAGCCAGCCCCTATCAGTGCTCTCTTGCAGAGGACACCAATAGTGCTTTGTTTGTCCTTCTAGACTGACTGGGTGAGGGGGGGCGAGGGGGGAAGAAGAACTGAAAAAGAAAGTTAGAGAGAAACTTGTCTGTCATTACTTACCTCCAGAAGTTCCCAACTGCAGTAGAAAGTCAGACAGGAAAAAAGCAAGTTAGTCAGAATGAAAGAATGAGAAAAGAGCCTCAACATGGTTGGAGATGAAAATCACTTCCAGAAAGGAAGTCAGCTTCAAGAGGAAATTGCTTCTGGCATCTCAAAGGGTAGAAAGGCAAATGAAAAGCTGTTTAGTCCTTATTTTAGATTTCAGAGTTGGCTCCTATTTCCTTTCTACAGGGACTTTGTTACAGAGAGAGAAAAAAAAAAACCACAACATGAACACAGTGTAATAGTGTAAAAATATGTAGTAATTTCTTGTCCAGAAAAATAAGAATCTTTAGCAGGAAAATTAACTTATGTAACTGGCTTTGAAAAACACCAAAAATAATTACACTGAAATATTCCTCATTTCAAATGGGAAAGTCTCTGTCAACACTACATATAAAAAGAAATTACAAAACTTTGTTTTCCATTACTCCTGGGTATTGAACAAACAGCATCCTTTTCTCCCCTGTTAAACTCACCTTAGCTGGTGCAGCCACAGACTTAACATTGTAAAAAGTTTATATAAAAAACTTCTCTTTAGGTTCTCAAAATTCAGTATAATTTTAAGGGCTCTCATTACTCTTCCATTAACTATTGCAAGCCACTTGTAACTGCATTATACCTGATGCAGACCACAAGAATGCATAGGGAGAAAAAAGAACACAGTGATTTTCTGTGGCCCTGCTGTTCCATTCTAACAGAATGAACTGTTAGAAATTTGCCTCTTTATTTTTAAGCACCTAAAGAAATTCAGAGTCATCTAGAGAAAACTGAAAATGCGTAACACCATTGTAGATTATATGAATGGCACATTTAAATTCAAAAGGTTTTTCTCCTTTTTGCATTGAAATATATATCCCTTATTAAATATGCTAATATTTTCTATAAAAAATAACTTCAAGTTAGACATTAACTATTTGTGGGTTTCTGTTCTACTGCAAGCAAAGTGATCTAACTTTTTATTTAAGTAACTTAGCAGGAATAATAAGTTTAGAGACTACAACTACAACAAGTGTTGTCTTCTCGATTAAAACCTAGGAAAACATATCAAACATGCAGAATTCTTCATCTTCTTGAGAGTCTTCTCACAGAGAAATTGCTCCCAAACATGACTTTTTTTTCAGTAAAGGCTATCCCTGAACTGTTGCCATATCAGCCATACATGTAAAGTGTCCACTCAGCCTTGAGGATCCAGCTGCTTCATTCTACACACCCCTTAAGATTCATTGTAACTGCTTGTATGAAGCCATGGCATGAGTAAGATAGCTGCAAGTACAACAACTCTTTTGCAGCACTAGTCCAGTTGTCAGCAGGCTGCTTTTTCATTTTTAGTTGGCTTAAAATAGCTACATTTTTAATGAGGCCATTTTGAACATCTATTTCAAACTCTTCATGACAAGGCTTACACAATATTACAACCCCCTCACCAAGATAGGATTTTCCACAATATAAACAAACTCTTACAACACCAGGAAGAATCACAGTTACAGATAAAAGCAATGGGCCATATTTTGTGCAATCCTAGATAAGTATACATAGTTATAAGCTTCCAAGTTGGAAGTCAGTCAACAGTTGTCATAGCAGACTTGACTCAAGTCACTAATAAAACCAAAGGTTGCACAGACCAAAATAAAGAAAACAAAAGAAAATCAGCAAGAATGAGCAGCATCCCCTGCTGGAGTTTAAAACTGCACCAAAACACTTGAATGACTCAGGAGAGACACAGGATCACAAGATTCTTAAGATTCAAGAGCTGTTTGAAGAGCTGTAATTTCCTGTTACCAAGTGGATACAAACTACAAAACAATCTACTTCCACTGACCCAAAATGCAAAGGCTCTGGGAAAGGGTATCAGAAGAGAGCAAATCCCTAAAACTACCCTGCGATTCACCAGCATGTTGTATTTACAGCATCCCCTCTGAAAGGGCTTGTGACTCCTTTACTGAAGCTTGATATAATTTTTAGACTTTAAAGAAGGCAAAGACAGCCAGACAAAGGACCAATGAGTCCAAAGGAACTTTGTCTCCATGGAAGGCTTCCAGATCCCCAAAAGTTTTGTTCTGATTAAACAGAAAAATATACCAAGACAGCAAGAAAGCACCAATAGGGATGTGTGTCGCATGCTGGATTACTGGCTGGCCACTGGCAACACAGGATGAGAAGCAGCAGCAGCAGTTCTGCACAGCAGCTTTGACCAGACTGTGAGACAAACAAGCCTTGCTGTCTACCCACACCTCAGGGCTGTTCCTCCCTTTGCTCGTGATCTGCTTTGTTCCCTCTTGTCTGGGGGAGGTTTGAAAGCTTTTATGTGGGAGGCATTTTTGTTTTTCTTGTTACCTTACTAGGCTTATTGAACAAAAGGACACCACTCCATGCTTGAAACTGCAGTTTGGAAATAGATGTCCCCTGTTCCTGACTCTGTGCTAAGCTGCGATCACTATGACAGCCAGGGCAGGCTCTGTCTATGGCCTTGGTGACAAACGAGTGGCACTGGCATCCCTTTTTGATGAAATCTCTCTTGCTAGAATTGTTAAGACAACCCTTCTTGAGGTTTGGAACATCTGTGACAAACCCATCTGAACACAAAGCCTATTTACAGGAATAAAATTATTTACTTCTCCAAAACCAAATATGATCTGCAGAAGGTATTTAATAATGCAGTTTAAACATTTCCTCCCCCATTACCTTAGGAGATCAAGAACGGGAGATGATACCTGATCAGAGCTTCCTCTTGACTAGAACAATGAAATGTAAGGAAAATTATTAAAACAATGCAAGTACACAAAAGAGGTTTCTTGTCTGTATGAACAATATCTAAAGCGAAACTCAAGGAAGATCCTAAATTACTGAATCTGCAGCTCAGTCAGCTATACCAGCATACCAACAATCCTGTCTCTTTCCGGTTAGGACACTGGCTAGTGAGTTAAATGCAACAGGAATCATATTGCTTTAATGCTAAATTAACTTCAAAACTAAGTAAAAGCAGCAGTATTATAATTTTACATTTCAAAATATAAATCACAGACTTTGTGAAAGGGCTATAGAATTTAAGGTGTATCACAACCATGACACAACTCCTGCTCAATCCCATGACTTACAGCTGGATGAGGATTCCAAAAGGAGAACATCTCCCATCTTCCAGCCTGTTAGGCCACCACTGGGACAAAAAACATTAGTCTGGGCAGCTTGTATCAGTGAATTTGTTACAGGTGAGCTCATCAGGGAAAAATTTTGAGTGAATAACCTTCTCATAGATGTACCACCAGTAAAGATCCGTTCCTATTCTCAAGGGTGATGTAGTGAGCAGCAGAAATGCAAAAATCTTAAACCTCTACCAATTAACTAAAGTATTATTATTAATAAAGATTTCACTAGGACCAAAACTGACTCAGTGAAAAAGAGAAGGGATAACTCCCTCTGACAAAGTCAAAATGCAAAATATTTGGACCAAGCACATTTCCTATTTGGGCTGAAATGTTTGCATGTTTACAAAGGATATACAGAAAAAAAATAAAGAAATCAGCATTATTATTGGCTATAGATCAGTCATCACTGACAAAATGTAAGCAGAGGACACAGACATTAATAAGATACAAGACAACAAATTACAAACTAAAGATTAATCAGATTTCTTTGGAACCTGAGGGTAGCTGAACAGCTAGTTTGAGGACTCAAAAATAACACATTTAAAACACCCTAAATATTAAAAACCTCAAATTGCAACATTTTTAAACTTTAGTTCCCCTTTTAACTTTTTTCCAGGCTTACTTCCTCTGTTTTATGGCTTAAAGCAAACACAAAGTTTTTGCTTGAGTGAGGATAATGACAGAAAAAGCAAAAAGCTTCCATCAGAAGAATTCTGCTACTCAGTTGTCAAATATTTTTCACACCTCCATTCCCAAGAGCAATTACTTTAACTAAAACACATTTCTTTATTTTTTCTCTAGAATGACTCAATTTAAAGATACTAACAAAGTATCAGGGTTCCATTCTGAAGGCTCTGAGGTTTGGAAATTTGCTTTTTTTCTTCAGCCTAAATGATTTTCCTTTGAAGGAAGAGTTTTGTGAATGTGACAGGAACAGTCTTGTTAAGCGCATTATAACTTGAGCAGAAAAGCCAACTTTTCTGCTGTAAGTTTTAACTTAAATGTTCTAAAATAATGAACAGAGATGACAACAATAGTTTGCTTTTGCAGTCATTAAAACATAGTTTAATGATCAAAGTTAAATTTCATTTTCTCATGTTGTTTTAAAGCTATATTAAAACTCTGATACTACAATAAACAAAAGTTACAATCCAAACAGTAAATATAGACCAGCTGGAATTAAACTTGTAGCTACCAACTCAGAACTTTACTAGAAATCCAAAACTACAGAAGCTTGTTTATTATTGCTGTATTACATGCAGTTTCAATAGAAAGAGCTTTTGATTTCTAAAATTGTTAACAGTTCTCTAAAATGAGATCTGCAAATTTATTACATTTTTCTCTGTGTGCATTCACAGCATCTCACTTACCAAGGCAGTAGCAAGTGTATCATCTGTATCTCAATACAGTATCAAACACTAGAGCCGTAAATTAGCCACCGACTAAACCCAAGGATTCTAGAAAGAACCTGCATGGGCTAGATCTGGATTTTCTGTATAACAGCTATATAAGGATTAGTGTGCAGGACTGCACACATGGCACTGTATTCTGGATCCTTAAAATAAGGACTAAAGCTGAATATTTTTTATTTCTATAGGAAACTTAGGAAGTTTTTATAGCAGGTGAAGTGAACCTACCATAGTACTTCAACATTACAAAGGCACAAACCTATTTTACAAAAAAAAGAAGTATTTTGCAGCTATACAATACAACTTTTCACATTTTATAACTATGTTAAACAGAGAAAAACATTTCAAGAGAGCCATGTGTTCTGCTAGTTACTACTGGAATGCAGTTTACTCAATGACTTATTAGCTATTTTGGAAAATGAGTATCTGAATATAAAGAAATGGCAATTTAAAATGAAAAATGTAAACAGTATTTCAGGAACAATAAATAGACTTCTGTTGCATAAGATCTGAAGCAGGAACCAAGAATGCTAACAAACCAGAGAATTTACATTTTACAAGAAAAAACAGCCAAACAGATAGACAAAAATACCTGAGAGACAATTTCAGTAACTTTCTGCCTGTCCAAGTTTTTATCCAGTGTTAATAAAACAGAGTATGCTAGAACTAACCTTCTGCAATGGAAATGTAACATAAGCAGACAGCAGTTGCTAGAAATTCTAGTTGCTAGAAACTCTAACAGCTAGCTCAGTAGAAAACCAACCAGTTCTCAGCCGAAGATACCAACCAGTTCTCCTAAATTCTAAAGGGGTGGAAGCTAAAAAATTAACTTAGTTTGCTAATATGGAAATGTGAGAGCCAATGCATAAAGGTGATTTGCTATCAGTTACTGCACGCCCACAGGGCACATGGGGATACATTCTCTCCTAGCATGAGTGTGGAGCCTCACTATTATCAGTGGGAAACTGCAGAAGGTCAAGAGAACTTTCTCCAACCCCCCAAATCCTCATCTGAGGATTTATAGTAAACTAAACTACTTCTGTTTAACAGCATGGGAATCTCCACATTCCAGAAAGCTGAACTAGCAGAATAGGACTGTGCAGTGTAAAGGAACAAGAATTCATGAATGCCAGAACATCAAAACAGCACAACTGTAGGCACTGAGGAAATGTAGCTCTTCCCCAGTACACATTTAATTCAACTCCAGGGATTCACACAGGTAAGTCAGTTACATCTCAACAGTGCCTACAGGGAGATTCAGCTCCTGAAAGGTTGGTTCACTCACTGCTGTCTGATGTCACGCCACCACTCTTGGCAAGCACTCTGAACAAAGATGAGCTACACTACAAATGAAAAGGCCTCAGTATTTCAAGTGACTGCCAGCTCCTGGAGGAAAACCAATATTCAGAGTTACTTGGTTTCTTCTCAGTCTCTCAAACCAAAACAAAGCTTTGTTAAGACCTGAAGATACAATCCTAGCTAACAGTGCCTCCAGACTGATGTAACACACCCCACAGGGGAACACTGCAGGAACACACAGTTAAGTGCCTGACACTGAGTATCCTCACAAACAATCAAGTTCACATGCAAGTAAAAAGAAAGCGAGTGATCTCTGAAGCAAAGGCCATGGGATTAACTCATTATCAACAATCCAACATCTGCACCAATTAAGAGAAAATAAACTACATTTTGTGGGTGCCTGGAATAGAGCCACAATCTGATGACATGTGACTGCACAGTATTTGTACACTTTCAAGCAATTAGTTCAAGAGACTTCCCTCTAAGCACTCTTCTTTGAAATTAGCACTCACTGTAAAATTTACTTCTTGAATCTCTGAAGCACAATTAAAAACAGGCAAGTCACATTTGTAAACAAAGTGCAGATTTAAAAAATACAGGCTTAAGACTAAATCTCCAGAATCCTGGGTCAAACGTGTGTTTCCTGACACAAGAAGTAAGGCTCCAACAAAACAATCTTTCTTTGGTACCTTCAGAGACAAAATTTCATTTAAAAACACTTACTAAGTAAAAATTCTTCCATGGAAACGAACTGGCTTTGATGAGCCAAGATTTTTGTGATAAATTTGTATTGACGAGATCTAAAATGTGAAAATTAAACAGAACTGGACAGATGTGTTTAGTGGTACAGACTTGCTCAGAAACATGAGAACCTAAAACAAATGAATACTTTCCCCTTCAAAAACAGGCTCTACATGTCTCCAAAACAAGGGTCGACTTCTTTTGATACTGGTAAAAGAATCTACTACACCTGCTACAGCAATAAATTGTTAAAAAAGAAACTATTAAAAATATATTTGTGTACATTTTTCTACCTAGCAGAAAGTGCAAAGTCACTTGAGGAAACTTGCAACCAAGACCTAATACATGGCATCTCCTTTTCTAACAATTTCAAACAGCATAAAACCAGAACCAGCATCCAACTCTCTTCTTGGACAACATCATAAAGCACAACTGAACGCCAGAAGAATCTTTAAAGACATTTACATATCATACATGGATTATTCACTGACTACAGTGTCTGTTTGGCAAGACCTCTGAATGATTAAAAGGAAGAAAGTACCAACAAGACAAATCCACACAAAAAGAAAACCCCCAAATTACTACAAAACAGATAAAGCTGAATAACTCAAGGATATTTTAGATACAAAAAATAAAGGCTTCAGTGCTACAGAAGCAATAAACCATACCTTGCAATCCTGTAAATACAGAGGCTGCGTTTTCAACCTTTGGGGAATCTGATTTTGTAATGAATAGAAGGAAACCTTAGGAGGTGAGGGGAGAAACAAAAACTAAACGAACAGCACACCATGACCAAAAACCAAAATTATTTTCCTGAAATTAAGGAAAAAAATAGTCCTTCATCTCAATTTGTGATACTGCCAGGGAGTTCGTTATTTTCATACAGACAACAGAAAACCCCAAAGCAGCAAAGAAATTTTCATTGCTTTTTCTAATTCAAGTAGTCAATTCATTCCTTTTTCAATAGCTAAAAACATACTATAAAACCAAATGCATATGCAAGAAAAATATTAGAATGAGAACAAATCATTATTAAACTAGGGGTCCAAATTTTATTTTAAAAAGTTTTTACTTCAAACACTAAAATGACACACAAGTAAAACACCTTATAAAAGTAGAGAATACTGATAGCAAGAAAAATTAAGCTAGACAAATAATTTTGGACTGGAAATTAAATTCACATAGATTTAAACAACTAGATTTTATCCACAGTACAAAAATGCTGTATGTGGCAAAATGGCTTCAACTTTGTAACTAATGTATCACTGAAGTTTATGTAACCCAGAAATTAAAGGTGATGTTATCTCTTCAGTAGAAGTAAGCTGGTTTACAGTCTGGGTTAGTAACTGGAATACATACAGCAGTCTGTGTTTCAGAAATCACCCTCCTGTCCTGTAACAGGGGTTTTATTAAAAAAGGAAGTGCAGGGATAAAATTATTATTTAATGTGTTTTTACCTGACCAAATTACAAAATTTCAAGGTATTACTTGACAAAAAATAGTGGTATTTTAACTGGGGAACCTGCAAGGAAATGTCAGAAGTTAGGAAGAACACACCCACCCTGTAACAGGTATTTTAGCAAAATACAAATCTAAAAACCCCAGCGTTTTACATCTGTAGAAGGCACTGTAAAGTTTTATCTTCCATTCTGTAATCTTTTCTAGGATGAAACTGATGACTTCATGCACACTGAGGTTTCAGACTCACAGATGAATGATGCAGAACATTTCTTCTCACAGAATGCGACCTCAATTCCTAAAGAGAGGGAAAAGTGCTGGGTTGTTTCTTCCGTTCCAAAGTGTGTCCCATTTACTGCATTAATAATGCTTCAATGAATAGTTACAGTCCTCTATTGCATCAGCTGGACAGATTTGGTTCAAAAAGGAAAAACACATTTTTCTTATGAACCTAGGTCATGAAGCCCACAGTGGCAGGAAATACCCTCCTTTATTTACAAGCATGCAATCTTAGAATGAGTTCAGAATTCTTTTACTGAAAAAAAATAACCCAGTATTGTTCATTTATCATACAGTCTTACTAAAGGATGTCAAGGTATTAAAGCAATTGTATCGTATCCTCTTTATAATTGGATGGGGAAAATTTATTTTTACAAAGTATTCTGTGAAAACCTATGCAACCAATTCAATTTTTTTTTTCCTTCAGCATTCTCTGTAATGTAGATTAGAGCAATGCTTTACTATGGTACTTACAATAACGTTGACATTAAGTTTTTAGTCACATAAAACCTGAGCTAACAACCTGAAAGCTGTTTTATTTGTAAACTGAGAAGCAATGGACTGTGCTTACATAATTTTTCAGTGGATACCACCAACTGCTGACAAAAGGATGACAAGATGCAGAAAACACAGCTACCATTTTAGGTAATGGTACAAACAGATTTTAGAATACTTGTACTATTCTGTTTCTTCTTCCAAAGATCAAACTCCTACAGTCCCCCTATCTCAGCTGCTCTATATCCCAAAGGTACACTGTCCATGCCCTTACTCTTTACTTAACTATGTCATATGACAGACTCAGAATGTCCTTTTTTTCTAACCTTATTTCTTAGGCCAGGCCCTTTCATCACTAACTTCTTTTTTGTTTTTTTTTTTTTAATTTAACTTTTTACTCTCCCTTCTGGCTCTGATGGCTTCCTAATACAACCAGCTGCAGTTCATACACCTCTACCAGGATATCCAAACCACTATAATCTCAATATATCAGTCTCTTTTCTTTAGCTACTAACTCCCCATCATGTTGTGCACTGCTTTTCAAAACTTCCCAGGTTCCATACTTTTCAGTTTTCATAAGCACTTTACAGGATTTCAACCCCAATGTGTTTCTCTTTTTCTTTAGTTTAACTCTTATTAGTATAGGTAGGACACAAACACATTCTCTTTGTCTACTGAGAAAATTATGCTCAGTTTTACACTGGTAGGCTTCTAATATTTGTTTAAAAGCCACAGCTGGGGGTAAATCATACAGGCACATCTTAACATACAGCAAGGCCCTGCTACAAATCAGTCAGGTATTTAAAGGCTATCAAGTCAGAAATTGACTCTAAGATGTGCAAAACACATATTGCTCCCTAGGCCTCCTTTCAACAAAATCCTAATTTTTTAAAAAAGTGTAAGCAACAAAAAGGCAGCATTTTCACAGTAAAAGCATGTTTGAGCACCTGCCACAGTGCACCTTCCCTATAAACACAAGCTACTGGAAATTGCACAAAATAGGGAGAAAAAGGAAAGAAGTTGTCAAAAGGAAATTAAAAAACAGTTTTCAGAAACAAAAGAATCATACACTGGAAGTACAGAAAACTGCATTTTTACTGAAGGAAAACAATCCAAACCCATACAAAACTTAGGCAGTTTAATTAAAATGATGGAGTTTACATATACATTACCATCCCAGGAATGAATGAGACTGATTATACAGAGTTTGGTTTATGAAGACAATTATCAGCAAGCATCAAACTGCAGAAAGCAGGCAAGTGATGCTGCAGACTGTGCTAGAACTGAGCACGTTTTATTATTCACTAACTCATAAATAGCAAGCATTGCAATGAAACAACTGACCCCAAATGCCACAACTGGCAGCTGCTAGCTGTTATGGTGATGATGGATCTCAGCCACACAGGAAGGACTGGTCACAAAAAGAAAAAAAAAAAAAATTAATCAGTAAAGATAGATTAGAGTGGCCCAAATGCTTAAATAGTGAATTCTCTATAGGGTCATCCTGTAAAGAGAAAGCAAAAGTAAAAAACCACTGAAATGAAGTAAGAGCAAACAAACAGAAAAGAAAAAGAGAAGTTTGTAGAGAGGACACAGAATGAAGTAACATGAGAAAAAGCATGCATTCCCTGTACCTTTCCATGTTAATATCAAATTAGCAAGTGGAGTTTAAAATAGCCATTTTAGAGGAAACAGACCTAGCTGCCACTAGTGACAAGTCTCTTGGCAATCATATAACTAGAAGTTTAGATTCACACATATCTATAAACAAAAGCTTAGCCTCTTTCAATTTCACTTACCTGTACAGAAAACATGCAGCAATATTTTTTGTTGTTTCAGATGGAATATCAGACAATAACATGCAGTACAAGCATAAAATAACTTTTCCCCAAATGATTACACCAGAACTCTTATGACACAATTTACGTAAACCTACTTGTATGTGTATCTATACAAACATTTACAACCCGTGTACATTTATATGTATTATACACACTGCACACAAATCTTCCCCTATTACTCTTAACTGCAGAGAAAAACAGTGTGCTATGTTCAGTTAAAGTTACAGAACACTCACCATGCAAAGGCCATCATGCACCATTATGATCTGAATGCAAGCATCCATGAACTATAGCACAAAACACACTTTATTGTCTGGTACTGTTGATGCCACCCAAAAACACTGCTTGACACAAAATATGGGAAAAGCTGTAACTGCAACAGACCAGAACCATGCCTATCCCTAAAGAGGACACTGCAGCTCAAAAGGGTAGATAATAAAAAAAAAAAAAGGCTGAAAGCATGAAATAAAACAAACCCTACGCACCCACTCAGTCCATGTGCCAGAACCTTTTACACTTTGCTCACTGTGTAGACTGCAATTGTGCGCTCAGCTCCTCAGGCCTCACGGGGCTACCTCATATACACACAAAATATACAACTAACATTTACCAGGCCAGCGTGCCAGAACCTCAAATAAACACTTAACAAAACCAAACTTAATTCACAGATATTTGTCCTGGGCCTGAAATCAAAGATCACAAATGTCTATCCTTACCCAAGGTTCCACTGTTACTATAGCCCAGGTAACTTTTACTACCAGACACTATTTAACATATACTCTTTGGAAGAATCTAAACACTCATCTCCATATTAGAAGATGATACAGGATCTGAAAAATACAGTAGAGATAAGAAATCTTCTCACTTCCTAAAAAAAAAGGTGCCACCCGGCAACCTTTGAGAATGAATGTTAGCCTTATCCATTTGTATAGATGGGAATATCTGGAGTCACTTCCACATGCTCATCAACAGAACATGCTATTAATTGCCAAAAGAATTAAGCTTAAAGCCAATATATTCAACATCATTAGCAAACACACGAACACAGGGAGGAGAAAAGCATTTTTGATTCAAACTTGATCTTAAACACCAAACTTGGATCTCAAAATAATTTATAGTTGGAAGTTGGAATATGTTGTTTTCTAATTTTCATTTAGCATTATCAAAAACTAAAACCCAGCATTTTGTTGATGTAACTCAATAGTTACTGCTATTTGTACTGATGGTAGAACAGAGAGAATGGTGTGGTGTGAGCTGCATTTCAAAGCTGTAAGAAGTCTACAACTGACAAAAATATCTGGATACCAGCTGTAGCATCTCACTCTCACCACCTGTCTTACAGCTCCTAGGACAAAGCCCAGCAATTTTACTGGGAATACACAGTGCAATAGAGGCAATTAGCAAATTACCTCCGAGGCACAGTCATTACTTCAGGCATTACTACTGCCACTAGTTGGCAGTTTTCAAGCAGCACATATTTGTTGGGGTATTTTAAGTATACTACAGCCACGAGGCAGTCGCCTTCTGCAGCTGGGGAGCAGGTGGTAATACCACAGCCACTTGCCTAACACATAGCAGTGTGCTGACAACATTTGCCTTTTTCAATCATTGGTGAGAGCTCTGCCACACTGACACACAATACAAGCTGATCACATTCATTACCTGGGAAACATATTCAAACTCCAAGTGGGTATGTGAAAAGGTAGTATGAAAATTTAAAAGGGAAAGTTATATTTTAGAACTATTAATTAGTAGTAGTTCTAGTACATGAAGCTAACTAAATAAATAAAACCTAAACCACAAAGATTTTAAAAATTCAGCACCAACCTGTAACGACTAAAATTATTAGAATTCAGTAAGTCTTTGGAAGGGTTTAACTATCTGTGAATCTACTTGAGACCTGAACAGAGTAGAGTTTTAATTCTAGGTAACAAGACTTCTGAGAAAACAGGAAGGAATGAGCAAGAAATAGAGGGTTCTTTATTCCAAAACAACACTTGGGTGACAGCCCCCTCTGCTGGAAATATCTAGTACATATTGTTACACAATAGTCTGGAAAAATGCTAAAAGCAAAATAAGTTCAAAATATGTGGAAAAGAGAGCTTATAACATGACTTTTATTCACTCATGTTTAGTCTTCCACTTGAAGCTGAGTAAGCACCTTTCACAGAAGAGCAAGTGCTGTAACATCGAGTATAATTACTGACAACTTTAGATCTCTGTCATCAGGCAAATCAGTTTTGACATTATTTCATAAATGGCATCAACAGCCTTATTAATTTCGGCAAGAGCACCTTAAACTGGAAACCAAAAAAATCCAACAACTTGCACCAGGTGGCATGGAATAATACTCAAATGGTCTTTCTAAATCAGAACTGCACAAGAAAACACCCAGAGGTGACTGACTGGGACAGTTTTTCATTTTCTGCGTTTCATAATCTCAACTCTTCGCAACACGAGGCGCTTTTCTAAGCTGAAGTAATGAATATAAGGCCAAAACCCAGAGAAAGAAACAAGGATTTGTAACCATCATCTTAAAGAACTGAAAAAGGGTCACCATTTTGTCTTAAAATGTTTCTTATTTGCAGTTTACTTTGTAGCTCAGTCTTAAAATAACTAGTCATGTTTTCATTTCTTAGCTTCCCCAAATAGTTCCAAAACAAGACAAACAGGTTTGTCCCTCTGTAACAAAACTTCAATTGAAGAAAAATCTCGTTTTCTCTCCAATATTTCCTATTTCCTTATGTACCAATTAATTAATAAAACAACCATTCCCCTCTTGTCTTACTATCACTGCTTCAAGAAAGAAGACAGCAATACTGCCATGCTTTCTGTAACTATCTTGGTTTGATACTCACAGCGGCAGGCATGGCTATGTGACTCTGGACATAGGGCTGGTGATGTAATGTTTGAACTCCATGATCAGAATACAGCTGGCATTAAAAAAAAAAAAAAAATTAGCAAAAAAGCTTGTTTCACAATGTTAAGTTTTTTAAGCCTTTCATAGGAATTTAGAATCCTTAAAACTTCAAAATGTGGGCTAAACTACTGACTTTTTTAAAAACACAACTGTAATATTTAAATCTATGTTTTCCCCACAGATTAGCAAAGTTTAGTAAACTTAATTTATCTTAAATCAGTGTCAAAAATCACTTTCCTTGACAGAAGTAGCAACTTCTCCGTTAAAAATTTCACTCAGCTCTAATGGGAACAGTGTTTAAATGTGCAGATTAGCACATGGAAAATGCAATTCCCAGCAGTATCATACTTATAAAATATTTACATACAAGTAATACAGACTGTTCTTGGAATTTTACACCATTCTTCTGAAATCTGACACACAGTTTCCTTTAACGTGAAAGAATTGCCTACCTGTAAACCAAGAGCACATTATATCCAAATATTCCTTAAATAATTTCATCTATTTTCTTAGTGCTCATGGTTTTCAGATCTCTGTATACCTTTATATCAAAATCATGAAATAGTAAGGTAAAATAGTACTGTTAATAAAATTATGATTGTAAAATAAATACCAACATTCATGTACCTTCAAAAAGGAAGAAAAACCCCCATAACCCAAGCCTTTCATTATTCAGTATCTTTGTAGGGAAATTAAATTACTTCAGCAAGTCAGAATTTTCCACTTCAGATGTCTGAAATACCAGTTTTGGAATTTTTCTTGTAGTAATAAAATACCCATTTACTTTTGGAATCATACTTGCTTACCAGTATTAATAATTAGATGTCCTAATTTAACATCTCTTTTGGCCTCTCTGCTCATGGGGAATGAATATTAGAGAAGTACCAATTAATACCAAAGTGAAAAAGTGTGTAATTCAGTTTTTCCTGTAGCCATCTGCTATAATTTTTAATATACAATCATGAAGAGATTGATTGAATGATTAAGTATATTTTGCTTAGTTTTTTGATTCTATATCAGTAACATTTCTAATGCTTAAGAAATTTTTAAAGTACAATAAAGCACTCTTAATTAATTCAGATGATCAGAATATTTAGAAACAAGCTTCTACTCACAGAATAATTACTTTAGAAAACTATTGTGGTTCAGCGATATCCAACCCAAGATTCCAAATAACGAACTCCCATTTTATTTAAACATTACTTGCAAACAAAACCAATTGTCAAGTCCTCATATTGCTGTCTGTAATATCTTTGTGACTCTCTAAAATATTTCAGAATCAAAGCATTCTCCTAGACAGGAAGAGAAGTTCTAACTTGAGGACACCTGAAATTATTTAACATCAACGTAAGCACTGGAACAGTTGACCTCACTGCTCTAACAGTCAGTGCTCAAAATAAAAGGCTGTATTTTTCAATCACAAAAAAGCACTTCAATTTGCAGTACACTTTTTTACATTTTTAAAAATACCTCAGGAACTGCAGCTTCCATTAGGAGAGGTGGAGATATACATCCACCTTCCTGGTTAATTCCTATTGGCTGATAAAAGACTTCAGATGGTTGCAGATACAGAAGTGGAGGTGAAGAGGTAGGAGACTGAAACAAAACACATTATTCTAATAAATTTTATAATTTAAGCAGGATAAAGAGAAGAGCTTATTTTACAGTCTTCTTTGCTACATATAAACAAAAGATAAACCTTTAAAATAAAGTGTCAAATTAATCTTTAATTACTTAAAGAAACTAAGCAAGAGGGAAGTGGACAGAAAGGCCAGGTAGCATAAGAAAAAAAAATGTCCTTTAATTTTACATGATTTTCAGACTTTATTTACATTTTGGAGAGCATTGCAAAATCCTAAAACTTGCAAAATTCACATTTAATCTCAAAATCACAGAAACATACTACGGTTAAACTTTCCCTTACAACATCATTACACTAGCAAAACAAGTTTTTTATTTTGAAATAATTAGAGTATCTCCATAATTCAGCACCTGATTTCAAAGCAGTAGATTGATCTGTTAGAATGGAACAGACCATAGCTGGACAAGGCTGGCTGCTATTAAAGTAATGAGGCTGCATTGTAACAGCTCAAGCTTAAGGTGTCTTGGTCCTCCCTTCAGGTTCAAACTCTTCAAGTCCCCGAGTGTCAAGATTTCCATATTAAGTTGCTCTTTTACAAAACAGATAAACTCTCCCCAAAAAATGACTAAGTTTAGAATATCTTATTCCTACTTCAAGGGCCTGGGTCTAATTTCACCCAGTGTGTGTCCAGATGCTCCTGCTAACTCTACCCCTATGAAATGTCACAGTTATCAGTTAATTGTTAATATCCATTTCTTTAATCAGGTGAAATTTGGTAGTTTTTACCCACTTCTAAAGAATTTGTTAGGTAATTTGATACAAGCATTTTGCTAATGGAAGGGGAGGGGAAGATGCTTTCCCTACGTCAGACTTACATTTAATGTTTCAACAGATGCTATTTTATGCCTTCCATTGTAGCAGTAAATGTTGTAAATACATTACTAAAATACAGCAATTAATACTAATTTCAACCAAGTTGTGAATAGTGGGAAATCTCACTCTTTGATAAGCACAGCATACCTTTAAACTAGGGGAAAAGTAATGGTAAAATGCTGTAACTATGAACTGTATTTACCTGTGGAACAGACCACTGCCACTGACTTGAAAGACACTGTGTTGGTGCCTAAAATTGAACAAGAAGATGTCACTAATGTGGTGAAGAAAAACACACATAGAATACTACTATTCTCAAATCTGTAATTAATTCTTAACTAAAAAGAGGAAATATGATTTTCACTAAGCCCCAAATTACTCCAGAACATGGTTTTGCTCTGCCTCAAACTTGACCATTTCATAAACTTCAAAAACACTTAAGTCAGGCTCTCCACAGAGGTGCTCAGAGCACATGAATCAATGGACCCAAGCTGGAACACTAAAGAAAGTAGCTTTAAGGGAAAGGTCTTTATGATGAGAAGGTCAAGTGTAGGAAAAGGCTCTCCAGAAACGTTGTGTGGAATCTTCATCATTGGAACTACTTAAAACCCAACTGGACAAGCACCCAAGCAACATGTTCTAACCAGCCCTACTCTGAGCAGGAGTTTGGCTTAGATGATAAGCCAGTTGTCCTGCAACACACAAGAAAATGTAATTTATTAAACTTTCGTGTAGTTACATAAGCAGAATAAACTGTATTCTACAGAAAAGTCTTCAATATGTTTAAGATAAAATATGTTTCACACTACTATTACAAACTATTTCCTAAGAATAAACAGACCTTGGACAGTGCTGCAAATAGTACTGCATGGCTGGAGGATTAGTGATGGTCTGAAAATCTTTTTCAAACAGATACCTGATAATGGTACGTAGGAGACTGATAAACAGGTGGAGCAACCATCACAGGTGAACTGGAAACAGAGCGAGACTTCAAAAGAAAAGAAGTTACAAATCTTAATGCAGCAATTTCACCAACTGTCACTCGTATTACACACAGCTCTGGAGTACTATAACACTGAGCCACCCCCCACCCTTTCAAAAATGACTCACAAAATTTTAACCTACAACTTAAACTGCTTCAAATCCAGTGTCTCTAACAGCTTATGTTAGATCAAACAAAAATCTCTGGCATACTCACTTACACCTTTCTAGAAATCACTAGGCCATCACTATCTAGAGATAGTAAAACTCATTCCTGGGGCAAGGCCCAGACTGATTATGAACTGTCCTGTTCAATAGGTCACACCAAAGGAAAAGTGCTCTGTAGAAGCAAAATAAACTGAAGTGTTATTTAAAAAAAAAAACACCCAGAAAAACAAAAACAAACAACCAAACACAAAATAAAGTCTAATATAGGGAAGCCAATTAAACATCTAGCATGAGGCATAGCTGAAGCAAATGAAGCAGAAGGGACTTGAAAACACTGCAGCTATCTTGGTCAATAGAAAAGCATAAATACCAAAATAAATTCCTTACTGGCCATGGCTGCTGAACAGGAGAGACTTCAGATGTATGAAAATAAGCCACTCCATTATGGTAAACATATGGATATCCACTCGAAGTGGTCAAGTACATTGTACCAGCTTCTGGTGATACAGTAGTAGTTGCATACATTGTACCAGCTTGTGGTGTCACAGCAGAACCTGGAATAAACATTAAAAAGCTTATTTGTAAATAACTTTTTTCAGATGTGTACACCACGAAAAAAGAGAAGATCACTTTTGATCTTCACAGAAAGAAAACATTCAAAAGAAAGAACAAGGAGCAGCTTGTCTAATGCCATCTCAACTCCCCCTCAAACATGACCATGAAAGCAGATGGCCACAGGATGTCTCCAGAGCTAGATGGGAAAGGCTGCAGAAGTTGACATCCATACAAATAATTAAACACAACACATAACATGGGGAGATTTCTGGAGAGAAAAAAAAAAAGGGGGAAAGTTAATTCTGTAGCTGAAGCTGAAATCGCAGAATAGTAACATAGTACAGAAAAAAATCAGGGAGAACACAACGTAAACAACATCACTAAGTAAGTTTTAGTTTTTCATCTTGCCTTGCAAAGGTAAAAACCACCATGAAGTGCCATTTTATGAACAGACAGAACACTGCAGAGATCACCAGAATGCTCAGTGGATGACTAAGAAAGGTCCCACAGGGATTCAAGAGCTTTTATTGATAGTAAGAGTTTGACTAATTCCTAGAAAAGCCTTTAGACACCTAGATACAACACAGCTGATAGATTATCCATAGAGAGACTAAGATGTTTGTTAGGATAATGTTAAGCACACCTTAGGAAAACTAAAGGCTTTTTTAGCTCCAGTAAGCAATTTGGTATCTCAGATGAGGATATCAACACAATCCCGTGGCCAACAATCCTGTCCACTAGCTACCAAGTAATTGCACAAACTTTCTGCCAGTGTTGAATAAGTCTCTGGCAAAGAAAAAGGAAATCTTCCTCATCAAACACAGAAAATTCACTAATGAAAAAATACATTTCGATGCTGGGGAAAAAGCAAACCAAGTGGCTCTCCCAATTATGCTCAAAGCTCTCACCCCAAATGATCCTATGACAGGAGAACTAAAAATAATTTTGCTTTACAGTATGAAAGACAAATGCTCTATATGTGGGCTACAGAGCACAGCAGTTTATTGTCCAGCTCTCTAATTCTGTGGAATATAATGGAACCCACAGCTCTACAGTGACATTTTAAGTCCAGGTGTTCTGGCTCCATGAACCCAAGATGACCTGCAGTAGGACAAAGCATCCTGGTGACTGAGATACACGATGACGTGAGAGCAGACATACTGAAAACAGGCCCTAGGATGTGTCTGGATGGCAATATGATCTTATATCACAGATTTATCCTAGGCATGAGAGACAACAGGTAGGTGAACAGTCTACAAATAAAGATCTCAAAAGAACGCAGCAGCTTTATTTGAAAAGCTTTTTTTAAGGATTTTTTGTTTACCCCTCTGTTGCCTCATGTCTCAGTTAAAACACAGAGATATGCCCCTTTTCTATCAATTTACACAATCGTTACAAGAGTCAGAGGAAAGAACTTCCACAAGTCAGGCAACACAACTGAGAAAATACAAGTCAAAGATGGAAAGTGAAATAAAGCATACCAAGAAAATGGCATACAATCTCATGATGATGACTGAGCAAAGATCATACTGAGTAATTTCTAGAGCAAAGAAACTGTACAGTTTGAACAAGTATTCCACTCTCCCAGGCAAACAATAACCCATACACTCACACAAGGGAAAAGGGCATACTTGGGCACAAGCAGGGGAGGAGGCAAAACTGCCTGTCTTCAGCAAGTGTGTCTGCACCAACAGCAGTAGTGTACACAATGACCACTTCTAATAGAGCATGACAAATTAAAGAAAGCTTCAGAATTAAATTCTTCTTTATTCTGGCCTCAGAATGAAGACTAGCAAAAGGATGGGTTTTTCCTAACTGTTCCAAAAGGTGCCATAGGACAAATACTGCAGCAAAGTCCCAAAGCACACTTCATTGCCTGCTGCAATGCTACTTAAAAAAGAATTCTATTTTACATTTCTGACACACAGCCCTTACTGAAGACAACTGACAGATCTCATCTGAAAAGTTGGTGATTTATAGCCTACATTTTCAGTATCCATTCAATAGCTTAGAACAAACAGCTCAAAAAGAGAGTGAGGACTACAACCACTCATTTCTTATGGTTTCTACCAAAGAAAGCAAGATGCAACAATCCTAATGGGTTTTTAATTACACAAAATAATCAATGAATAACAATGCCACTAACCAGCAGAGCCTGCTTTATCCTTAGAACCTGTCAAGACACACTGAATGTTTAGATTTAAGATTCTGCCAGGCAACTTGAATTTCCATTCAGTTTGTTCCTACATAGGTAACTCTCTCCAATAAAGTAAAAGAAACAACATATTGAGAGATAAAAGAACCAAGACACCATAAATCTATTTATTTCAACATTTCCACTTGCATGCATTTACTTCCACTGCAAACCATTCTGAGCACATGCCAGACACAGCATTAATGCAGTGTAAGACCAGGCACATCTTGGTTAAAAACTTATATTCATATTGACAATACACAAATGCAAGTAAAAACACATACGAGCATTAGGACTCCGCACTTGTTTTCTTATTGCTGGTCCAATATTCAATTTCTTATCCTTATAGTTGAGCTTTTTAGCCTAGAATTAAAGAAATTAGACATTATTATTTTCTACACAGATCTAGGTATCTGAGAGGTAAAAAATAACTTAGTAGGTTAGACACACTGAGCATGAGAGTAGTTATGTTGAAACCAGATGCTAGGATATGTCTGGAACCTGGTGAAACTCCTCAAAGTCTGTTTTTAATACTAACACACAGTTAGTAGACTGCAACATAAAAGGAAGTTCTGGAAGCATTACTCAAAATAGAAGAGTAGGACAAAAGAAAAAAAAAAATCAGAGGATGATCAGAATTTCATATTAAAAAAATCTTATCTTAGCTCTCTTTAAACTATTTCAACTATCAGACCAAACTTATCTTCAAATGCAACTTTGCAAATAGAGGACCAGAGTACTCAGGCCTAGTATGAAATTAATCAATTCATTTAAGAGACAAACATAATGGGGACTGTCACTTACATCTTGTAAAATCTTCTGTGCCTCTTCTTGGGTTTCAAATGTAACAAAGCCATACCTAAACAAAAGTAACAAAAGTTAAGCCACTAAAGTTTGTATTTACAAACACAGCACATAGTTACTTGATATACAGTACAAGTGACATTACAAGGTAAATTAATGGGTAAAAAAAACAACCTAGAAGTAAAGATTGAATTAACTGCATTCTTAGCACCTTTTTAATTACATTCAAGTATGTGGCAATATACTGCCACGAATGACCAGCCGTTCTTGTTACTCAGCCGATGTTTTAAAATTTCTTCATTTCTATTAAAAAAAGATTTTGATCTAGACCTTTCACTTGTTGAGGTGACCAAGACGAGACACTTGGGATTTTTTTAAAGTTAATATTATACTGTATGTTGGTAATCACAACTGCATAATTAATATGGGTTATATGGACACACACACACACTGCAATTCTCAGATACTTCTTGGAATTTACTAAAAGGGCAAGAGGCGGGGTGACAGATCTGGGACCAAGTCTCTGAAGTCATGCAAGTGCACTCTCTGTACTAAGAGCTGCAGCTCAGCACATAACTTGCTGATACATGTTAAGCTCTGACAGCACTAAAGCTGTCCTTACTCCTCAGGAGAGGACTTAAGAGGTGAACCCTCATGCACATTCCTTTTTGCTTCAGCCCTCTTTCCTCCCTTTGCTGGCAGTGTGCTTCCCCACCTTATTGGCAACACCATCCTTTGGGTTACAGCAATGATTTTACTATGCAATCTTAATCTTTCTCTGTATTTGTTCTTTGTCATTCCTCCTACTGGTGACTTCCAGTCTCAGTCTCCATTGTAAGTAATCATGATTTAGCTCATGTTTTAAGTCATCAGATTTGTCCTCTATGCTGCTGTTCCAAAAATCTTCACAGAAAAATCTGTTACTGCCATGCACTCCAGCACAATCAGGTGTATCTCAGCTCTTCCTCCACTTTTGGCTCCTTTCCATATGGGCTTTCAGTAATAGAAATATATTTAATAACTAAATAACCTTGCTAGGATAATCTACTTAAGTGATAGTCACTAAGAAAACCTGAAAAAACGTCAACTATTGATTCTGTCCTAGCTACACACAGCTTCATCTTACAACATGACTAATACAGTTTTAGTTATGCAAATTGGAGACATATATAGAGATATTATAGGGCAAGAACAGATTTTTGCACACACAGAATAACTGAAACATCAGTGATAAAATATTATGAGCTATTAAAAAAAATCAATCAAATTTACTATAGTCAGCTTTCTGTTATTTTCAATTTCCACAATACACTTATTCTACTATACCAACCCCTTTGATACTCCAGCTCTGTCATTTATTATCTTCACTTCTGTCACACTGCCATACTGAGCAAAAAATTTCTTCAGGTCATTTTCATTAGTCTAGTACAGTAAATCAAGAGGGGAAAAAAAAGGAAAAGTTGGTTTGCATAGTCATTCAATTAATTAGTTCAATGTTTACCTTAAGACTATTAATGTATGTACTTTGGATGAAGTTTGCTACAAACTAATTATAACCCTGCATATGAGGACAGAAGAATGAGCCTCAGGGCCCACTTAACTACTGCATTAATTATTCAACAGTAATTCTAGAAACTTCTCATTAAAACTTCTCATGAGTAGATTTATGCAACAACTTTTACAGTTAAGATCAATGAAGCAGGGGTGCTAGATCTGAATTTTAATTTCTGTTAATTACATGCTAGAGCAGTTTACAGTACAAAAAATCACTGCCATGCTTTCAACTGTAACACAGCAGAGCATATAGATATACACAGGTCACACAAACCCCCCTAAACCAGAGGGATTTAGTGGTCAAATCCATTGAATATACCATGATCCCTCTTTCTGAAGTGGTTTTGACATGAGAGTCTGCAAACACGTACAGGCATACTATACAAACTCCCCACTGTAACTAAGAAAATGTTATTTCAATGGAGAGTGGTCTAAGGCAACTTGGAAGGAACTGCCCCCCTTCCAAGTATGCAGAGAATAAGAAACTTTCTAACGTAAAGACTCACCTAAGCTTTGTGAACACTCCTCTGCCTTCTATGAATATCGCTTTACAATGTAAGCATATATCACATATGATGCAGTAAGCATCATGTTTGAGTTTTTTGTTCTACATAGCCCTTAGCTAATGCTACACCTCACACTGGCAGAAGCATAGTTATATGCACACACCATTCATCTATACTCTCCTTAACTTCAAGTATAACAAGTACTGTTTTACTTCTTAGTTAATGACTTTGATTGTTTGCACACAATTTAGGGAATCCTCTCCAGCACATCAAAGGTTTACGTGTCTCATACAAGCCTGAAATTGATTGGTGCCCAAAGTACTACCCAAGGACATAAGAGCTTGCTACATGGAACTATGAATTCGGAAAGACAAAGGTTTATGTGCAGAGCAGTGCATTGATGCAGAGTAAGAAGGAAATGCTGTTCTAAGATGCACAGTGAAATCTGCAAGAATCTGTGCAACCATAATATTTAGAAACTTATGCGAAACACATGTAGGACTTGCCTTTTCCTGCTTAAGATAAGACAAAGGCATCTGTCAGATTCTTCAAGGAGGGTAAAGACTTAGCATTAGCCCTTGTCAGTGACACATGGCCTGCACCCCTAAAGAAAGGGCTCTTCAGACCAAGATGAAAAGGTTCCCAACTCTTAACTTCCCTTGCTGAATTGTTTCTCTAAATTTGAGAGACCAGGTGTTTCCTCTTGAAAACAGGAATCACTGCCATGGTGATAGACAAAATGGCAAAATCATAAAAGAGCTTGCTAGAAAGCAAGTAAGTTTTTTGTGGATTAACGGTCTCCCTTTTCCACAAAAATAAAGTCAATAGCTTTTCCACCACCCCAAGTGACTTGAATAAGACCTTTGGCTTAAAAAAATACCCCAAAAACCCCAATACTTTTTGCCACGAGATTGCCAATAGAAAGCAATTCAAGACTGACATATAAACCCTATGAGGATAAGATCAGAAATTTAAGGCTGTATTTGGTATAAAGAATCATACCAAATGGAAGAGCAACTAAAATGGCTACAGAGGTTTCATCCTTTCTATTTCCTCATGCCTCTGCAAAAAAACTCCATCCTCTTTATGATTACAAATGTTTAAACTGCTGTTGAAAATACAATTTCATAATAAATTTTAAAGTATCAGCAACTGAACCAAGTGAAGAGACCCTTCAAAATGATCAGTATGATAATTAATAAAAATGTTGATGTTAGACAGAAAAGTATTTTAACCTTTGAAATTGCAGTGAAGACAGAAGAGAGTAGGAAAGGTCTTTTTATAGCTCCAGAAATTTGCTTACTATTGGTGCAAAAAAGCTACTGTGCCACTTTAATGAGGTCTAAATGTACTGAAGGTCCTGCACATCTTAAAATATGAACACCTCTATTTGAATTATCCCTGCCAAATAAAATAATAGATTCTGGAATTTCTTGCATTTGTCATGCAAAACAGTCTGAGTGAATTGTCAATTCTTGTTCCTCTTCAAATGAGTCAGTAATCAGAAGGTCTAGGACGATTAATGCAGGGAAGATACTCTTGGTGGGAACAAAGCAACAGCTAAGCAGACCAAGCACGTTTTGCAAAAGTCAATGGCTTAATTAATTACCTAAAGTGGGAAGAGAGAAAAATCCTTAACCTTAAGCTTATCACAAACGTTAAAAGCAACTGAACAAGGTAAGAGTGGCCCAACGTCCACTGCGATTTAAAGATTTTAGGGAATACACAAAGGCACGAGCTTTCTAAGAATTCAGATCAATACTGCAAATTACCCAGAGAAGTTTACATACTTCTTTTAAAAACAAACTCTTGCCTTTAAGAAAATTACTATGGTGAGGAATATACACACTGTAATTCTTTGTGTGAACCAGAAGTGTTAGAGGAACAAAAGCCACTGACGTTTGCCCACAGGCTATATGAAACATTGTGACAGTTTATTAAATTACACTAAGTGGTATACATAAACAAAACGTTCTACATGCATTTCTGCCACCAGCTCTGCTGATGACAAAAGCTATCTTCTATGAAAAAAGAAAACTCTGAAGAAGTGGGGTGTCAAAAGGTTCTAGCAGCTAGGGGTACAGTCAACTTTGTAGGACAGTTACCCAAATGATGGCTTAAAGCTTTACTCTCTACTGTAGGTTTGGCTATTAAAGTAAAGAAGACTTACCAACTAAACAAATACACATGACTATGTCTCTCTTTTTTCCCCTGTTGATTTTTATACTGTTATAATCTAATAGCAAAAAGAGGGAAGAATACCTTAAAATCAATTCCTCCAACAAAGACACGATTTGGAGTAACTGTTCCAAACCTTGGAGAACCGATCAGATTATTTAACCTCACCGGTGACACAGTGTTGGGACATGAAGGTAAAGATTCTGTTTGCATCTGATCAGTGGCCTGCTGATTGAAAGAAAACATTTTCAAAATCTTACACATTATTTACCAGTAAATGAAGCAATTCTCAACAGACAATACATACAGAATTTTTCAGAAGGCACAGAAGATGCTGAACATTAACCATGTGTTTTTATTCAGAATGTAGCTCAGTGTTTGAACACAAGCTCAATCTTAATCAATTCAGTAAATTGGTGAATACACTATGGTCTGAAGTCCAGTGTTTGACACTCTTCCAAACTGGACACCAATCTTTGTTCAATTTGCAAAGCACCCTGCTGCACAAATTTCAGGTTATCAATTCTATTACACAACGTATCTTCTCTCTACTAGAAGCCCTTATTTTCAACCTACATAGAATGGACATTTTAAACTCAATCTGTGCTCTCACATACATCTACACAACTCTATTCTCTGCAACAGCACCTGGTTAATTTTCCAAGTGCTGAGCACCCATAATTCCACCACAGGTAATCAACAAGCTCCACACACCAGATGAGAACAGGTCTATTTTAATTCAACACCCTCCTGGCCTACAAACACAGCGGTCTGAACAGAAATTCCTCCTGCAAAAGAACAATCAGATTGCTCTCGCTCCAGTAAAGGAACATAACTCAATGGGATATCATGGAGATCATTATTTGGTGAAGCCTGCCTGATGTTTTAACTTGCAGCATGCTTACACTTGTGAACTGTGAAACAATTTTATTGTAAACTCTTTTCAAAACAAAGTAGTAGTGCCTTATAAAGTCAATCCTAACTGTGAAGATGATAGCTGAAAAGCAGCCACATGGTGTTGTCACTAACTTCTCCAACAGGATTATTTAATACTTCTTTAGCTACCTAAGAGTTACTCCTACTAATTCTAAGTAATGGGTTAATGCTATTATTGTGGATATCTTAAAGACAATAAATCCAGCTTAGTTCACACAATTTCAGTTTTAGAGAAGACACAAGTCCTTTCTGAATGTACTAAAACACACACACTTGGGGCAGAGGAAAAACCTGAGGTTGTTAACCTGATCTGTTCAAGAGAATCTAATATGTATCTCTCCTACTGGGAATACTACCCTAGAGTACTAACCTGAACAAACCTCACCTCTAGTAGGCAAGGAACCAACACAGTCACTACAGTCCCCAAGAGGATTTCTTTTTGCAGCAAAAAAACTCCTGAGGGACAAGACAGGTTACATTCTCCATCTCTCACACCAAAGACAAGGCTCCAACTGTACAATCATCTGGCAATTGTCTTCAGCACAAAAACTTCTGCATTCAACTTTAACAATTAACAGTTGACCGAACAGCAAAAATGTATTCCTTACTTTAAAGAGCCCAAATTGCTTTATCTCTGTACACGTTTTAAGAGCTGATATATTAAAATAAGCTGCAAATGCAAATACCCCAATGGAAGTAACGAGGAATGAATCACAGCACTTAGGAACTCACAATAGTGAATACCGTAAATCGCAGTGAGTTTAAAGTGTTGCATGTTAAAATTTGTATTGTGATAACACCTCTTTATCATCAGCATGGCAATAAGAGTATTACAAAAACCAGATACGTGGCATCAGCACACCACTTGCCTAAATATTTTTCTACTGTTTTGTAAACTTCCTTTTTACCAATTTTCCCAAATAATACAGATATATACATTCACCAATATTTTTATCGATTACTTAGTGCGTCTGGCAACTGTTCGTTAGCAGAATCACTATATTCATTTTTGCACTGAGCACACCCCCAGTTAGACAACCTAACTCCACGAAGGCCTGGTGATTAAGCGCACTTATCTCCCAAAACACCTCTACTTTCCGCAGTCCGTGTGCTGTAAGGTCCGAGGCAGACCCCGTTGCCCCGGCACCGTGTCCCGCACACCCGGGGCCGCCAGCGGCTTCTCCACAGCCTGAGGCCGCCACGGACAAAATGGCGGCCCCGCGCGGGCGGGCGCGAGCCGGGGCGCCCCAGCGGGACGGCCCCGCTGCCCGCCCGCCCNCGCCCTCCCGCCCTCCGGGGCGGCTGCCCGGCCCCGCGGCCCCGCCGGGCTCCTCACCGCGCCCTCGGGATCCATCGGTCCTCGCAGCCGCCTCGGCTCCCGGCACGTTCCCGGCACGCGTCGCGCTCCTCAGCTCCGCCTCGCGCCCAGCTGACGCGCGCCGGCGGGGGACGGGCCTGCAACGGGCGGAGGAAGCACGGCCTGGCGGCGGCGTTAGGCGCAACACTCAGCGCGACGGAGCGGCCCTTCCTCGCCCCAGCGCCCCGCCGGCTGCCCTTCCCTCACACGCCTCAGCCCGCCTTTCCCGGGGAACTCTCCCCTTCCCCAAATCCCTCTCCCCCCAGTCCTTGAGTACTTTCACGGGATGGCTGCGACGGGGCGGCCGGGCGTGCTTCTGCCCCGGCACCTCCCCGCCTCGTTTTTTTCGTACTTTAAAATAAAGACTTCAAGGAAGAGTACCTTGACAATGTCTAGCTTATATTTTAGTTGAATTCAAATATTTGTGTTTTGCTTTATGCAAATTGTACCCATCCCACCTAAACCACACAGCCCTTCACATCATGTACGTGTCCCTGAAGCACAGCACAGACTTGCAATCCTGACGGGACTCTACACTGCTCCTTAATTTTTTGGTGTTGCTTCAACACCTATCAGCTTCTGCAACATTACTCTTATCACACAGCATAAAAACCCACAATCCTAGAAAAGTTTCTAATAATTCTGTGCCTGCAAGATATAACAATGTAATGCTTAACTCTTACTATTGGTTTTTGGGTTTTTTTTAGCTGAGAAAATTGTATAAAAGTAAAGGTAATTTTAGCAGAGCGGATAGGATTTTTTAGAAGTACTTATTTTTGTGAGATTACAGAACTCTATTGAATTGCATTCAGAATATATTCAATATATTTTATGAATATTTATCAGACAGCAACAAAGCTTATCTTGAGAACAGCGCTACATTTTAATGATGTGAAAGGCAGAATAGTCCAAACCTTTCATGTGCTTTATATCTTGATTTGGGGAATTTAAAGTGAGAAAAGCTAAAAGAATAAACAAACATTCAGAGACATGAAAGTGTATTTTTCATAGTTTTAATTGTTGTATCTTCTACATTATACCTCCTCCTTTAGTTAAGAAACCCAAATCTGGGACATTTACATTCAAAATAAGACAGTTGTGACAAAAATGGGACTTTTGCAAATAAATGAGAAAGATTGAGCTATTTTTTACTGCTTTCAAACCTGAAAATTCAACACACCTATAAATGCAGCAAGATTAGGAGTAGAGCTGCTAAAAAATAGTGCCACGCATACAAGATTTGAATATCAGAACAAAGGCTGCTGAGCTGCCCTGGTGCTGCATGGCTGCTTCATTAAGGGACTTGTTTCCTGGTTGAGGGAGCCACTCTCAAAGGAAGTCAGGAGTGCGACTGTATTTCTGATTCCACATGTCAGCAATGTATATAGAATGAAATGATCTCCCCTGCTGTTCTCTCCCACAAATTAAAAGGCAGTGCTGGACAGTAAAAAGGCAGTAAAAGACAAGAGGTCTGACTATGCTGGTTCCTGTAGGTTTTCACCTTTTGTCCTTTTTTTAGCATCAGAGAAAGAGGTTAAGTGAGGAAAAATAAACTGAAGAAAAAGCAAGAGAGAAAAATAGGGAGAAAAAAATTAATTGGGAGGAGAAAAAGAATTCTTCAGGCAGAAAAAGACAAGTATATTTTATGAGTAATACATGGGTCTTACAATGAATTGCTATTTCACTGATTCACTGACCTTGAAAAGACCTGCTACCTTTTTTGCTTCTATTATTTTTATCTGTGGATAACAACATTAGTTTTCCCACAAGCCTTTTAAGATCCTTTCACGGAAATATAAGCATTAATATATCCTTGTCAGAAGGTGTACCTTACTTACTTCCTACTCTGAAGTTCATAAAAATGTCTCTTAGGATGTTACTAGAAGATTGGCTTCTGTCTGTATTGCATACACAACTGTATTAAAAGAAAAAATAAAAATATGTATCTTATGAAGATGTACACACTAATTTTTCTTATGAAAAATTTTCTTGTGACTGGATTCTCTACACCCTGAGCCCAAACTGAAAAACCCAAGAGCTCTTAGGTATTCAAGGACTTGGAGGAGGCCTCTCGAGGCAGTTAACAGTGCTTAGAAGCACTGATGGTGGTCACCTGAGAAGTTCCTCTGTGTAAAAGTTATGGTCAGTGCTATGTGAAAAATGCAGAAGGAAGTTACTAATTTCTGGTAAGTTTTCCATTTATTCAAGTGGGTGTATTTCTCTTATATGATATTTCCATATTGCAGGACCTTTTCCCACATTTCCCTTTCTTGGATTGGGCACATCTCTCTGAGCTGTGACTTCTCACTCCCTCCCAGTTTCCACCATTCTCTCTAACCTTTGTCTCTAGCTTCTACTTTGTTTCTGGTTGCCCTAACAACACTCCTGCTCATCTCCTCTTGTCTCTGTCCCCCTAATTTAAAAACAATTACTAGATACATAGGAAAAACAAGAACTCAAAGCATTGATTTTTAAAATGGATTGCTAATCTTTTCCTACTTAACACTGAATTTGAAGAGGTTTTTCCATATTGTTTCAGTTAGAATCTAGCTTTATGAGATCACTTATCTGTGTGAGTGAGTACAGGATTTTTATGCTTTGTTTCTATTTTATTTTGCTCAATTTGCAATTTACTCTTTTTTTCCCTACATTTGATAGAATACAGGCTCAGGGCATCTGTGAGCTCTGAAATGTTTTTTACCTTTTGCTTTCCATTCAGATCAAGGGAGTTTAAGTGTTTGGACAAATAGGTAATTTAAATTCCGTTTGTGTTATTTGTAGTGGTTCATAGTAAATAATCCAGGGTAAGTTTTGGCCCACACTGTGGACCTCGGGATTTACAAAACAAGAAACACCATTCTTTCATTCTTCCTTAGTTTTTTCCTATCCTCCCTCAAATCACAAAACTTTGAAAAGTGCTATATTCAAATATGGCTCCCTGAGCTTCATTGTGTATAATATCTGCTCATAAAACCATTTCTTGGCATCTTTGAACATCAAACTTGCAGAGTATATATGAGAAAAGCTCTGCTGCCTTTTGACATCTGCATAGCCTGAAGAGTTCATACACCTGAATCTCCCAAACCTTGCTACCAAGTCTGACTGTACATCTAAGATGAGATGAAAAGAAGGTAACTGGTTAGAATTAGAGGATTCTTCCAAACCACAAAGTAAACATGTGACTCTAAGTTTGCCCAACACATTTTATCTGTGTATTTGGGAGTAAAACACTCCTGGCCTTGTGTTTGCAGAATGCTTCAGTTGTGCTAATCCTGATGTAAGATACAGTGGGAGTTAGGGTATAGATTTTAACCAACAGCTGATTGAACCCCACTCAGAAAAGACGCAGATAAACAGTGGTTAACAATTTTCCCAATTTATGCATGCTATACTCCTACAGTGGCAAATTTCAGGAAAATAAGCTTACTTAGATTAGTCATTAGGCTTTTTTTTTACATGTCCTTCTAACCTGACATTAAGGTACGTGAGATTTTTCAATAAATTAAATGCACTTTATCCCTGATGGAAAATATTTTTAATCTTCTTAAAATCCTACTCAATTAATACCAGAGGAATTTAAGTTATTTTGAGGATTACATTGTGATCATATTCAGATTGCTTTTTTTTTTTTTTGAGGTGACTTTTCCTAATGAATTGAGAGAGAGGGGCCAACTCTGCACACATGAAAACAAACTAAACATAAATGTTTTTAGCCGTTTTCAAATTAATGTAACCCTGTGCTTGGAAGTGGTATCAAGGACTAGACCACCCTGCATATAATTTTAGCTTCAGTTGAAAAAGGAAGATTTTACAGGGTATCTGTTCCCTGTTTGCATATACTATCACTTTAAATCAGTGTAGTAGCTGTCAGAAATATTGCTGGGAAATACTGTCTTGACTTTTTTCACAAGAAACCAGCTTTCTTTGACATGAGGAAAATGTGGCTATAGCTCTTTCCTTGTGAGGCCACTCAGGCACAGGTGATCTAAAGACAGCAATGTACTTTTAACACTTACTTGCTTCAGGTGCATCTGGTTTAGCATTTTTGTTTGGATCAAGGGACAGTTTTGAAGCAAATCTCTGGATTATCCTAATTTACTGACTTGGTTCACATCATGGAGTAGTTTCTGAGTGCAGACTGACATTCCAGTGGAAACCATGATCTATTGTTCTCTTATCCAATGTGCAGATCTTCCATCCTTGGGACTGGACCTGTACCAGAAGTGCCAATGGAATGGATTTCAGGCTCTCATCACCAACACCCTCCCCACAAAGACCCACTGCTATTGGGTTATTTGATACTTTCCCTCACATCCTTGTCAGGACCCCTCAGAAAGAATTTAAAGGAATTCTTTTTTCCTGGTGGTTAGGCTACTGCATAGAACCCCAATGATCCAGGATGCTCATGATTAACTTGTTTATGTCCAAAACTAGTTAGGCAATGAGGAAGGTTGTATGATTAACAGACAGAAGAATAGCCTAAATTCCATTCTTGGTATATTGATCAGATTTTCTCAGAACTCTTTATATGATTCCTGCTGATGTTGGTAGCAATTTCCTTCTGAGGTAGCAAAATTAGAGACTATAAAGGTAGCTTTTGAACTAGAATATTACAAGAATACTTTCTATCCTTAGTAAGAAGAATTCCAAGCTAATAGGTATCATTTAAAACTAATGGTGCTTCCCCAGCAACTGTGGACTTCATGATAAGCCAAATAATCCCAAAAAATTGCAGGTAAGTGTGTGGGAGCCATGTACATTTCTAACACTGAATATATCCATTGAGCTAGCAAGGTACACAGTACACTTGAACCTACTCTTAAGTAATTACCAAAGAATGGAGGAAATTAAATGCATCTATTGGATCATACACTTCACAGTAGTTAACAAGTTTACATAGCCTGAAAGTTAGCAACAACTACAATTAAATTTCTATGTATGTGTCACAGTTGAAGAAATACTAAAAGCAATGATCAGAGGAGTTAAAAAGAACTCAGTGAAAAACAGTCGTTGGTAAATGTTCTCATTAAGTGGAATTACCACCTACCTTAAACAAGAGTCATTATTATTATCATCAGACTTGAGTAAGAATTCATCTTTAAGACTCCTTCAAATGCTCAAGGAAATTTCTGTTATAATGTATATGACATGCCTTCTCTCCCCTCCCTAAAAACTAGGCAACTTGCAACTAAACATGAGCAACTTGAGAAAGCTTCACTGGTTGCACAAATTAATAAACTCTGTTTTACCTAGATTGTAGCAGGACTTCTGGGATTATCTCAGGCTGTCCATCAAAAACCTTGTTAACTTCTCAAACTTCAATCACTTTGCCAAAAATCTGAAGATGGGTGTGACTTATGATGTGAATCTTCATGTAAATGAAATTAATTCTTGGCAAACATCTACCCTTGAAAATCAGATGGGAAAAAATGTTTCGTTATTTACAAAACTAAATAAGACATTTTACCATTCTCCCTTAAAAAATTTCTATTGTCACTTTCTTCTTTATACCTGGTGCCAAATTTGGTGAAAGAATCACTTTCTTACCAGGAATCTACCCCTTATTGTCTACAAAATTTGGTTCAACTGTTGCTACCTGCTATGATTGTTTACAGAATCTATGTCAGATTTTACCTCCCTTTTCATTCCAGGCTTTATCTAATCTAGGCTCCAGTCAGGCTTGGGCCTGTGTCTATATAGTAAGCAGAGGCTGTGAAATAGGATTACATTTCCGGATTTTACCATTTCTCACACTAAATTGGCATATCTTTGGGGAAAACAATACTCCTAAAATAAAGGATTATTCCTCAGAGCTAAGAATTTGCAGGAATCTTCTATAACAACAGCATTTTAATTATTAAAAACACTGGATTTGCCTGAAAGTATCAGCAGACTGAAAAGAATTCATCAGTGACTTCATCTGGAACAAGATAATTAAGACAGAGGCATATCACAAAAGCCTCTCTGGTTAAGTTAGAGAAGACACAACATTTATACTCGTAGAAGATACAATGTGGTGTGTAAGTATAGTGAAGCTTTTCAAAGATGTAGGAAGCAAGACAAAACAAGAATTAACAAAAAAAAAGAGGAGGCATTGAATCAATGTGTGTGAGTGAATATATTTAAAATATAAAAATTAAAAACATATGCAGTATGTTTTAAAATGAAGATATAACTACATTTGCTTTACATTGCATTTTGCAGTTGCATTTATTTCACATTGCATTTTTTACCCAGCCTAAAAGATTAATTATAGCTTTAAAGGCAAAATATGACTTGGGGTTGCTTTGCCAAAATGTGAGTGAAACTTAGCAACAAGTACATATTTGTATAAATAAATGGTATCATTCTTTTTTTATAGTTTTATAATATCATGTTCATGATGTAACAGCACAGACAAAATAACTGCTAAGACTTTAAAAAAATCACTTCTTTAAGAATTATCTAGCAAAAGTTTTTCTCATCAATGCTAAAATTGGTTATGATTTGCTATCAGTGTGAATGCATATGTGAAGAAATCAAACCTTTTTCCCATTGCTTTCCCTGCCTTGTGAATTAGATGTTCATCACACAGGAAAATATGTCAGTTTTCACACTTCATCAGCCCTGCTCAATTGGTACAGAAGAACCACTTTTGGCTCCCAAAAGAACATTTAATTTTAAGGGCTTCCCAAAATGCAACGTCTAGGTGCAAGTACTGGCTTATGTAAGCTGTGCTTCAGCACAGCTCCAAGACAACTGAATTTTCAGCCAGTTTGTGATACAAACTACGCCCACTGAGGAACAATTGTGTGCCTTAAGGATGGAGATGGAGTAAGATGAGTGTAAAAAAAATCCACATTAAAATAGAAATTGGAGGCACTTGCTGACTTACGTTCAGACAAACACATAGATGTTTTTATCTATCTTACCTTCCTTAGTTTGAGTGAACTCCTTGACTGGTCTCAAAAATCTCTTCCTATCTGAAGTAGGTATGGACAACACAGCAGTGTCTTTGTGCAGGGGACTGCATGAAACTGAACACAGAACCTGTTATATACACTTATACAACCAATCTTGCTTTCTTTAAACTTTCTATGCAAGCACTTTTAGTGTAAAGCATCCTTTTGTCTGCTCTCTTTTTTATTAGACACAAGAAGTATCAAAACCAATTGCTCTTTTCCTTCATAATTCATGGCTCTCTACAAAGAAAAGCAGATGCCTCAGAAGCATCTAGAGATGCAGTCAGAAAAATAGACAACCTTTTATTCTCTTCTAGAGAAGAATTTAACTAAACCCTCACTTATCTGTACCATACAAAATTCTAAAACCTCTGCATCTTGTGGACAAACAGATAGAAAATACCATTTGTTCAGTGTTCAATGTAGGTTTGATTTTTATGAAACTTAAAATCTGTAGATTCCCTGTACACCTTTTCCAGTTAAAGACTTCAGGTGTCAAAGGTTGTAATATAAGGGGAGAATGAAAAGGTTTTAAACCTTTGATGTCAGAAGACAATTCATTTGACAATAAATCTCTCTCTAATATTAAATATGTCAAACATATCCTAGGAAGGATAAAGTTCTTTAGTAAGTTATACACATCTCTCTGTGAAACACTGCAGAATTTTTGGTGGATGCAGACTTCAGTTATGACAGCACTGTGTTGTTACCAAATAACTAAACCAATGATTAAACTTTGTATGATTTCACAAAATACAGGAAAGATTTGCAACATATTTCTACATGAAGCAATAATTCCCTCTGTTAAAACACTGCATGGTAATTACCTTCTCTGCTGAATTTAAATTAGTCTTCTTAAGTCAGTCTGTGGATACATAATAAGTTTTTTTAGTTGGTTTGGGATTTTTTTCTCCCCTCTTTGTTGCAGTGACTTGTTATGATGTCCTCTGACTTGTACAATGCAGACTGGGGTTAAGTCCTTCATTCCCTTACAGTCTCTTCTCTCCGGTATTGCTTAACATAAATGTTTCTTCAATATGAATATTTTCTATCTTTAGTGTTACTTATTTTGTGACATTTTTCACTGAAACAAAGCAAAACAACTGGGGTACATATGTATTGTTACATTTTTAACAGAAAATTTAGAAGGAAGCAAATGAAAAAAAGTTCAGTGGTGTCTAGATCTGTCCCTCAACTAGAATTTCTTTGTGTTGAATATGATAAATGCCTCAATACCCTCGACAGAAGTTCTAGACCTTTTCAAACATGGAATTGTAAATTATATAATAAATAAATTTATTCTAAATTTGTATATTTTGTGTGTGCATACATATATAAATTTCACATCCTTTAAGCAGCAATTATGCCCTGTAGCCAGGCATTTGCTAGCTAATGACTGGTTAAGGCAAGGAGGTTCTCTCTTATTTTCTTCCTTAATCAGTGACTGCCAACAGGTGCCAAACACGTTCATTAGGGAACTACTTTAGAAATCAGGGAGAAATTAATATTCCCACAGAATCTTACTACCTTTAAAGCTGGTAGCTGTAATTTTGAATAGTCTTACATCCCCAGTGACTACCAGCTCGCCCAGCCCTACCCGTTCTATTTTCCATCTCACTGTATAATCTCTTCCTCACCTCTCTCCTGGGCTTTCACCCTTGCTGCACTCCACCCCACCTTTCCTGAGGCGTCCACGTGGATAATCTCATTATAACTAAATACCTCCTGAAGAATTGCAAGGGACAGCAGCGCGCTGGCACGAGCTCTCCCAAAGGCTGTCCTTTCCCGGGAGGCTCCCGCTCCCTCACCGGCACCGAGCGGGGCCGCGGCCGCCAGGAGGCGCTGTCGGCCCTGCCAGCGCCCGCCGGGCCCGGGGCTCTGAGGGGCAGGGCAGGAGCGGGACCGCCCCGGGCCGGCGGCCGGGAGCGGAGCGAGCGGCGGAGCCCCACACAACCTGCTTCGCTTTTGGCTCGTTTTTAAGAGGCGGAGGAATCCTAACGTGAGTCTTCGACGTCTTTTGTGAGCTGTCTCTTACGCCTCGCATCCACTCTGACGGCCCGCCGTCAGCAGCCTCAAGGTGCCCCTTGCACCCGCAGCCCACACGACCGGCGCTGGCAGCGTCCCTCTTCCTACCACAGTGCCTCCACTTGAGGGCTACGCGTGCTGCAGGGTGTTTAACCTAAGTCACCCCTTCCACACGCTGCTTTTACCCTGGCACAGAGGCAGCCCAAATCTGCCTAAAACACGCGCGGGAAAGCATTCACGCGGCCGCCCCAGCACACGAACGCTCTCGACAGGCAGCACGGTCCTCCACAGGCCCTCTTCGTCAAGGTCGTGGCGGGGGCGACCAGGTGTTACAAGCCGTCCTACACCGCCCCAGCCGCCCCCCGCGCACCGCCCCGACCGCCCGTCCAGGAGTCCCGCGGGCACGCCCCTCCCCAGGGCCATTGGCTGCCGCTGCGCCACCGGGGGGCGGCCGCGCCGCCGATTGGCCGCGCTCGCCGTCCGTCAACATAAGCCCGGCTCCTGTCACAACAGCGCGGGGCTGTGGCCGCACTTCCTGCGCGCTCGCCGCGTCCCCCGCCCCGCCGCTCTGGCACCGCGGAGTCCCGCGCGGGCACCCTCCGCCCCGGGGACGGACATGGTTCCTCCGGGGAAAGTTGGCGCTGCCGCCGCCGGGCCGTGAGAGGAGCGCCGCGGGACGCCGTCCTTTCCCCCGTCCGTGTGACTCCCCCGCCCTCTCAGCACCCCGGAGAAGTTGACACCGCTCGGCGGGGCGATGGCAGAGGCTGCTGGCGGCAGAGAGCAGCCGGCGGCGGGCCGTGCTCCTCCCGACGCCGCTTACCGTGCCGAAGAGGAGCCCGAGCCGGCATCCCTGGACGCCGGGGGTAGGAGGCGGGAGCGCCGGAGCGGCGTTTCTGCCGTGGGTACCGCGGAGCGCTTCCCCGGCGCTAGCCTGGGGCCAGCGGCAGCGCCCGACCCCGACGCCTGCCTGCTGGAGGCGGCCAAGGCCACCCCGCGGAGGAGCAGCATCATCAAGGTGAGGGTGTGCCGCGCCGCCGGGAAGTTTGCGCGGGTCCGGGTTACTCAGGCTGAAGCCGCCCTTCGGTGCGCCCGTGGGAGGGGGCCGGGGTGGGCAGAGGGTGGTGGGACCCCTCCGGGGATGGCTGCGCGCACCCTCCGCGCAGGGGAAGCGGCCGCTCCGCTGCCCTGCCTGCGGCGAGCAAGGACGGCGGGGCCGCCGCCCCGGAGTCCTGGGGCAAGGTGCGTGCCCGGAGCGAGCGGCTCTCCGGGGTCTGTGGGGGTGCTGCTCCCGCCGCCCTTGAGAAGGGTCGGGGTCCCCCCGTGTTGGTGCGTGACCCATGGGGCATCTTGCCGCCGAGTTGTAAAGTTTTTGTCTAGCAGCTCGTATCTGTTCTTATTTAATATTTATGAAGCACCTGGAAGGCAGAATAAATAGCTTCTACCGCCCTGGCTTTCTCAGTTCTTGAGCAGCAAAATATGCAGTGTCACAAATTAACAGAAGGTGTGTTTGGAGACGGACTGTAGTACGGGTTGTTGCGGAGCAGCACTGGGTGTTTAGCACCTTTAATGCGAAATTAACAGGTTGGGCGTGACCTTAAAGCCTCCGCCTTTGTTATTGACTGGTAAGGAAAATGGTTTTATGATTATGTTGATTCTTCTTTTTTTTTCCGGTTTAATTTTTTTGAATAAACTCTGCGGTTTTGAATTAAATGGCATCTCCTTGCAAATATGTAGGCTTAATCGCCAGTTTCTGGGGAACCGATGAATGAAATCTCCTGAGCGAACTTAATTTAGCGTATTGTCACACGTGATCCTCTTGTTAGTGATTTGCACTTGGAAGGCATCGGGAGAACAGCGGAAAAGAAGATTTCTCATCTGTAAATGTGTGAAGGCACTGGGTAGAGCTCTACCTTAATGCTGGGAGCTCAGGACGCATGCTTAGCTCTTGCAGCTTCATATGTCTATTCAATGGAAGAACAGATACGCTAAATACTTGCTTTTTGCATTTTAAAGCTATAAACGTTCAGAGGAGACCGAGGTGGTTAAATGCAAAAGAGCCTCGAGGGTCCTTTGCAGGTTTCACATTGAAGTATTAACCCATTAAGTCCAGCAAAGCGTTAAGGGTGGTTTTAGTTTTGTGAAAACATCCACTATGTCTTTACGTGGGAATGCTTCCAATCTGAAGTTGCATAAATGTATAAATGCTTTGCTAAATCAGGACCAAAGTTCTGTAACTGTCCTAGTAAGGAGCTGATATTTTCTCTTAGATTTGTGTGAAAGTTTCAAAAATTGAAAATACACAATCTTGGATTTCAGTTAAAAATGTATCATTATTTTTTACAGACTATACCAGTTCCATGTGGTAGATGTATTTTAATGTCATAAATGGTGGATAATTCTAAATGACTGAGTAGCATTTTCACTACTGTTGATAGCTTGATATTGATAATTTAGCACACCTGATAATGATCAGCACATTAGCACATCGTGCTGATGATCACTCTTCTAACTGGAGGAAGTTCCTTCCTTGAGACATATCCCAGGATGGTGTTTAGAAGGAGAAAGATTCCTGACAGAGGTAAGAAAGTATTAATGTTCTTATACAACAAACTGGTAAGGCCTCATCTGAAATACTGACTAAACTCAGCTTCCCATGCTTAGGAATGGTGCATTCAGACTGGGGCAGATGCCTAGAAGGATAGCTAGGATGGGCTGATGAGGTCTCTGGATTGAATACCGTATGAGGAGAAAAATAGATTTCTTGGACAAGGACTCTTATGTGTAGATCCAGGAAACTAGAAGGTTACTCTGGGCCCTCTAAGGGTTTGGAATGGTCTTTTGATAGGAGTGGAATGAAAAATACCATTGTTAATCTTAAATTTAATTGTTAAATAGATGGATTAAATTAGGTAACATGGCTGTGTCTCATAGCAGGTGTCTGAACTTGAGAATTCACAGGCTGTGCATCTCTAAGGCACAGTGTTGGGACCCCATAGAGAACATTGCATTTCTTTTCCCTCAAGCTTATCTCAGTGGTATGTAAAAGTGTCTTGAATCACAGTTTTCCTTTGGCATTATACTAGGAAATACTATTAACTTGGGGTAGAAATTAAATAATGTATTTGTCTGCATTTTTCAGGAATTTCTAATGTACTAGGACATGTTCATCAGGCGTTAAATGCAAATTTTAGTTGGAATTAAGATAAAACCCTCCAACCTACTTTTTTTTTTTTTTTCAGCACTTTAACATGCAGGATTTCTGCACAAGCATTATGTTTTACAGGGACATGAATTTTCTAATGATTTATTATATTTATTTTACTCTGAAATGTCCATATGTTCATATAAATCTATAGTCAAAATAGTATTCCATTGCTTCCTCTAAGCTGATCTTATCTGCTGAAAAATGTGACTTAAGAAAGCAGAGGGAGTTGCGCAGTAAGGACAAGTTCTTACTCTGCAGGAGTTGAGCACTCTTGCTCTGTTTTCCCATTTCTCTCCCAGCTATTTAAAGGTGTACTTTAAACATGAGTGGTCTTGCTCAATTAAGCAAAAAGTTAAAATTCTGTAAATTTAGATGGTCAAAGTACACTTCTAACAGCACTTTTCCCCCAGCTGTCATTTAGAACTCTGGAAGTCTCAAGGTTAGCATCTGAGAGTTCAATTCCAGTGGAAGCCAGACTTGCTTACATTGGAGTGTTCTGGCACCCACAGTATAACTGTGAAGTACAAAGGCTGAACAGGGGCTTGCTTTAAAAACCTTCCCTGCAGCAAATTCCACTTGGCATATATTGCAAGTAAAATATGAACCCTTCTAAATAATATTCAGTGTGTTCGTGTGCTCTATATTGGCTTCAGAAACAAGATAACTCATTTATATAAAAAGAACAAAGTGTAGCCAGAAAATTGTTATTCCCATTTTGCTTTGCTGGTGTTCACAGCTTTGTAGATTGAGGTAAATGTAAAATAAGATTCATGAGAAGTAGTTGTAGCTGTTCTTGGGCACTAGGTTGTTTCACTAATGTGTGTTAGTTGTTGTTTTTAGGTTTTGTGTTTTGGTTTTGTGGGGTTTTTTCCTAATGCAAGGAAGTGGTAAGTGCTACAGAACTGGAATGAGTAACCTGAAATCAGCAGACAAGATTTCTTGGAGATAAAACTAGAGAAATGGCAAGAGATCACAGAACTCGACCTGTTTTCTAGGAAGCCTAAAGATGGAGTGTGCATTGACTAAATTATTTACCAAGTGGTGTTTTTGTTTTTTTTTTTTTTTTTGTTTTTGTTGCTTGTGTTGTTTGCCCAGTTGTTTGGAAATAGAATAATAATTGCAACCACTTTTAGGCCAGGAGAGCAGAAGACGGTGCTTGGAAAACTGGATTTCTGCTTTCTTTACATGTCAAGTTTTGCAAGCCTTCCTGTGTGGGGGATTCTAAACAGAGTAAATGGATGTTGTTTTCCTTCTGGCATGTTCCTTCTGCCATTGCCATGTATGAGCACTTTAATAAATGAGTAGGAAGGCTGTGTAATTTGTTATGTAATGCTACTGAAATACTTTGTAGCTTTCTACCAAAATATTTCTCTGTCAATTCTTATCAGCCATCTCTCTCTGCTTTGTTTGCATGCAAGACAAACTTTTGGGATCATGTGTTTGTTTTCTTCCTGGATCTTTGTTTTAAGATACCATTGCAGATAACGTAGCAGACTGTGCCCATGAAATGAACTTGAGTCGCAGCTGCAGACTCTCAAACTCAGACTTTAACTTCAGTCACAGTAGAGCTGTGAGTCGTTTCACTGAAGTTCTTCCAAAGGCTATTTGCCTGCTTCATGTAGAGATTTCTTTTCCTTTAAAAGCCTGTTGAGTTGTCCTTGCTTATAATACACTACTAGCCTAAGAACTGCAAGTTTTAGGGTTTTGCAATTTAATTAATCAGTGGAAGTGTATCAAGATAGCCAGCTGTCTTGATTTCAAGACTTGTATTTATGCTTGTGACATTCTCAGCTTTAAAAAAAAAACCCTTGCAATGAAAGCAGTGAGGCTTAGTTTCTTTCAGTTTGTTCTGATGTGTGGTGACAGAATTCAAGTATTTCAAGTACACACCACATCTATTTATGCAACATAACTATTTAAGACTGGTTTCAGAAGACAGAGTTTTTCAGGACTGTAATGATTCTCCAGAAGCTTTTACATAGCTTTTTGTTGTGTAAGCTTGCTTTTATGCACTTGCTGCTTAATAATCTAAAACTATGACTATGTAAGATTCATTAAAGCTGATAAACTACTTGATAGTCCAATGCTGATTTTATAATTAATGCATTGTTTGACATATATATACCAGAGGAAAAAAAGAACAATATGTAAGTTGAGATTACTTTAAATAATGCGGTAGAGCCTAAAAAGCTATTTAGAAGGGCAAGAATGACATGTCTAGCCATGCAAAGACTGCTACAAAATGGGAAATTCACCAGATAGATCTGGAAAAAAGTAACTGGTGGGTGATATTTTTATGTATGTAAATTACCAAACATTGTGGGAAACGGGGAACTGATATTCACTCTCTTTCACAGAATGTGAAGTCAAGGAAAAAAACAGTGGTAGTTCTTTAGCGCCAGATTGAAAGAAAATGACAATATTTCCTGATGCAGCATGTGAGTAAATCATGCACTTTACAGCCCCAGAAATCTGTGCAGTCAGACATGTTAATGGGTTTGAGCAGGTTTGAAATGACAAATTGATGAAGAGAGCTTCACAATGCACCAAAAGCATCTGGCTTTGAAAGTTCCTGAACTACAAGTGCTTGAACTCTGGGAAGCTGCAGCAAAGAATCGACCGCTTCGTACTTCCTTGCTTCTTATGTGTCTCCCCAGGTGTGTACTTGTCTTGGGATACCAGCCTAGGTTGATCTTTATGTAACCCGGTGTCTGTTTGTTAAAAAAACTTAAACAAATTGTTAAGAGACCCAGGAAACTGGTTTCCATTACTGCTAGTATAAAATTTCCTTAGAAATTAAAGAATCCTCTTTGTTAAGTTAGTTATTTAGAATTAATGTTTGCCAGCTTTGCAGAAGAGCAGTGGTGTAAAGATATGTTTTGGTTTGCTGTGGCATAGCTGTTTTTATTTTCATAACACTGCATCTCTATTCCATCCACCACTGTTTTTCCTTAAGCATCTATTCAAGACAATTTTGGACAAAACAAATATTGATTATAGACCTGCTTTTGTCAAATGAGTTCTAGCCACTAATTAGTATCAGTTAAGATGGGCAGTTTTTCTTTGAACTGTTGTGTTTATCACTGACATACATTCTCATGGAGGACAGTGGATATTTCAGACTGGGGTTTAACTTCTGTCTCTTTCCTCTTTGTTCTTAAAGCAACATCACTAGATCCAGTATAACTGTGCCTAAGTTGGTAACACTGTAGTGAGAAAGATTAGATCTTGTGGAATTTTTTGTGTCAAACTATCAATAATAATGATCATAGCAATGGAAACCACTATATACAAAATGATTCAGGTGCACGATTTGGGCATATGGGTCTTGGGAAGTTGTCCTAAAGGCTCATCTGGCTAAAAGTCTCCTAAAAATTAATGGGTGCCTTTACACTGACTTGTCTAAACTTTACTACTTGAAAAATTTTAAACAAGCCCAAGCAACCTCCATCCAGGACAAACAAACTGCTTCCTCTGAAGTTTATAGCAAAAATGTCTGCTAAGTATTCTAGTAGTAGTCCATATTTCTTGGTTTGGTTCCATTTGGTACATAATGTAAGACATGACCAGTGATCTCAGTAAACATGCGGGTACAGATGGATAAAGCCTTGTGTTTTTCCATACCAGGTCATAAGAGTCAAGGTGATTTGAGTGTCCTGCACTGGAATTACTGAAAGGTGACCTTTCTGTAGGATAACAGCAAGTCCAGTGGTCTGCAAACACATGTTCTGGCAGGTTTTTTCAGGAAGTTGGTTGATAAGTTTTCTAGGTAAGAGGTAGGAGCTGTTAAGGTTGGGAATAAGAGATGAAGTTGGTGATACTGGTTGATTTGTTTTTAAATTATGTGCATAAAGACTTTTGTTCAGAAGTACATAAATGATTAAAAATAATATTCTGATGAAGTAATGGGGCTGGTGGACAGAGCAGTGGCAGAGGAGGAAAGCTTTCTATTGCTTTCCAAATATGTTAAGCAGCTGTTAATAAAATTAAGTTTTTGTATCTGTGTGGAGATGCAAATCCTGTTTCTCATGCTAATATTTTATTCATTTTGTAGTTCCACTGAGATCATTGCCATCTGTAACAAAAATGTTTTAAATTAATTAATAGTATATTTTTTTTTCTTGTTCTTCCCTGCAGTAGATGTGAAAATGCAGGCAGTTACTGTAGAACCAATAATACATCTGCTGTGGTGAAACATTTAGCTGGTCATTCTTGTAAGCTTAATCAACCTATTTGATTGGTAGGTGTAATTTCTGGTAATACTGGGTGATGTTTCTAAAATATGAGGAAGGATGATTAATATTACTTTTAATAACATATGTATTCTAGTTTGGGTTTTTTTAGCTAATGTGACTTGAAGGTTTTGACATGTATGACAGTTCAGGAACTACTCAGACTTGATTAAAAAAACTAATGCTACAAATGGCCAAGTGCCTTTACTAAATGTTAACAAGTTCGGAAGACTCATAAAGATCATTGTATGTATAGGTTTGGAAATGTATTGACAATCAAAGCCTTGTTCTTAAATCTTTCTGTACCATAAATATTCTGGGGTTTAAAGCTTACTTGTGTAGAATCCTATTTTCTGGAAGAGTCTTATGTGTGAAGTTTCCAGTTTTAAGTGATTATTAACCCCTTCCTGAAATGTGTTCAAATTTCTTAGATTATTGTAATATCTTCATTATGAATATCTTCAGTTGTGGTTCACTGTTTAGTGTGTATTTATTAAGTTGAAAGTCTCTGACAATTAAGACTTTGTACAGGCCTTAAATGAAACAAACTGGAATCAAACTGAGGTAAAATATTTCTTCTCTTCCAGAGCCACTTACATCAATGAGATTAGCCTTGGGGCAGCATGCATTGGGTAATTGTATTGCGGGATGCCTATTTAAAGGTGTATCTCAATCTAAAAGATAACTGGCACCAAAGTATTACTGTACTGAGGGAATTTCAAAAAAATATTCCACCTCTAAATGTATACTGAGAAAATTGGATTCTCTTTCTGAGTGGCCTGCTCAGGGGAGTACTGACACGCCATGTTTTAGATAATCCCAGTTGGAACAGCTACAGAAGACATTCATTAGAGTCATAGTGAATTTTTCCCAGAGGCTCTCCATCCTGCTGGATCCTGGTTGTCCTTCAGGTTGACCTATGTTATGCTGCTTTGGTACTTCTTGAAGGGGTAAAAGGAGCATGTGTTTGCTGCCCAGTTCTTTGTTCAGAGATTTGTTCACAGTGGAAATGTATTTGAATACTTCAAAGTTGTCATACATTGATTTGTGTGGGTCTAAATGGCTGTAGAAGACGCAGAGTGGTCGGTAATTAGGACTCAAATCATCCTTGTTCATTGGATGCTTGTTTTGGTAACTGGGATGCAACTTCTGAATGGGCAGTAAGAATCTCAGTTGGAAATCTCTTCAGTGTGAAGATGGCTGCTCAATTGCATACCTTTCAAATAAGTCTAGTAATCTAGAGTAAAGTGCAGTGCTCAGCATTTATTATTTTATGGACCCAAAGTCTGTTAAGCTAACGTTGAATGGTGATTCTCCCAGAGTAATTTGGATCTAATTACCTGTATTGTGCTATAGGTGGACACAGGGTGTTTTTAATTCATTAGATGGGTTTGATGGATTGCTAATTCGTTTTGATTGTAGGCTATGAAAAATTTTAATGCTATTTTACTCTTTCAGATAGCTTGGAGGGTAAGTACAACAAAAAAGGGAGTTCCTTAATTAAAATGCAGGATGCGCTTGTGGTATGAGATGCCTGCTGCTCATGGAAATGTCAGTATCCATATTGCTTTTGTGTATACCGGTGGACTTTTGTCCATTTTGTGTTGATGTATTTCCTAGAGAGTGTGTCTGCTTAAAAACCAAACCAGAAGAGCAAGCAGCCAGACTAAAACTTCTGCCGGGAGTATTGATGAAGAAGATGCCATGAATTTTAAGAAATTCTGTTCTACTGGGTCCTACTGCAGTCAATGAATTTTGAGAAGCAGGTGTGGTTTGGAGATTGCCTGAGAATGACAGGTACCATGCTTACAAGAAAAAGGCAGGAAGTAAATAGCAATAAGAGGTAAAACTCCTTGGTGAGGAATCAGATGCTAGTACTTGAGTACCCCAGGAAAGCCACAGGACAGAGCAGGGTGAGAGCATGTCTAGAAGCTCAAGTGAAATTCAGAAAATTGGATTATACATAATCAGAGTGCTGCTGAGAGCATGGCTGTCACGGGGAGCAGGCAAGGCTGAAATAAAACTGGGAGCCTGGCTGGGAGGTTGGGCACTGCCCTCAGGAGTCAGCCAAGGGTGCACAAGCAGGACAGGGGTGAGGTGGAGGACCAGAGGAGCAGGACTTGAGGAAGAATTTTGAGCACAACCACGGGGATCACACTTGCAGATGCAGCTCTGAGCTTCGCTGCAGGGAAAGTCACACAGGAAAAATAAGTTTGTTGCCAGAGCTGGATTGCTCTGGTTTTGTGGTCTATTGGGCATGCACCGTGCTAAAGGTGTGTAGGTGTTTAAGGGGACTGGCTGCTGAATGATGTCAGCTTTGGGGAACCTGGAAAAGGGCACCAGGTGGCCGCCAGAAGCCAGAAGGTTTTTTTGCCACAAACATTTGTGGCAGCTCTGGTTGAGAGAACAGTGGGAGGATGATTGAGGGCTGCCTTGGTCCTGCTCCTGTCAGCTTGGTGGTGATTCCTTGCATCTCTCTCTTAAGTGAAGATTTCTGCCTGTTTGGGCATCACCTATTAAGCTTTCCATACCCCTATAGCATTTAGTCAAGCTTACCATTGAATTTTAATATCACCATGATGTTTTAGTTGTTTCCATTGTTGAATGTTTTTTTTTGAGGAAATAGATTATCTTGGTGATTCTGTCAGTTTTAGCCTACTTGCATAGAAGAATGGGAAGAAGAATTTTTACTTAGTGTTAAGTTTTCTCTTAGGACACAAAATACATTATGGGCAACACTCAGCATAAATGTAGATGAGTTCTGGGTTCTCACATTTAATTTTTTATAAGCTGTAGTTTTGCTTGGAAGACCCATGTGACTTTTGTTGTTGTTCTTTTAATTTGATTTTATAACAACTTCTATGAATATCTGATCAGAAGTTGTATTTGCTCACCTCGCTTTGAGCGAGAGCTGTCAGGAGAAAGCACTGTGAATGGATTACTGTAAGATCCTTCCTCTTTTTCTGAACAAGATTATGTGGGAGGTTATTGCATTAATTTAGCAAATGTAATAGTTTAATTAAAGTACTGTATTCCATTGGAGTATGACACACCTACAGGCTGCCTCATGTAAATAGTGTAATAAAAAATTCTCTGAGCACTGGCTAAAAAATAGATGTTGGAATTCAGGGAACATAAGAAAAAAGACTTTCTGCAAACATTTTGTGTTCAGTGGTAGATGGAGCCCAGTCCCCCAGACTGCCTGGAAGCTGCTCAGCCTTCATTTGCTGGAGCCAGCTTTGCTCTGTGGGTGACACCCAAGCCTTGGCACAGGGGTAAGGACAGGTTTGTCCTGGGACATACACATGGATGTATCCTGAAGGAAGGCTTGTCTTCTAGTGTTATGTAAAATCAGTTGTACTTGTGTATGATTTGGAAATACAAGTTATGGTATTCACGTAGCTTGTGACTTTCTTCCTCAGTGTTATGATTCACAGTGGCAGTTGCTCCCTAAAGCAATGCAGATTTTCAGTATAAACATAGTTTCTGCAGTCTGAAATCAGTGGCAATTTTCCCATTGCCATTAATGGAGGAGGGATTGGATTGAACACAAATAGCCAATCACTAAACCCTGTTATTTTACTTTACAATTTTCTTTTTCAGACTCTTAAAATGTGGTTAATTATGTTATGCTGATTCTACTTTGAGCTAGGCAAGATTTGTTTGGCAAAACTGTATGACTTTAAATATCAGTGCTAATACTGCTGAAGAATGAATTTTGGGGGATTATTTCTAGATAAGTTGTTCTTATTAGAAGCACAAAAAGGACTAAGTTTTTATTAGAACTGAGAAAAAAATAGATGACTTAACTCACAGCAAATACATTTATTTGTTTGCTTGGCAGTACTGCTGCGGCATCTGTGTGCTGAATGCAGTTTACAATTCTGTTCATATTCAACACTTCTTTTTGCTACATCCTTATGGATGAAAGGGAGATACTCTCTTACATGGTAGTGAGGTACACTACTTTGATGGACAGGGCTAGTGCTTAGAAGTGAGTGATTTCAATCGACCGATCCAAATCTCCGTTTGATCTTGACATCAAATTGGAGCTTGTTTGTGGCCTTCAGAACATTCTCCTGGTACCCTTGGTTGCCCGAGGAGTGCCAAAGAGTTCCCTGCAGCAGTACCTTCCCACTTTGAAGACTTATTTTTTATTTTAACCATTATAACTACTTAAATTATTTTACGTTCTCATGCTGAGCATAGGTTACATAGACCAGTCCAAGGACCATGGTATTTTCCTGCAGAAGAAGCTGGGTTGCAGCAGTAGATGGGGGAGGATAAGTGAATTGTTTGGCTTGGGAAAGTGAAATGTGAGTGAGTTAAACATCATGTTTTGCTTAGGCTCAGCAGCTCTGCTGGGAGGGGCATGGGTGTGGGGAGCAGGTAAAGCTCAAGTGATAGGAAAAAAGGTTGATTTAATGAGATGAGGTTAACATCCTCATTTACATTGACCAGCGTAAAGACTGTAACGATGTCTCCGTGTGCTGTGAAATGCTGACATACAAGCACTTGTGATAAAATCTTGTGACTTTGCCCAAAGAGCTCACCTTTCAAAGGGCTAATGGCCAGTATCATGTTTAGAGGTGAGCTGGGGCTGGATGGATGATCCCGTTTACCAAGAAGAGATGAGACTGAGAGGAACAGGGAGCATATTAAACAGGGCAATGCAGAACACAGAGCTGAGATGCTGGGAAGCTGCACTTGTACCTGCTTGTGGCAGTGCCTGTGGTGTCTGGGGAAGAGAGAAGTTTTGTTCCTTTTGAAATTATCAAGACTTAAATCCTGATAAATAAAAAACCCTGGAGCTTAAGAGCACACTCTTATCCTGTATAGCACTACCTTGCCTTCCCAGTATGGAGTACCACACATTTTTCTTAGCTTACTTAAGAAAATTGGCTTAAAGCTGGTGCCTGGCTTCCACACAGCCCTGCTCTGCAGCAAGGGAACTGTATCTCACTTCAGACAAGCTTTTAACTTCTCCAATGATACACAGCTCTCAGCTTGAATAAACAGCTAGCTATATCCTACTGCAAGTGCATTTGGCATAGTTTTGAGAAATTTGAGGATTTGAAAGGAACAGTGTGGGCACAGTGTTCTGTTCACCAGGAGAAGAAATATCAGCTTTCTAACCTAAGAGGCTTGCAGCATTTTCTATCTGCTTTGAACAGTTGTGAGGCAAAAGATAGGACCCTGCTGAAATCCACCAATGGGGGGGTATAATCTAGAACTTTATATTTAATTTGAAATACCATTTAGTTTGTTTATTTATCTGTACACCTACTCAAGGATTGCAGAATGTCTCTAGCTTGTGTTGTGGCATATTGCAGCCAGGAGCACATATTGAACAGTTCTCCAAATACTACTCAAGGAAAACACTGAAGTGTTTGTGTCTGGATATGTGTATGTTCTAAAGAACATAGTTCCACTTGCTCAGTTTATTACCTTCCCCTTCATCTATGTATGTAAGTATTGTATATACTTTGCATGATAGTAGAAATTCACAGAACATGTGAAATAGACTTTTTATGCACAAAATTTTGCAGTATTGCATAATTTTAGCAGTGGGAAATTATGGTGTTTTTTCTTTGTATGAATCCAAGAACTGAATGTGGTAGTTATTGGACGATACAACTTCTTCTAAAAGGGAAGAAAAGGCCATTTAAATTCAGTATTGCAAATACTTTTTCTGTCTCCTACTCTTTTTGGAATACTGTAAATACAGCTTGGAATGGTTTATTTGGAAAGTTGTTTTAAAAAATTGTGTATGGACAACTCTCAAGTTTTGAACTGATGGTCACCAGGAGGTAGCTGAAACGAAAGCTGCTACTAGAGTGCCTAAATAGTGATTTGCATGAGGTCTTAATCAAAACATGTTTCTGTGTGGACAAAGGCCATGGGCCCATTTCTTGTAAGATGGAGATGAAAATGAGAATGAGAACAACCAGAGAATGAAGAAGAGCAAACATTGCATCCATAGACTGATGTGTATGCTGCAGAACTGGTGTGCTTACCTACAGCCTGAGCTGGTGTTTTCTGCAGAAAGCTGCTGTAGCAGGAAGAGAGGTGCAGGCTGACTTGTGCTGCTGTGGCAGACTGAGATACCAAGCAGTCCTCTTGCCAACAGAATTGCTTGAACAGAGGTGTAGCCAGAGGTTGTGTGTGTTCTTCTGCCTGCTACACCAAAGTAGGATTTGATCTGTACAGTTCTTAGCTAGAAAAGACTAACTGGGGGCCTTTGACCAAGAGCTTGGTGTCCCAAGTGAGCATTACCTTTGTGAGTGCTGAATAGTGGGAGTTAGAAATGAACGCCATCTTTCAGGGTAGGACCAATGAATGCCCCCAGCAGAAAAATAGCAAGTTACTTGCAGTTTGGGCAGGGGAAATTTTTCTTTGATCTTCCTGGCTGTGTGTGTAAAAAGTCAGCTCTACAGTTGAATTAATAAAATAGTTTGTGTGGTGGTTTTTGCTTGGGTGTTTTTGGGGGCTGTTTGTCATGCCTACCTGTATTTTAGTGGTTGTTCAAAATGCATTTTCTCTTCATGAATTTTGTGTGTTTCTAATTAGAAGCTGATATCTGAATCCATGGGGAGCATTTGGGTATAACCTTGTATTGCCCCTTTGGATTTATTATGCTTCAATAAAGTAATTAATGGATGAATGCAAATATTAAATTATATGAAAGAGTAATGTTGTAGAAAAGATGCAAACATGCTGCGTGTTTGTGTAACTCGATATCATCAGTTGCTTTGCAGGTGACTTGGCTACCCATTAATCTCTACACCAGATTTTGCTGAGGTATGAAACTTGAAGATTTCCTCCCTCTTTCATGTTTTTGAAAATACGGTGGGTTTTGTTTTCCATTTGGTTTAGTGCCTTTTTTTTTTGTTGTTTGTTTGTTATGGTTGGTTGTGGGTTTTATTTTGTTTTTTAGTTTAATTTTTTTTTGTTTTTACTGTTTTACCATTGCATATATGATATGTGTTTTGGTTGCTGTAGAAAATATTTTACTACATCAGGAAGGTTTTTGGGATACCTGCCATGCTTGGATGTATGGATTGTGGCAGTTCAATTGCAATTATAATTTTAAATCCCTTTTTTAAAAGACTGGAGAGGCTAACTTCAGGAGCATTGGACTCAAGACATCAGGGAGGTATTTAGTATCCTTCTGGAAAGACCTGAGATGGCTGGACACATAACAGCTGTTAAATGAGCTTCTAATGGTGTCAGATGAGCCACTAAGAACCAGAGAATGCCAGGCTTCTCTCTTTTCTGTGATGATTTAGTGCTCAATAGCAGTAAAATAATCCAGGCAATGCATCAGGGAGAATTGCTGCTTTTCTCAAGTGGTTCTTTAACTTTCAAGATAAGCTTCATGGTGTTTCCAGTGATAATGATGATTAATGCTTCCTTTGCTGTTGACTGCTCTAGGGTTTGTTTCTTGGTAGTTTATATACTATACGAGAAGTTTAGCACTGTCTTTCCCAGCAGGTCATTTCCGGCCATGCCTAACTGCTTAATTAATTGAGTCATTACGATAATGGATTTGTAGTTGGTTTTACAAATCTGTCTGAGTGCCTTCTTCCCTGAGGACACCACTGTACCTTGTTCTGAGAGGTGTGAAAAGCAAGAAGAAAAGTTTAACTGGCAAATAACTGCACATAGGAGCATTCAGAGACTTGGAAGAGAACAGCTCAGGAAATAATTCCATGCTCCTGCTCACTTCAAAGTATGTTCTGTGTTGTGAATGGTTACTTATTAGAGGAAGGACTATTCAGCCAAAAGAGAAAGCAGAGCTTGTAGAATGTTAGTGGAAGGACCTTTCCCATGTAATCCTGTATAAATAATCTGCTGGAGAAATTGTTGTTTGTATTAATTACTGTATGCATAGAGCCAAAACGCAGGGATATTCAGGATGGTGTTTGAGTATCTATTAGTGGCAGAATACAGAGAGATAGTATGGAAGTATATATTCATACAGACAACAAAGGCTTGTTGACCTACAAAATCCTTCCCTTGGACTGGGGCAGTGAAGGGGGAAAAAGGTCTCATGAACCCAGTTAAATTTTTTTGTAACATTTCTCCTGTAGTTTTTTTTTTTTTTTTTTGTGTAAGCAAGAGTAGTTCATGTGTGAAAGCTTCATCCTGGCTAGCCATGTTTTGTCCATCCTGTGAAGCCAGTGCCCGGTGTTGAAAGTCAGGAACACAGGAGCCTTGCATGTCTGAATGTATCTGGCAGCTTGGGGGAATAGGCTGGATGTGTAGAGCAGGGGATCAGTGCAGAATGCTTGCAGTGGGACCTACTGTGGCCTTGGGTAAGTATTTCTAGCCTTTGCTAGAGGCTGCTTGCTATTTTTAAATAGCTGCTTTACCTTGTTTTATGGCCAAATACCTTTGCTCTTTCCTGTTTGGTTTTTTCCCCCAATCTTATCTTGCCACTTAAAAATAGAACATTTTATTTTACTGCAAAGCACATAGTCATCAGTTAATGGTGAAGATCATTAATTACATTGTCAAGTTAAAAACTGTCTTATCTGCAATATTTTTTCCACCTAATCATGGTATTTGCCCTGTATGTTGGATTTAAATGTAGTCTGCTTTGAAACAATTTGCAATGTGATCACTGTTTTCCAAATGTCTGGAAAAGCCACAGCGATGGCACTCAACCTCTGAATATTTGCTCAGATTTTTTTTTTTTGCCCTCACTCTCCACCATAACCACGTTACTGTCAACTCAAAATCCGCTCCTTGATTTTGGTCTGTGGCCTTGCTCATACTGGAAGACAGTTTGACTGAAGCTGTAAAAACTACGCATAGAAGTCCAGTTTATCAGAAAAAAAATTATTTAGTTCACTGTCATTGTCATTCCCTGCTAAGTGTGGGTTCAACTCTGAGACATGTTTTGACTTGATGCATTTATCTTGTTGCTCTTGTATCTGTGCTGTCCCTGAGCAGATCAAAGCTAAGTATTGACCCAGTTCTTTCAGCGTGTTTGGGGTTCTGCCCAAGATCACCTTGCAGCACCTTTACAACAGTCAGGTTTGCCAAGACTTGCAGGAGTGTTGCACTATGGTGCCAGCACTGGACTACTAAGAATGGCAATATCATGTTGTCAGCAGACTTGTTGAATCCCAGTCAGTTCTGGTGTTTTTTTCTATCATGCTTTTAAAAACTTTTGCTGTATCTAACAAAAGTGTGGTGCTGTGATTATTGCTCTTTTGGTAGGACACCCTTCCAGTGTCCCAAGACTCCAGAATATGGAATAAGCTGGATAGTTTTTGCTTGAAAACTAACTCTGGATCACATAGGAGTTACTGTGTTTATTTCTTTTACTTCCAGAGTAGTGTTGAAAGCTTTTATTTTTGTTGCCATGATAACATAGTGGCGAGTCTTTAGTTCATGTATTATAGTTTCAGAGATGAAAACCTCATCCTTCATGTGTGTTTAAGATTGATGGTAAGAAAAAGAAAGGCAGACACTCCCGAAGGACACTGTGCAGAGGAATAAAAGGCTGTTTTTTAAAATAAGCTTCTTCCCCAAAAGCAGTATGTCTACAATGCTGATTAAAAAGAGTATGCTGGAGAGACAAATGAGAAAAAACAGCTGAGATTATTTTATTGAATATGAGAGGAGTCTTTGTGATCACTCTGTAGAAGGATATAACTTTTAAACCATTATATGAGAACAGAAATTAATTTATTTTCTTCTTCACTGGGCTTTGAGACTGTCAGAGACCACTTTTGTGTTTGCTGTCGGTGAGGTTAAAGAGGACACAATGTCTCTTGTGCTGGGCTGTTTGGCTGCAGCCCCAGCCTGCACAGTCTCCCTGCTGGTCACAGCTGTACAGGTGGGGGAATCACTGTTTCCTTTGGAACAGCTTTTACTGAAGTAGACACCTTTGTCTCAAATATGACAAATACTGCTTTGTGTGACAAGTTGTTAGGTACTCTTCCTGCAGCAGTTGGCTTTAAATATTAGTGTATTTATGTCATGTTCTCTTTCTGCAAGTGCTTCTTCCTTTTTGCATAGAAGGGTGGAGATTATGTACATTACTCTCCCAAGCAACATAAAAAGCTGAAGATTCTTGGAGGCTGATGCTACTTAGTATTCAGCATTCACCTTTTTGTTGGAATGTGTCCTGAAGCTATTTAGGCTTCATATTTTTCCAGACTGATGGAGTCTCTTTAGCCCAAGAATTTTTCTTTTCAGTGCAATAATGACACTCTCTTGGCTTCATTGTTCTCGACCATTTTTCTGAATTTTTCAATGCTCGAGGCAATTTCACCGTGGTATTTGATTGCTTTCTTGGAGTCTCTGTGTTCTCACTGGGTTGGATACTTTCCCTTTGGACTTGCTCTCTCCTCCTGGAGCTGCTGTGGCGGTGTAGTAATTCAGGCAGGTCATAAATAACCGTTGACAGAGGTGTTGCTATAAACTACATTTCTTGGCTATTTGGGAACCCTTCAGTCAGAGAACAAATCCTTGATTGCCAGTTGCTGAAATCAAGACCTCCTGCTGCTGTGTAGGGAATCAGAACTGTCTGATATTTCATTCTTTCCTGCTCTGCCCTGTAGAGTTGTCTCAAAGATGAATTCAGTTGTCTTCTTACATGGCCTTTGGAATTTGCCAGCACTGTTAAAACTCCATTATTTTGAAAAGAAGTCCCAAATGTTATGTTCTATGGGTTCTGTAAATGATAAGTTTTTACTATGAAGAATAGTACCTTGAAAATATTTTCAGAATGAAATTATCTATACTTCAGTGAATAAAGAACATAACTGAAGAAAACAAATAGTATTATGTTAATCAGTTTCATCGCAAACAATGGCAAGAGCTGCAGTGATGAAACAGCATAATGAGTTACTTTAAGCATGTTTTTGAGAAGGGATATAATCTCAACCTGCAGTTTTTAGGAGGGGAAATAAACTTTTCTAAGACGTTTATTTTGGATGCAAACTGAAAGGGATTTCAGAATGATCACTTCTGTAGCCAAGCAAAACTAGAGGCTACTGTTACCAGAAGTCAGCTGTTATTATTTTACTTAAAATCTGTGTAGTTCTGCTTTATTTTTCAAATATATCTAATATATCTTGCTTGATAAGGTTACAACCATGTGAACAGAAATCTGCTGTCTATGAAATACCTACTTCTGCTGCTTTTGCAAAATACTTTGATATATGTGTTTCCATAGAATAGGTGTATTGCTTTCTCAAAACTCTTTAGACTTTCAAGGTGGTGAAACCTCCTTCTCCCACAAGAGAGACCCCCAGGAGAAATATGCTTGGTGTTGGGCACCAAATAGCTGTTTTTCTGGATACTGCATATTATGTATTGGACATAAATATATACATATATATTGCAGAATATACAGATTCTGAACTGGTAACCTGTTTATTCTTCAAAGATTCTTTTATCCATGAATGGGTTTGCTCAACAGAAAAACCTTTATTTTAGCAGGTTGTCGAACCTAAATAAGATCTCATTGAAAAATCAGCTCATTAAAAGGTGTAATTGCAAAGTATATGAAAAGCACTGGGAAGAATCTGCATTACTGTAGCCAGGTCTAGAAGATCTAGTTTAGTGTGGGTATTAGTGATAATTGAAAATTCTGCGATTGAGTCAGGTTTAATTTCTTCCTGATGCTTGTTCTTCTGAGTGTTTTTGCATATAAAAGATCTAATTTTTTTTCCAAAGATGGAGAAACATGAGCTAAAACAACTCCTTCCACAGAAAAGCCCCTCCAAGACTATTCTAGTAATGACACAAAACTAGTAAAAATATAAATAGAGTTCTCAGTTCTTTCTTCCTTTGAAGAAGCAAATGGTGGCGGTTTGAGCTTTAGAGCATGTAAAAAACTGTTTGAACTCTCACTTTGATTTGAGTGACAGAGGTGTAACTATGGTACTTCTTATGAAAATGTTTTCATAACTAACTTCCTATTACTAATTTTTGTCACCAGAACGTTATTTAAGGCAATGAAATTCCTATTTGCAGGTCCTATTTGCAATTTCTGGTAAACAACTGATTAATTAATTTTTTTTTTTTAAAGTGGACATTTCAACTATTCAGGTAGTCTATGGGGATGTATTTTCTGGAGGAACTGGTTTCCTGTTTCTAAATACCATACTTTGTGTGAGGAAAAGGTCTGCAAGATGCATATTGCAAAATATTCTAAGCAGTATTTTCTTGTCAAGGTCCAGTTGCTAATGCTGTTTGTGACCATCCTTTTGAACTTGCTGCCAGGGAAGTGGAATTTGTAACTTCTGGTAGAGTCTCTGCAGCTCCCTGTTTGGGTGTGGAGACTGTCTAGAGAGCTCTGTTGGTGCTCTCCCTCCTGTAGTGGGGATGTGCTAGGGAGTTAAGGGTGTGTGAGGAGCAGCCTCAGGCTCTCACAGGTAGGGAAGTGCACTTGGAAGCAAAGAAGGCTACAAAGGCTGAGGATGTTGCTGTGCAGCTGAGGGACAAGGCATATAGAACATTATTTTGCCTCTAATTTTCAGAGGATGTTTGTTCAGAAGTGTCATTTCTTATCTTTCTCATGTTAATTTATTTTGCAGTGGTTTATAATGACCATCCCAACTGCCTTGATTTTCCCCTCACTGGAGTTGCTGTGTTTGGCCTTGCCGTGGAGTTCATGTACTGAAGTGTCCTTTTGCGCACTGTTCTTCCAGATGCTTTGTTTTATGATAGCTATTTTCTGATGATCCAAGCCTTGTAATAGTTGACTCTGTAAATATTTTTATTTCATCTTTATTAAGCAACATTACTGCAGAGCATGTTATGACAGTCCTTCAGTTCCAAATAAAGGAAGGTAACGTGCTTTCCTTTTTTTCCCTGGGAGCTACAAAATTTTGGATGTCAAATGTAGTTTCTGCATTAAAGCAGCATGGTGAACAAATGCACTAACATGACCATTAAATTAACAGAATGTGATGGTTTAGAACAAGCAACCTCCCTTAGGTTAGTTTACTGGTAACTTTTTGTCCTATAGAAACTATTGGTCAAAATAGGTCTAGATGCAATTAATTTAGTTATAATGTAGCTCTTACACAGTTATGATTTGGGGAAGATGACTTTTAGTTTATTATTTCATGTTGTGGTATTTCAAAGATCCAGATAACTGAAAACATAAAGAAAATGTTTTATTTCTTGGATTATCTTATAATTATAAATGGAAACTGATTGTTTGCTTTTTTTTAGTTCTGTTTTTAGAGAGGTGGATGAGGCCAACTTTTCTTGTGCTGGGTGGGACCTTCCTCTAAATACTGTCTTGGTCATTATTCCAAGGCCTAGAAAGGTTTCAAAGTTGATGGATGAATTATTATTTCCTCTTCCTGTCTTCATTTTTTCAATTTTGTTGTGAAAGTAGGAAGCAGAGGACTGCAGGCTTGGTTGTAAATTAAATACTTCAGGCTTTTAATGGATTTTTTTTGTACTAATATGTTCTTATTTATCAAAACCTTGGGTTTTGGCTGTTAATCCAAGGAAGATCTTTAAACGGTTAGTCAGGCCTTGTGAAAGTGGTTTTACAAAATGTTTATGTATGTTGATCAAGATGAATTAGAGATTATGTTTAAAGGATGTTTTTCTGGCATCAATAAGAGATAGCTGCTGCTGTGCTGAAGCAACCTCAGGAAGCCTTGCTGCTTAAACTGCAGCATGTACTCATTGTGATATGCTTCTGGTTGACTTCTGGTCCCCTCAGCAGCCTCTCGACAATGATAAAGCTGACAGCTTTACAAAAGTGTGAAACAAAATAGTCCAGGGTAGCAAAGTCCTCATTGCTTTGGCTGATGACTGTAGGACCTGCTGTAGTAGCAGTGTCTATCCTTGGAAAGATAACTAAGCTTGGGCTATTAAATTGTGTTCCTCTTATGCAAGTTTCTATGAAAGTAAATTTCAAATATAATTTTGGACTAGACAGACTTTTTTGAGGCGAAAACTATGTTAGAAAAAGGATACAATTCTATGATACAATTCTAGATGATACTGGTCTGAAAAATTCAGATTCAGAATTTGTCAACAGCTGTGCATCAGAGATAGGTGAAGAAGAAAACATGGTCACTGAGGCAGAGGTGTTAGTCTAAATACTAGAGTCATTAACAAGTATTTTTATTCCTACCCCAGCAATTTGTGTGGTGTAAACAGAAGCTTGTATGTTCTGCTGCAGAGTGATGCAGTATGGACTAGAGTACTTGGAGAAATGAGAGGCTTATCTCTTGGATTATTCATTTTAATCATGGCAATGGACTTGTAAAGCACCACTTATGTATGCCTGGCTCTGTTCTTTGCCCTCTGCGTCAACCAGACGATCTCCCACTGAATTTGTGATGTAAATCACTACAAAAGTAGACTAAGCCAGATACTGCCTTTTTTAATCCACTACACACTTGTGGATGGGACTTCAGAGATTATAATGGAGGCATTTTTTCAAATAAGACTGAGACGGGGCATTGAAACAATTTGTCCACATGCACACTAAATATTAATCTCTAGGTTGCTTGAATCTCAAGTGTCTTTGGGCAATTTTACTGGCAATTCTAAAGTTGGATTAGAAACACCTGGTAAACCTGTGGCTCACCAGTGATGGTTAATGTTAAAAGAAGAATCTTCTCAATGTCCTGGTGAACGTTTGAAGTGGGTACGTCTTTGCAGTCTTCACATTCAACATTTGAATATAAATCTCATTCTTGAGTGCTGCATCTTCTGTTAATGTGTGCAAAAATCCTGGTTTGGATATGTCACCTTTGTAAAATCTTGTGTCACTTACTATTTCTAGAAGCAAGTAAAATCAGCTCTGATGTTTGCCATGAGCAACAGAGAAATCTATAGATTCAGTAAAATCGCCTTGTTGCTGATCCATGGGGTGTTCTCTGTGATCTAAAGCCTTTGCATATATAGGCAAGGAGTAAAAGGACCCCCAACTTTGTGTGCAGTTCCTTTCAAAAGCAGGAAGAAAGCAGAGATGGAGTAAGGTTTTCTATTTGTCCACACTGAGAATGATAAATTTATGAAACAGGCATAAACATTTCTCTTGTAATGCCAATGTGTTATTACACAAAGTTTGCCTTGATGGTCTTTTCCAACCTAAATGATTCTGGTTCTTCTTAGACCTCTCTTTCTGACATTCATTTTCTGAGTTGGCAATTTTCTTAATGGTGAAAAAAGTCACTGTGTGTGGACAGATATGTTCAGAGAATACCATGTAAAGTATAAAAATAGACACATTTTATCACCACTTTATAATCTTAATCTTGCATTTATTTGGCCTCATTTTCTAGAGTTAAAAAGTGAATTGCATGCTCTAGTCCAAACTGATTTGAGTGAGTTAATACTGTCAGGATAAACCCCACAACAGTATGTAAATTTAGCTACATATAGCTCATACTCAGCAGTAAAGCTGCTCTTATACATGTGATGACTCCTTGAGAAGTGCAATAAGTAAGGAAAGGATGTGAGACTGATTTGCCTGACACAGATACTCATGTAAAAATCACTGTATATAGATTTAAAAACAAGCAATTGCATTTGTTTATCCCTCTTCTGATTTCAGTGTGAAGGAGGGATTTAGCAGAAACTAGAAATATGAAATGCTGTGTGACCTAAAAGTGTCTTTGACATGATGTGGGTCAAGACTTTGCTTGGAACATGTCTGTGTGAGCCACATGTAGCTGATCATCTGTTTATGACTCTTCACACATTTAAAGTCCAGTGGCTCAGTAGGAGACTGAATGAGTGTGAAGAGCACAGACTGCATCAGCAAGGTCAATAATTAGAGTTTACTGGCACTCTGGGTACACAGACTGCACAAGTGCCTTTTGCCCAGCTCCAAGGTGTGTGCTTGGGCTTCTCACTCTTCTGCTGAACAAAAAGACAAACAAAGCATGTTGAGTGTCACTTATATAGGGGTATGTGTCATCCTTAAACTTTTAATGAGGTTTTTTTAACAGATAGAAGTAACTTTTTCTTTACAAATAAAAATAAATTGAATGATTGCTTTAGTCTTTGCTGTTTTCTAGTGTCCTAAATGGCCTTAAGTGTCACAGTGGTCTTAAGTGGCTTGGGAAGGAAATTTAGGCTTACGCAAAGTTACTTTGGTCTTAAGAAAAAACCATCTAAATTGGTTTCACTGTGTACTCTGGAGCCTGCAGACAACTGTTAAGCTCACAATTTAGCATTGCATTTAAAAATTCAGGGTCATTTGTGGTAAAAGAGTAACTTCTGTGGCTCTGTGGGCAAAAACTTGATTTTGTGAAGAAGTGGTATAGCTTTTAGGAATAAGCAGCAAGGTAGAATTTGAATTATAGAAAATCTATTTGGGGACTGGACTACTTGGCTTCTCTCCATACCAACTGCTGTTACATGTCTTTGTCCAGTATTTATACAAACAGGATAAAAAGGGTGAAGTACTGCAAGAGGAGCAGTTTTGCGCTCATAAGGAAATGGAGTGCTAGGCAGATGGCAATGTTTCCACCAAGTAGAATATTTTTCAGTCTCAAATCAGGAGGTTCATCACATACAGAAGTTTTACCTGCGTTTGTGCTTCAGCTGATCCTTGACCTGCACTGACTGGTAAGGTCACTGACTGGTATAAATACGGAAACATGAATGGGAAACCCCATAACAGATGCACTGCCTACAGGGGTGTTGCAGATAGTTGGAGAAAATAATTTTAATCAACATAAATTATTAAAGTATAATAGTGGGATAATTGTGAACTAGAGTTTAGCAGCAGCTGTCAGCAAACAGAATTTGGAGATCCCTCTCAATTTGTGAGCATTGTTGATGTAAACTGATTCATATTTAAGACTCATGGTTCAGCGCTATCAGGGAAGATCTAAAAGCTGACAGTTTTTAAGAGATCTTAGCTAACTCAAGGTTTCACGTATGTTGCACAGCTAGGGAAGGAATGCTCATAAAACAGATTATGGAATACCCAGTTAATCCTAATAGTTCTGTTCCTCAGGCTGTCCTCCAGCCTTACCAGAAGAGAAGTGAATCATCCTTGTCTCTTGATGGGCAGGGAGGAAGACATGCTGTCAGTGCAAAAAATTGTGGCTTTTCTTTCTGTTACCCTCCAACTTGGTCTGTAGCGCTCGGAAAGAAAAGTCAGTGAAGCAGAAGACTCCCCTAAGAGAGCTGTGTCTGCAGGTAAGAAAAATCTTAGACTTTGCCCATGCAGTTTTTGTCACTCCCTGTTCCTTTTGCGGGACTTTGCAGTTCAGGAGGGGATCCTGCAGCTCTCCTGATGCACTACTGCTTCTGCCCCAGTGCATACTTGATCTAGAACAAGACCTGAAGGACTGACCATAGTATTGATAATGAGTAACTTTGTCTGTCTGCTCCATGTACATTTTCAAATACACCACTTCTGCAGCAGTATTTGGATAGACACAAAGAGAGACACTGTTTTTAACAATGTAAATACAAGGGGGTTAACAGTTTTTGCAGTTATTGAAGCTCAAAGTTTGCAATCCATTATTTAGTATTTATTCACCATTTTTATCACATTTCCAAAGCAAAGTAACAATTAGATTTAGAGCTTGTACAGTATATGCCTCTCTATGACAAGCTCACAGAATTCCACTTTCCCATTCAGCTAGTGAGTAATGGGTTTTGATGGTGTGCAGTGTATCATTAGGGATTTTCTCCCCCTTTACTATCTATGTAGTGATGTGTTCTGAGCTTGGATCAGTGAGTTTTCCTACTTTTCATTAAACGTTGCTTTACTGTTAGTTACAATTCTAATTTGTGAGAACCTGCTTTTTGTGCTGTCCCTCTGGTTCTGGCAGTACAGGTGATGCACAGATTGTTCTCATCTGCTTACTGCTTTATCCTGGAGTGTTGGGGAACTGTGTCTTTATCTACCTCTGAGATCAGGAGTTCATTGGCTGCCATGCCAGCCTGAGCCTCCTGAGATTTGGTTGAGGCAAATGCCTGCCATACTGGATTTCCGCAGGGGTTCTGCTGCAGTGGGTGTGCTTCTATTGCTGTAGGCAGATATTTATGGTTTGCAGATCTAGGACAAGACTGCAGTGGGCACCCTTGACTACTGCAGTGGGCACCCTTGACTACTACAGTGCTATGTGGTCTTGTGGGAAGCCTGCTGAGGTGGGCACGGGGCTGGCAGGGATACAGATTGGCAAACTCCCCTGCTGTGGTCATTTACTGGGGACCATGTGCCGTGTGCTGCCCTCCTTTTCAATTATCTCCTGCTCACTTGGGTATGGATATTTTCTCACACTTGACCCCTTTCTTGCTGATTAAACTACTTGGTGCATATTGCTGAAGTAGCCAGGGGTAGGGTGGGTGAGACTCTGCCATGGCAGGGGGCAGGGAGGAGTGGGCTTTTACTGATGCTGTCATTCCTCCTGGGGCTATGGCAAGGGGTATTTCATCTGTTAAAACAAGGAGCCCTTCTTTGGGTTCTGCATGTTACAATGAAGCTATCTTGAGACTGCATTTTCATTAATTCTGTTGCATTTACAGGACATCCCAAAGGTTAAATAACTGGAATGATGGAATGTGGTTATTCCAACATAGTGCTGTGCTTTAACGAGGACTCAGAAGGATATTGCTACAATAGAGGCTAGAAGTGTGATTAAGAGCCTACAGAAACCTCTTTAATTACACTGTCAGCAGTCTGCTGCTGTTGTTGGATGATTGCTTAGTGCAGACTGCATAGTGAAGGAAAGATGGTGGGGGGTTGCTTCTCATTATCTTTAGATCCATCCAGCCAAAAAACCTTTTACCATTTTTTAGGTCTGGAAGTAAATGTAGCTGCAACAGATTCCATACCAAGACCTTTTCTATCATTGTGGTTTTGTGCAATATTTCCTTTTATATGTGTATGTACAGACTGTTTCATTGAACAGCATGGCAAGTGTTTGAAAATCAAAATTTATAGTACAAATTAAATACATTTTGGGAAGCTGACACTTAAAATGGAAATAGTGGAGGAAAATGAACATATTGAACCACCCACTTGACTGCTTACTCATTCTGTTTCTTGACACACTCAGCTTCTGCTGGGTTTGCTACAGCACAAAGATGACAAGAGATGATTCTTCATTTCCTTGTCCCTTGCATTGCTGTTCATGCTTGATCTGAATACTGTTACATGATCTTGATGTTCTTGGAAGGCTGCAGGGAAGAGTAGACATCAGATATGGACTCTGCTTTGTTTCCTGGTCGAGGGTTAGGTATCAGCTGTGTAGTGTAAGTAGGTAAGGAGTTCTTTAACTCTTTGGCTATATGTGCAATAATTTTTTAAAAATAGAAACAGATTCCAGAAAGCAAAGACAAATGTTCCAGGGCCTGATTCTTACAAGCTTTCTATAAGTGATTGCCCCATCTCTGACTTCTTTGGAAAACACAACTTTGAACAACAGCATTGTATGCTTTTCACTACATATGCTTTAAACTACCAGTTAAGGTGACCTCAACTGGTACATGACTCCCCATCTAATAGTACATGACACACGAAAAGCTCTTTTAGATAGTCTTAGAGTAAGGTCGCAAAGTCAGATGTTCGAAGTGTAGGTGCTTGTGTGCAATTATGCCTTTGAAACTTTTTCCTGACCTTTCTCCAGATGTTGGCAAGGCAACTTAGTTTTCCTACCTTTCCTGCTGAATGATTTTGGTATTTAAAATTTTTTTGTTCTCTAAAGGTAGGTAGCCGATAGGGAAAATTTCAGCTTAGAGTTGAAAGCTTGCAAATGTAAAGGAAACTGAAAAAGGCAAGCTTTTGCTAGTGAGCAAAATTATCAATAGATGGTTTCATTGGCTTGGCCTTCACTGTGAATGACTTCTGAATGTACGGCTCAAAGAGAGCTAAAAATATTTTGTCAACTCTATTTAGTCAGAGTTTACCTAACAGCAGTCTAATCTGCTGAAAAAATCTTGAAGACAATCACAAGGAAGTCAGCATCAGTTTTGCTTTTTCAATTTGCTCATAGCTTGTGTAGGTCACACTGATATTGTTGTATTCTCACTTTCACAAGTAATGCGTTTGCATTAACATTAAAAAGCTTTTATGGGGTGTAAAGGAAGTAAAATAAAAAGCGTGTACCCTCAAATGCAAAAAGCCCCTTCCATCTTCTCTGCATTATGAGAGTATTTTTGGCTCCGTTTGATCTTATTGTCTCTGAAAAATTCTTTTTTCTACTCAAGTTTTTGGGTGAGCAGAACTGTAATTTTGCTTACATGCACAAAACTTTGCTATTTGATTCCTATTTTCTAGGCAGCAAACTGCAGACAAATCTCAACTGTGAAAAATTCAAAGCATTCTGCTGAGCTGGTTGTCATCTTGGTCTTCCAGCCCCTTTCTGGGAACCACGACTCTGTCACCAGTGAGCTGTGGTTTACTGGGTCGAAGGAATGCAGTCCCTCAAAGGTAGCATTGCTGGGCAGCTCTGGTGCCGGGGTAGGGGAATCAGGTGATGTGTAAGGCACGGCTCAGTTCTTTGCCCACAGCAGAGAATGTCATGCTGTAAGTGCCTGTCTTCCCCTTAAGGGGAAACAACTGCAGAGCTGTTTCTTTTTGATTATTTGTAAGAAAAAAAAATGGCATATACAATATCTTATAATTACCCACTCAGCACACCCCAGGGGTAGTGTGTTTTCACAAGCACATATTGTTTAGGTGAAATGGAGATTTTTTTCATTCTTACAGAATTTTTCGTAGTCTGTAGCAAAGATAATTAACACAGAGAGATAATACATCTTGTTAGTGCTAATGCCTTGTTACAAATATAGGCAATGGGATTAAGAAATGAGGGAGAATGCATTTACTTCTTCCCAAAGCTCTAATGGTTTGGTTAAACCTCCCCAACAACTGATCAATATTTCTTCACCTAGTGCAACAAACTTATTACATCTTTCCTGAAACAACAGCCTCTTCTGGGCACATTTGTCTCAGCATTTCAGCTGTCAGCAAGAGAGCGTGCCCTTGAATCGAGCCCCTGATTGTTCCCTGTTATTGAGCCTGGGATCTCACTGAAGAGGGCTTTGGTGGAGAGCATAGTTGGGCTTTGTGGAGAACAGGGATATGAGGATGCTGTGCTTCCTACTGAGTGTCCAACCTGGGGTCAGATTAGTGCTAGTCCCTACAAAGCCCTTGATGTGTGTGTGTGAGGGGGCAATGGGAGAGGGGACAGTGCAAGGCTGCAATGCCGACTGTTTTTACTTCAAGTTGGGCCATGCTGTTTTGCTGATGGACAGACAGCTTATGTTTGCGTGTTGAAAGGGTTTTGAAGATGGGCAGAACCAAGACAGAGTTGTATTTTGTAATACATACAGCAAAATTTTCAAGTGGTGCTTGTGGTAGGGTTTTGGTCATATGGGCATGATTATTTGTGAGAGGCTATTTTTATTTTTCAGCATAGATACTCTGTAACAACCACTAGCATTAAAAAATTAAATCTCACTTTTTGCTCGCAATGAAAATCTGAGGCAGTTGTTATGGAATGCTGCTGGAAAACCCATTTTTCAAATTGAGCTGTTTGATTGTAATTTCTTCTTCAATTATGTTCAAGTTTTATGAAGTAAGCTAAGTTATGCAAAGTTTAAAATGGTGCTAGTTAATAGATTTTTTCTTCTCTTTGGCTTAATGCAACTAATTAAACAGTTATTAAGCTGCTAGCATAGAAAACAAAACTATCCTGGAGTGCAGTATTGAGGAGATGTTGGACAAGCCATATATATGAAGTTAAGGATACCTTGGGGACTCTAGTACTTTACAGGTTGTGGCTATTGCGTGTTAGTGTCTTGAAAAGAAGCAACACAAGGAAAGCCAAAATACCAGTCAGTAGGGAAAGGATGATCAACTTTCGTAGCCTGGATTTTGATTCCTTGGTCCTGGACAGTCACCAAGGTCTGAATTTGAGCAGCTGGTTGAGCTTAACTTGATAGCAAGTGCTTACACATCAAAAGTGCGGCCTTGTTTACCGTTCTTACTGCTGGCGCTCTGAGGAAATAGGTATCACCTCCTCCTCTGCTGAGGTATAATAGAATTTTGTCAGTTGTGGTCAGTTGTGACAATATCGGGCTGTTTTGCTGAAAGTGAGGCTGGGCAGCTGGGTTCACCAAAACGCGCTGAGTCAGCGATTCGGCTGTTCCTCTTGCTCCTGAGCTGTGCCCGGCCAGGCAGCTGGGAGCACCGAGAGCCCTTTTTGCAGCCTGTGTCTCTGCCTACCCCAGCGAGCCCTGAAGACTGAAAGAAGAATAGGGTATCAGAGTGTTGTCATGGCTGAGTGGACTTTCTCTCCTTGCTTTTTCCTTCCTTATAAAAAGGAAAAACCAATTCCACTCTTCTGCTGCCTTTGATGCCCCGTTGCAGTCCCACCTCCACTACCCTGCTCTGTGTCTTTGGACTGTTTCTTGAGAAGTGGCTAGTTAATTGATGAGGAGATTCATCTAATGGCTGCAATAATCTATTTTGTGATCTGTAAAGAATAAAATTGCAATGTCAGGAAACTCCTGCAGGTACCTTGAGTCAATTTGCCAAAGAGAGCCAAGAGATGGGTGGTGGAGTGAGCAAAACTATCCCAAAACTCTCATGAAGAGAAATTGATTTTGTTGTGTATAAGGGGAGAAGATAGCTCACTGCTGTGGTGCAGCTATTAGTTGGTCTATTACATACATGTATTTGCTCTGTGATGCTTCACAAGCATAGTAGAATGAAAATCAAAATTTCTTGTCGTGTGTTAAACAGTTATGTGACATAAAGGCTCTTTTTCTGTTGAGTTATTTGTATTGTACACATGGGTAAGTAAGCTATTTAAGTCCTTTCAGAGTATCCTTGATGAAAAAAAGCCTTTAAAAGACCTTTGAAGTAATACTTTGATTATTCTTGGCCTGTTTTACATCTTTCTTATCCTTTAAAAGTACTGGGATAGAAGCAAATTGGTATATAGCGATGTATTTTCAGGGGTTTCTTTCCTAATACTAGGCAAAAAACAAACAAAGAAACAAGTCATCTAAGTCATTCTCTTTGATTTTTGTGGGCTTTCCTGCAATCACTTTATCTCACTTGAAAATATTTTTTCTGCCCGCAAACTGTGTAAAAAATACGTATGCAGGAAAGGAAATTGTTGAGTGCTCCTCATGGGAGTAGTTCTGGCCATGAATAAAGCGTTGTCAAATGTAGAATGTAAACAAATAGAAAATTTAGTATTTCCACCTGCCTAATCATGTTTTGATGGTAACATTGGAAGAAACCCCATATAATAGGCAGTGAGAGCTTTCCCCGAAGAGGCAGGAATTTAAAGCCAACACAGCATTGTCTTCTATCAGTGCTGAGCTAGCATCCTGTCTTTTATTTTCCTACTCTTCCAACCCCCCCCTAAAGGTTGGTATGAGGCAGCATGGTCTGAGAGAGTTTTCTTAGTAAGTGGGGCTGCTTTCCCCTCTGGACAACAGAGTTCAACTCTTCCTGCCTGATGTAATACTTCCATCTGTATGACAAGAGTGTCACCATGTCTCCGTAAGGCTTTGGTTGTGGTTAATAGGCTGGGCATAGACAAGGGATCCAAAGGCAGACCATTGGGAATTTTTTTCCCTTTTTACTTTTTCTCCTTTTGCTGGTTTCTTTTTTCAAGGTAAGAGGAGACAATTATGCTAAAGAGAGGCAGAGGTCTTTGTTCCTTACAGCCATGGGGAATTGTGGCCACTACAAGTGTGTGCAGACGTGTTCCTCTGCCCTCTGTGCTGGCTCTGCCAGTTTTGGGACCTGGTGAGACCCTCCTGTCAGAGCAGCACACATGCTGTGTTTTGGTTTTTGGACCCTTCTTGGCTGTGGAGACTGTAGTATTAGTATTTTGTTTGTTTGTAGTCTGGCAGAGGGAGTTTGTATATCAAAGTACTGTGGCTTAGGACTGCCTCCAAAACAGAGTGCAATAACTGTGCTAAATATTTATTGTGGCTCTGCTCAGGATAATCTGAGGTAAGACTGTGTTTAAACCCAGTTGAAGATCATAGAAAGCATTTCCAGCTTTATGTTTGTTAAATCAGTTCTGTTCTTTCACAATTCTAGTGGTTTTTCCCTTTGAGGGCAGCAAATATGGCAGTCATTGACCAAATGACTGATATTTGTGGATGTACCTTGGAGCCACCAAGACTTGGGAAGTTTAGGCAGAGATCAGGGCTTCTTCTGTACTTCTCCCTGCCTGGCTGGGTACCCCAGGCTGCACATTAGTGTTAACACAGAGATTCACCTTGGAGTGGGTATTGTCTGTGTAGGATGTTGGTGGAAGCACTGCAGCATTTGCAGGTGCCAGATGAAGACCCAGAACATACCTCTGTGGAGCTCACTGTGTGAACATGTATGGCCATAGTCAACTTGATTACTAAAATAGCTCCTAAAGTAACCCTTAAGGTCAAGTCTCATCTCAAGAAGCATCATCTGTGGCTATCACATTGAAAATCCTAAGGGAAAAAAGCAATCGCTGGATGCCTTATCAGCTGCTGTTTGTTTCTCCAATTTAATTTGAATCATGATGGACAAAAAATGCTTTTTTGGATTTTGTTTTGTACTTTTTTCTTTTGATCTTGAGTAAAGAAAGCAGCAATGTAAACACATTTTCTTTCTTATCTGTGGCTTTTAATGAAACAAATCATGTGGTACTGTCACCTCTGCAGTCCTTGCAGTCCTCCATCCTGTGCATACAAAGGACAATATTCAAACCTGTACTGTGCTGTAAATTGCTGCTGAGGCAGTCAGCAGGCACTGACCCAGACGGTTCCTGGTGGTGAGGGAGATGAATGGAAAACTGAGAATCCTTTTGTGGTTGTGTTGTTTGCTTCTTGAAATTGGAGGGACTGTTTGAATACTGCATGCTTCCTGATTTCTACCCTTCCTCCCCTTCCCCCAGGATTTAAAATATTTAACTTGCTAAAAGACTTTGGTTTGAAATCCCCTAAGTGGGAAAGCGCTGATTGTTGGCAAGTTCAAGTGTAAAATTGGTTGTAAGTACTTGTGGGGGAGCAGTGCAATGGAGCTGAACAGTACATTGCAAATGAGAGTACTCTAAATCAAAACACGTTTGTTAATTAATGTTCATTGCTGGTTTCTGAGAGCACAGCTAGTAAACACGCAGTCCAAAGTCCATTTAAATCAATCAGCAAAATCTTACTGTAATTAATTTGGACTGGATTTTTTGATTAATTCCTTCTTCTAAGATACTTTTCCTTAAATTTCTCTTAAAAGGTGTAGATTCCTCTTCTTTGGATGTTTCAGGAACATGATTATATCGTGGTTTAATATGATTAATGTGAACCAGATAAATAACTTAGCTATTAATTAATATGGAAATGTATAATTAAACAATTTAAATTCTCCGTAAAGCAACAGATAAACATGGATTCTTCTCTTCGCATTTTTAGGTATTTAAAATAACCAAAGCATATAAAAAGAGGAATTAAAAGCAGTATTCTGGGAAGGCTAAAGTAAGTTAATATTGCTGCTTAAGGCTTGCTTTTGCCTCGTCAGAATTGCTAGATGCTCAGATTAATTTATTTTTTAATCTTAGTCTGACCCCTGTGTAGAGATGAGGGTTAATCCACTGAAAAATTGCTCTGTTCTGCATTGTGTGCTGTTAAGCCTTGCAGAACGGGTTTGGTTGTTGATTATATTCCATCATTCTTGTAGTGGTCTATAGGTCTGATTCTGTGCCCTGACATCAGACCAAATAGTATTGAGGCATTTTTCTTTTTACCCAAAGCTGTGCTGGTACTGTTGTCTTGCAGTACTGGAAGCTTGTGCCAGAGATCTTGGCATCTTTCTTTCCAGCTCTCCACACAGTGCACTCTCTGGCTCTTCTCCCACTTGTTTTGGAAGAACAATGCTGGATATTCCTCCCCTCACTATTTCCACGTAATTTTTATTTGCTTTGTGAGGGCCAGGGAAGAAGTGATGCTCCTTCATCCAGCCTGTGAGCAGGCCCACACCTTGGCCTCTGGGCTGCTCTGTATTTGGAGCCAGCTGGGTTGTAGCTGCTGTTTGCTCAGGGAGGCAGTTCTCAGCCTCATGAGGGCTTGGACATGGGACATTTTGCCATGTGTGGTGTTTTTCTTTAAAACTCACCTAAATAATGGAGCAGGGATGTGCTTTCCTATATCTCTCATAAACAAACAGCTTTTCCTACATTAAAAGATCATCAGTGGGGTGGTTAAGTCAGCTCTTGGAAGGCAGACTGTGGCAGATTATTGCCTGGGTGGGCATGCCACGGCTTACCACATGTATATATTTTAATGCTCTCATCTATGGTTACATTGGCCCCAGAGAATGTTTGCTTTGAGACTCCTATTTAACCAGCACACAGGAGTGGCTCTTTACCTAATGATCATCTCTCATTTGTTTTTGTCATTGTTGTGTGTGTACCTCAGGCTGTATTTTCCATGTGCTGCTGAAGTGATGCTTTCAGGATAGGATTATTAACTAACTCATGAGCTTTCCCTTGGTTCTCATTAGTATAATAGCTTAGTGTTGCTCAGGCAATAATTACTTGTGCCTGCAAACTGAGGGAATATCTTTAATTTCATAAGCATAGTAACTGAGATATGGAGAAAAGAGTGTAACTTAGAACCTGATTTAAAAGGCTTTTGTTTTGAAGAGTCCTTAGTATTATATATCTACAAGAATGGATCAAAGAGGGGGTCATCATGTTTTCTGACACGTCAAGACAAGGAAGAAGAGCTGGGCTTTTTCCCCCTCTAATGTCCTTCTTGTAAATTGCAGATCTGTCTGATCTGAAATTCAGCTGGTGAAAGACAACACTTAATTTGCACAAGGCAGAGAGTATTAAGTAACCTTAGGAGTAATCAGGCCCATCAACAATTAAGTCTGTGTTTTATCAGGAAGATGCCTGCTCTTTTCCTGCTGTTTGTCTGCTCCGAGCTGGTGATGCTCTGCACACTCACTTGTGACAGCGGCAGATGGTTGCTACCTCCTCCATACCAGCTACAATCCTTGCAGCACTGAAGACTAACAGGTGGCATCAGGCTGTTGCCCCCTTCTCCTCCTCTGAGTGTTGTTTGCTCGAGCTGCCAGGGCTTTTGGGATGCACCAAGCAAGGCTGGCTAACCAGTGCTATGGGAGTGGCTGCCTAGGGCAGCTCTTGGGCAGCCTTGGGAGTCCCAGCACTTGATGCGGGATGGTATCATGGCCGGGTGTTCCTGTGAACTGCACTGCAGGAGAAATCCATTTACCATCTCATTCCATGGGATCTGGTACTAACTTCTCAGTTCAGTCAACCAATCAGCATTTTTGCATTGCTTTCCTGGGACCCAAAGTAAAATGCTAATAATTACATTTAGCTGTGGGCTTTCTCCTTATGAAGTTGTTTGTTTTGCTTTTTCTTTTAAAAGAGCCTAGGGACTCAGTGAAGGATTGTGTCTCAGTCCAGCTTTGTGTCTGTGACCGTGTGAAAATGGATGTTTGCACATTAATAAAAGCAGTTAAATGGGGCCCAATTAGGTTTATAGTTGCTTTAATATTTTTCCTTTTTGATGCCAGAAGAAAGTGAAGGGCTTTAGTGTAAGGAGAGTGATGGCCAGAGTGATCTAGCTCATCTGATTGTGAATGCTCTCTGACTACAATATAATATGCATCCAGTGCAGAAACATAAATCATAGTTCACTGTGAATCATGTTGTGAAGGCCAGTGGAAATGGTATGGCTGTATTAGCATGTGTCCTTTGGAGTAAATAGAGATGTGTGTTGCAGTAATACAAAGAATGGGGGTTTTGGGGGGTTTTGTATGCGTGTGTTAATTTTTCATGTAGACAGGGCAGGTAAGGAAGACTGTTTACAGAGCAAAAGAAATTAGGCATATGTGTTTTGTTTCCATCAATTTCCTTGCTTTATATGCTTGAGTGTCAAGATTTCACAGCACCTGTGCCTGTGTAACAGTGGTGGATGTGTACTTAGCATATATTTGTTCAGTACTAATTTTTATAACTCACTGACATTTATTCTTTCTATTCCTTTGTAAGCTGTTGGGTGCAGCGTGGTGTAACTTCTCTTAGCAGGCCCGATTGAAACCCTTCTGAGTCAAACCACTTATTTGCATGAACACATCTCCTCTTGCTGATCGCAAGATACATAAATATGGAACAAAATGAACCAAAACACATAAATAGACTCCTGCAGCTACTGATGTTAATAATAATTTACAACTGTTTTTATTCTAACTCCCCATTCCACCTGCCCAATCGTCAGGGTCACGGTTCCTCGTGGCCCCTGTTCAAGAAAGCACTTTAATATTAGTCTTAAGGATATTGTTATTCAAGACGAATTTTTTAATATTTTCCTGTTGTTAAACCCTGTAAGAGCTGGATTTAATCCCTTGTTTGAATTTTGGCATGTCCTTTTCTATTCTGAATATGGAGGCTTTTAAATTGAAGCCTGGTGGGTAACTGTGTAGGGAAGAAATACTTCTTTAGACCTCATTTGATATTTTGTTACATAAAGAGGGAGAAAATAACCCTTACCAAGGAGACTATTTTTCCCATTTCCCTGTTTTACTTTTTATTCCTTATAGTGTTGTTGATAAGGATACCCAGAGGGCTCTGCAATACACGTGGTGGTTCCAGTGCTAAAACAAGGCACACGTAGATGAGTGCTTTGTCCTTCAGCCAGGTAATCCCTTCTGAAATGCCGTGGCCTGGGAAGGGCAGGGAGAGGCAGCAGGGCTGGCTCCGTGGGCACAGCAGGCAGCCAGGCACCGGGAGCTGCTGCCCTGTGCCTGCCATGCACCCAGCCAGTCCATCCTTCCGTCTGCCAAGCTCCTCAGGGCTGCTGTCCCTGCAGTGCTGCAGGCCAAAATGACTTCATTTCCCACTGACTTTACTCCAATCTGCCCTGTTGGTGTTCAAGTTATTAGGTTCTGACTGTTTTTCTGATTTAGTTCAAAACCCTCTGTGAATTAAGTGGAGACCCTTGGTTTCCAGTGTGGCTTGGGCTGGACTTTTTTTTAAAATGTTGTCTACTGGTGTATGGGAAGGATGCTCAGTTGTAGCACCTGGTTCTCAGATTACTGTGTGTTGGTTAGGTGGGTTAACTGTTTGTCCTGTTGCTGGCTGTTCTGGTGTTGTTCTTGAAATAAACGTAGAAGTATTTGCAGTAATTTTTCTCTTCTGAAGTTACTTTTTATGCAGTAGAGATGCAGACTGTTTTGTTGGGTTTTTTTTATAATAAGAAATAATACACCAAGTTTTTAGTCTTTTTGCACTCAATCAAGTGATCCAAAAAGCATGTAGCTGTGCCATTTATTACCCTCATTCATTGCTTTATTACCCTTGTTCATTGCTGTTGAGGTTTGTAGATGTTGTATGCAGGTAAGTGATTGCAGTTAGATTTTGATTCATGTGCTTATCTGGCCGGGGTGATTTTGCTTCCTTGTTTTTGCACTGCTTCCTTTTTATTTTAGACTCAAATACCCAAATCACGAAAGATACACACTGTGGTGCAGAAGACTGAAATTCCTTGGACTGCTGTGCCATGTCATGTTTTCAGTGTGGGAAAGAAGTGAGGATGGGCAGTGTGTTTTGCCCTACTGTCTTCACAAATTTTAGAGAACCCTAAAATTTAAAATTTTTTTAACCTTTTTTTCCTCTTTTTTTTTTTTTTTTCCTTTTTTTGTCTGGTGTTCGTGTTTTTGTTTTTGGTTGGTTTTTTTTTTGTTTTTGTTTTTTTTTGGGTTTTTTTGATTTTTTTTTTTCTCAGAAGAGAGGGCAAAGGAAAGGAAGGTGTTGAGAGGGTGTTGGAGAAGCGGGGGAATGGAGGCAAACTGACCAAGGGTTTGTTTCATTAATGTATTGAGAAGTTTGACCAGAGTGGCACATAGAACTTTCAGAGAACTCGGTCTCTTACTGTAGACATTTGTCTTCTGAAATATTGAGGTGCTCAGCTGGAAGGGGAAAACTACTCACAGTATGGAGTCAATGTGACAGAGGAGATTTGGAGAGAGATCTGAGTACTAGGGTAAAAAGGCAGAATCCTTGAAAATAGGTGTTGCTGTCCAAAAAAAGAAGAGACTCTACCTAGAAAGGGGTATGCAGGAAGATACATGGCAAGAAGTCTGGAGAGATGGAGCTAACAGGAGAAAGGTGCAGCTGTGTGGGCTCTTGGTGATTTGGAATATAGAGAAGGAAAGCACTAAAGAATTAAGAAGTTTGATTCACAAGGTTTTGCCTAATGTCTTTAAGTTATACAAGTCTTGCAAAATGGAAATCCAGAGGCAAATTTACTCGTAAGGAAGAGCATGAATGAATGCACATCACATTCTCTGAACAATTTTCTCTTCAGAGGGACAAATGCAAGTTGCATTTGGTTTATAAGCTTCAGAGAAGACAGTAGTCAGTGAAGACCTTCATAATGCCTCACTAGTGTAACAGGGAAAATGTGTTAATCATGTAGGGAATCAGTGCCTAATGATTAATAGCAACATCAATATGTGTATCTATAAAAGAACTTCATTGCTGTATTAGAATTTACTGGCTGAGGAGGAGATTGGTTGCTTCCCGTTAAATATCAAGTTATTGCTACTTTAGTTGGAGTTGTATTTGTAAGTAGGCAGCACTGTTTACTTGTAAAATCAACATGGCTTTAATTTTGTGAATTCATGTATGGCAGTTTCTCAAAGCTAGATAAAGAGAGCTGAAAGAACCTGGAATTTTGGTATTGTCTCCTTCAATTATCTGTAAGTGAATTCAGTTTGTATGTTGCTATGTATGTATCTATGTTCAGCATGTTGTGTGTTGTAACATGCTGATGTTGTTGTTAGCCTTCTCATGGCTTGATGAAAATGAGCATGTAGAAAGTTCAGGAAGAGGGAAAACTGCTTTTAAGTCACATTCCCAAGTGTTTCGCTGATATGTGATGGAGAATGACCAACACTGATCTGTGTTTTGTTGGCCCCTACAATAGCACATTAGTTTCTTTCATGTAACTTAAACTCTGGGTTTGCTGCTTTGTTATTTTATTTGAATTTGCAACACAAAATGAAGTACATTGAATGTTTTGAGCTGACATTCTAAAGTTGTCATTTCAATAATCAAAATTAGGTTGTTCTCTAAGGGACCCTGAGTTTTTATTTAAATGAAATTACCTAAGCACCACAGCTCTATGCAAGAGAAGGCAGTGCCTTGATGAATACAATATTATGTTTGGATCTTTGTTAGCTTCTCAAAACACACTCTGATTGCCAAAGAAGTGTCTCCAGGCATGTCTGCCTTGTTTAGCTTGGAAGGGCAGGATTTATATTAAATGTAGGTATATACAATAGAGTTTCCAGAGTACCTATTTATATATAGGTACTCTGGAAACTAGACAAACAAATCACCTTTTTGTTGTTTAGGTTTAAGAGTTTGGTGAGATTTAACCATCTAGGACTTGAGTGTTTCCATGGGTTTGAGGTTGCAGAGGAAGCTGCTGTAGGTACAGACACCATTCTTGGTTGTAGTTACTTTCCTGAGCTGTGTAAGGAATCCTGGCACTTCCTGGCATTGCTCCCCCTTGCTGGAAACTGCAAGTCCCATGGTAGCAGTCCTGGTGGAGGGGGTCTGATGACTTATTTTTCTCTAAATTTTTTGTATGTAGTTCTTGTATCTGGCATGTTTCTTCCAGAACAACTTCTCAGAGAAGGCTTTTAGGCTCAGTATGAGCTGGTGCATGGGAAGCACAACACAGAGGCTTTGTCATGGGCTCTTCCAATAAGTTCAGGTGACCCTGGGTAAGTTATTTAATATCTTCATGCTTTCATTTTCTCTCCTACTCTTTGTCCTTGTCTTTTGTTAGTTGGGATGGTATCATTTACTGAGCACAATGGAAAGCTTGTCTTCGATGGGTCATCCATGTATTATTGTAATCCAAATAAAAAAAGAGGGATTTTTTTTTGTCTCTAGTTGGAGAACCTTGACCGTGAAAAGTACTAACATTGTGTTTCTGCTGTTACTTTACTAGTGATAGTCTTCTTGTCCAGCTTTTCTCTTTACTTTGGATCAGATTAACATATACTTCATGCAAATGCCTGATGTTTCCAGTTGTTGATTAAACTGGGAGGATGGAGGAAAAAAGTAATTAAAAGGTTATTTTTACTGAAATAAAGGAAAATGGAATTTTTCATTTTGGGTCAAATGCAGTATTTTTGATGTGTCAAAATTGATTTTGATGTATGTGAAGCTAATTGCATTGACATTTTCAAAAGTGTGTTGGTTTCCCCTTGCAAAGGAAAGTGAAGTTCCCAAATCAGGGCCAGAAGTTACATTCCCCCTTTGTGCCAGCTTGAACTAAGTGCAGTGTGCAGGGTTTTCATTGCTATTGGAGAGGCTGTGGAGCCAATTCCCAGCACTCCAGTGGCACGCTGTGAACAGCCACCATCCTTTAGCAGGTTCATAGTGGCAGTGGAAACTGGGATTTCCACAACTCCTCATGTAGGACAAGAGTAGTGCAAACAGGATCATGTGGATCCTCCACAGCTGGGGAGGGACTGGGGTTGAAGGGCAACAGGGAAAAGTGGTTTGCAAATCTAACATTAATTTGTCACTGGGCAGATGTTTATTACAAGAGCTTGAAAATTTAATGTTGTGGAAATATTTATAGTTTATTCTGGAACTGCTGGAATAAACTTTTAAGAGGTATTTTTTCTGGTGTACTGCTTTGCTGAATCTGAACTAAATAAACCCAACTTTTTCAAAACATTTTTCCTTTTGTTGTGGCCAGAGTATCTGGGAAATTCACCGTGTTATTTCAGTTACTCTGAAGTACAGATTTTGACAAAATGAACGGTCTAAAACAAAAGCTGAAAAATATTCAATCTGGTTCTCATTTTATAGAGAATTGCCAACTGTCTTTTCTGCTGGCTGTGCATTTTATAAATGAATTCAGTGGTCACATGAATTAAAAACACGACTATTAGCGCGAAACTTTGTGATAATGTAAAAAAATATTTTCGTTTCCATTACATTTCCTTGTTTGTGGTACATGCAGCACCATAGTCATAGAACAGTAACAGCAGTGAACTGATTATCATTCACAAAGTAGCTGAGACTGAGGAGTTAGAAATATGGACTGGGAATGACATTTATAGTGTTGGCTGTGAAATACTTATGGAAATCCACTTCTTCCATAAATATTAATTTGACATTGGTTTAGGATTTAATAAGTGGAATGACTCAGGATGATAAAGATGCTTTATTACATCTGGATAGCCTTAGGCAATATTTCTGTATGCCATTAAAAAAAAAGGTATGAAACAGATACGAATAGATTTAAGTTATGGAAAGTAAAAGAGGGTAATTGGTATTTAGAGTATATAAAGTAGGGTCACATTTTTCTTTTAAATTTACATAAGTGGAATGAAAGCCAATTCTGAATGACAAGGGAATACATCTTGATTTCTTTCCATATTTGTCACATATTTTCAAGGCACCTGTGCTATGAGTTTAAAAATGCCCATGTGCAAAGTACAGGCTTTGTTCCACTGTTACACACATAAAAATGCTTTAACTGAGGAACCAAAATAGCTCAGAGGTGACCTTTTGCTTCAAGACTTGACTGCTTTAATGGCAATTTATAGAATCATAAAATCCTTTAGGTTGGAAAAGATCTTGAAGATCATTGAGTCCAACCATTAACCCCACATGGCCAAGTCCACCATTAAACCATGTCCCTAAATGCCACATCTATGCATTTTAAATATCTCAGGGGATGGCAGCTCCACCCCGTTCTTTGGTAGCCTGTTTCAGTGCTTGACAGCCCTTCTAGTAAAGTCATGTTTCCTAATATCCAATCCAAAACTTCTCTGACACAACTTGGCCTATCACTTGGTACTTAGGAGAAGAGAACATTCCTTGTTAAGTGGACCTGCAGATTTCCTGAAGTGGGTTTGTTGCAAAAGGAACATTCCCAGAGAGAGGAATGCTTCCAAAACCATTCTTCATTCTTTGTTTCCTTTTGTTGATTTTTATTGCCACGTTATTTCATGGCATCCTCCAGGTCATAGGTTTGTTGTCATAGTGATGATATTCATCTTTGTAAAATAATAAAATTTAATTTTTTGACAGCAGGAAGAGAAAGTAGATCAAGTTGTTGATAGGCAGTATCATAATCATTCTTCTTGGCAGGAAACTTGTACACATGATAAGTCTTCATACAAAACCTAGACTTTTATCTTCTTAGGGAGATTTTAATTGCGTTTTTGATTAAAGAAAAAGTTTAAGACTGTTTCAAGCTGTTGTTTACTATTCTATTCTACAGCCATGAGTACTTTTTTAAAAGGCACATGGTACTACATGTTCTTTAAAAAGAAAAGAAGCAAAAAACCAAAAACACAAAAAACCAAAACCCCAAGCCAGCCGAAACCCCTAAAAATATGAAGTTAAAACTTTCCTGCAGTGTTCTTTGGTAGCTATTTTGGTTTGACATTTTAATTATAGTCCAAAGGCCTCAACATCCCTTTAAACCTGGTATTTATATAAAGCAGAGAATTGTCTTTATTCTCAAGAGCTTGTAGTCCAGGAGAACAGGCAGATGTTTGAAGCAGATGTTTGAAGCAAGCATGGAGACTGGGGTCACTTTGGCTGAACCTGCACACTCAGTGCTGCCAGTTCTGGCTTGTGCTATAACCTCCTACAAGTGCAAGGTGCAGTTGGTCCTGTTGCTGTAGATGAAAGGTTTGAACTTGTGTTCATATGAAGAGTTTGTTCATTGTAAGGGCAGGCAAAGCTGGCTCCACCAGGACATCAGTTTGTCTGAAAATTTACTGCTTGCTTATTGTGCTTTAGTTGTATAGATTTTATTTTTTATTTCTGGACGTCAGTCCCTGGGGTTCAATTTCTTTTTGCTGGGCCAAAGACATTTAAGAAAAGATTTTATTGCAAGTTCTAACTAAAATAGCTCAACCTTGTGAGAATGTGGAAGCGAGGTAACAGCTGCAAGATCGCTCCATGAGAAAGATCCTTCCAGCTATCCAAGGACAATTCTAGTACGATGGGAATGCCTGGAGGGGTATTCTACAAAGACAGCCCTTTTTAGCTTGTGAATTTATAATCATTTTTGACATCTGATATATAAGAGTTGGGAAAAGTTGATTTTCTTCAAAACCCTGGGGGAGGTTCCTCTAAAAAGGTAAGAAATGCAATGATAGGGACTTCACTGTGAAACTGCAGTTAAAGGCAAACCATTTATATACTATTGAAGGCAGCTAATGAGCTAGTTCTGAACATTGTCCTTATTTAGTTTACTTTGAAATAAAACTAATGTGACTCATCTGCACAAACATCACCTTCCAGGGAAACATCCCTTTGTTGCCAGTGAAGAGCAGTGGTCAGTTCCTCTGCTGCAGAGCCCAGGGTGTGATGTCCTGCAGCACCTAGGTCATTAGAGTTCCAGGTGCTGCTGCCCCTTCACCCCTGAGACTGGTGTTTTTTGTTACCAGTGTGGGAGAAGGGCTTAGATGGTTTCCATTTTATTATGAAATTTAATGATGTCTTCATTTAGGGGAGAAAAAAGAAGTTTTAGAATTATCTTAATTGTGTTTTGAGGAAAAAAATGAGCCTGACACATGCTCCTCTCAGCTGTGAAATGTAGTTGGCTGGTCACCTGTGCATATCCTGGCAGTGAGAGCTAATGATCTCTGGAAACACTAAGGAGCAAAACTCACTGCAGGATCAGAAATCCCAGCAATGCCTACTTTGGTCCTTGGCTGGTCATTACACAAAAGAACTTTGTAGAAATGTGAGAAGGCTCTGCTCCAGCAAACCATTTGTTGCAGTTCTTTATCACATGCTTTGAATGAATGCTGAACTTGATGTGTTTTTGTTTAGCATATTAGGTTTTTTTTCTGGTTTTGCTCCCCCTTCTACCTCCACTGAAATCTGGATGCAGATGTATTTGAATGTAGCTGGTTAGGTAACTTATTTCTCTCAGAACACCATCTTAGCATGAAAATGGAAGCCAGGTAGAGGTAAATGTGAATAAACTGTAGTGCAACAGGTGGGTAATTCCTAGTTTGTACAAGGTATAAAAATAGCCATAACTGCTTGTTCTTTTGATTTAATACACCTTTGAATGATTTCATGATCCTCTTATGGTATGCATGACTGAATTATTTAAAAGAGGAAAACCTTAGGGACAGTGTAGCTCAGAAGTGAGTCTTTTATCTCTAGGTTGAAAGTTCAACCAGTTTGTAAGGCTGTTTTAGCATTTGATGAACTGGATAGTCAATGCTGTCACTTGGCTAAAGCTTAGATTTATCAGGGTTCTCAGGCATCCAGGAGAGGGCTGAGGATGGCTGGAGCACTGAACACTTTGCTCCTCTTTCTCTTTGGGATATCTTGGAAATGGGACTGGGGTGGTATTTTGAACAATTCCTACTGCTGTACAGTGTGACTTGGCTATCAGTTCAGTCAGAGCACAGCAGCTGGAGGAGAAAGAGAGGCTCTGGCATCACATGTCCTTGTTTTGATAAAGTAGGCAAATGGTATTTTAAATATAACTGAAGGTAGCTTTTACCTTCCCAGTTACACTGCTCTGCTTTTCAGCCTGCAGATTAATTTAAAAGTATTTGTCAAGTGAAGTGTGAACATGAAATCTTCTTCTAAGGCCCTCCTTCTTCAAGTAAATTGGCTAAGTATGATGATCATATATGATGCTATTAGTTTTTCCCCAGATAAAGCTTTTTTTTTGTGTGTTCGTGTGTGGTAGTCACACTCATATTTGAGTTTTTTTGGTACCAATTTTATATTAATCTTCGTGGAAGCAATGTATATAATTAGAGGTGGCAGAAAATCACTGTTAGTATTAATCATCTGCTTAATAATTAAAACAGTGGGGAGAGCCAGTTGAAATAATCACTTGTTTGCCTTCAAATTATGACAAGATAAAACTTGAAGCAGTATCCAGCCATGGAGAAGACTACAGTATTCAGCCCTTAAACATTGATCAAGAAAAGGTTTTGTTATTCCTCAGAATGATTTGCCATCTGGTAGATTTTAATCTAGGTCTCTCATGTACAAGAGCCATCAAAAATTTGGCTGTACACTTGTGACTGCAGGGTTCAGTGTCTTTTTTTTCCCCTTGCAAATGATTTCCTTCAAAATAAAACCTAATTCAAGTAATGCTGGGATACTGGTTCAGTAATGTCCTGTGCCACTTCACTACCAGTCTGACATGTAGTAATGAATTAATTAAGTTCTTCAGATTTTATGGCCAATATAGCACATACTGGTTTCCATTCATGCATGTTTTATGCATGTGATGCTATGGGTATTAATGAGTTCATCCTTTTGTATATCTTGTTGAAATCAGGCACGCTAGGATTTACTGTGTTAGAGTACTGCTTTGAAAGTAAGACCCTAGAATAATTTTGTTTTAAAAAAAAAAGCCAACACATTATGCTTGTATTTATGTTAAACTTTAAAAATGTGAGGTGCCAGATGGATGTGAAGTGTTCATTCTTCATGTTCTGCTTTTATAGAAAATAGGCAAGGCAGACTAGAACATTCACTCAACTCTTAAAATCCAATGAAACACCCCAAAATGAACAAAAATCCCAAAAAGTTTCTGGAGACTACTGCTGTTTGTGGGTGGAGACCAGAGAAAAGGAAAGTGGTGGGTAACACTTTAAGACCCATATCTTGAACATGAAATGAAAATGTTAGCCTTACATCTTGTGCTTTTTTTAAACCACTTTAGTGGAAAGAAGGTGTGGCTTGAGCCATACACACAGTTTATAGGCTTGGATGTTTTGGAATTGCATGTACCTATTAAAATAACTGAGAGTGAAGACAGCAGGGATTTACACAGATCAAGAGGCCTGTTAAGTAGAAAAGCTCTATGGCTTTCTGTATTGTAGAGAAAAAAAACAGTAGTGTTGAGATAAAAGGAGTTTACCTACTGCTGGTTTTGCAATGAAAGGTTTATTGGCTTTTTGCAGACATCAAATAAGTTTTCACTTGCTTTTTAATTTATTGCTGTGCTGATGAGCTTCTGAAGGGGCCTCTGTCTCAGTTCAGAGCCCAGGCAGGCTGTCCAAATGCTAGTCTCAGTCAGCAGCCCCCCACTGCCTGGCACAGAGCCTGATTATTCAAAGTACAGCAATGGGCCTGGGCCATCAGCATCTCTTGGATAAGTCTGCTTTAGCAAAAAATCATGTTAGGAAGGTGTTGTTTCTGAGAATTCCTTTGGCCATTTGAAAGGAAGCAAATGGAGGCAAAGGCAGTCAAGTCTACTTTCCAGGTTGACAGCCTTGCTTTTGCAGCTACAGCTCTTTGGCCCCATGAGCTGCCCCTTCAGGAGAAGGTACATGCCCTGCTGATGCTGCCCTGTGCTCTGAAATACCACAAACCACATCTAGGAAGGGGCATTAGAACAGAAGTGTTGCAAGGAGTCCTACTGCTGTGCTTTATCTGCCAGCTTGTTGTGTGTGAGACTGACCCTGCTGGTCCTGGGGGAAGATAAAACAGAGACATTTCTCAGAAGTGTGTGTGCACTCACTTCTGTGTACAAAGACCTGCATCAAATGGCTTTTCCATGTTTGGTGATGGAGTTTTTGCCAGACTGTTTGGCACACATTTAATCAGGGATTAAAAGAGAAAGGAAATGTCCTTGTAAAAACTTCAGCAGTTAGGAAACACTTTGAAGTTCATTTGCTGTTGCTTTCTTCTTTGATCTCCAAATGTACCAGTCATTTTTATCCCCGTGAATGTGTTTATTAATTGCTTTTATATTTTATGTTTTAAGGGGGAACACTGTTTTACCTTTAATCAGCAGTGAAGGTGCTGTGATCCCATCATTTCACTCCAGAGCAATAAAACTTAGGAAATATGATAGGAAGTTTTAGATTTTTTTCTAGAAAACACTAACACTGTAGCTGTAGCCTGAAATAATGAATCCACAGCTTACATCCAGTTCCTTCTCCAAGGTTTTAACTTTGAGATTGTTCATTACAGTACCTCATTGTAAAGTATTACAATTTGTATTTATTTTGTCAATGACAGGGACTTCCCCACAGTGAGAGAACTGTGCAAATATCAAAATTTCTCATGTTTGGTTAAAAAGAAATGGGGGAGGAAGATGTTACTAATGCTTTCTGCTACAGTGATTTGTTTCCTGGATCTGTCACACTTGCAGAGTAATTCTGAAATATTTGCAGTGTAAAAGAGTTTACACAGCTTAGCACAAAGGCCCAACTTTATTAACAGTTGCAGAAACCAGAACAGAAGGGAAGGAAATGGAGGTGCAATCAGAACCAGTAAAAGTTTGGCTTATTAAAAAGAAAGTGCTAATGTTTTTTGAGACTTCCTCCACAGTCACCAAGACTACTGACTTAAAGAAATCCAAATACACAATGCCCTTCACTCTGTTTGAAACAACTTCAGAGTGACTGTGGACTTGGACTAATAATTGCGTAGAGATTTCACATAGTTCACGCTTTCAAGTCTCCCAGTTTAAGGGCTAAAACCTTATTTTTCTAACTAAACCTTGGTATTATAGGGGTAGTAAGGCACTGTAACAAGTTGTCAGAGAGGCTGTGAATGCCCCATCCCTGGAAGTTTTCAAGGCCAGGTTGGATGGGGCTTTAAACCTCCTGGTCTAGCGGGAGGTGTCCCTGTCTGTGGCAGGGAGGTTGGGATTGGATAGTATTTAAGGTCTCTTTCAGACCAACCTTTCTGTGACTGTATGATTAATTTTTTTAAATGGCATCACTTAATGAGGTGTGCTTAGATCTGGTCCTCCTACTCTGAATTGATAGTTCTTTGAGGTGACTTCTTTCCTATCTGGAATACAAGGGCAATAGTTTAAGAATATTTCTGTCATATTTTTCACGCAAGCAATGCAGTTCACTTTGTGGTGCTTGAAAGCCAATAAATAGTCCTGGCTTTTTGCAACAGCAGCATGCAGCAGCTGGGGCTGTTTGCTCTGAATTATAACACAGACTGCGGGACTTGATAAGAAGATACTGTGTGGGAGCAAGATAAAATTATATCCTTGGGATTATACTAAAAATACATGTGTGAAAACAGTGTTTTCATGGCACAGTTTGATTTAACCTGTCCTTGAAGATACCACACCTCTTCTAGCCTGGTACTGTTTTATCTGGCTTCACAGATGACATATGGGGAAAATAAAGCACAATGATAATGGCTGGTGTCCTGTGTATCTGAAGCTTTGCAAGCAGCAATTGCACACTGTGTTTATAACCTCAGGCACTGCATGATTTTTGTACTTATCCCTGCTTGTCAGACCACAATTCCCACTGGGCCCAAGAGCTTGTTCTACCTCCTCTCTTAAGAGCAATAGAGGAAATGTCTGTTTTCAAAGCATGTTGCTGGAGCATTGCTTCTATACCTGTGTTCTGCAAACTGTGTTCAGTTGGCTCAAACAAAAATCATGTTTGCATAATACTATGCAAACAAATAGGCACAGGAACAATCCACAATAAATGCAGCATTTGTTTTGCACTAAAAAAGAAAAAAAAAAAAAAAAGATAATGAGAATATTTGCTGCTTGGAGATTGAGGTATAAAAATCAGTATGAAGTAAGAAAGTTTTGACTCATCATAAATCAACATGTATAGGTTGTTTACTCTGTTGCAATCACCATTATACTCAGTCTTATGTATGCTGAGTCTTTTCTAGGGTCTTGGGGCATATGTGAATTTTCTTATAAAGATTGAGCTGTCACCTAGGATCCATTTAGTCTGGGAGAGGGAGAAGAAACCTACACGTCTCAGTCTGGCTTTACATCGCTGGTACAACTTGTATATCCACATTACATTGGGTTTTTTGTTAAAAATGAATAGTCTCACTTTTTAGGGCAAGCACTACTCAAGTCAGCTCATAGAGTCATAGAATATGCTGAATTGGAAGGGACCCATCCTTAAAGGACTTTTAAACAATCTTACTATATTCTTTCACTTTATTTCTTGTTTATCCCTCCTGTAAGGGAAGCTCTGTTTCTGTTTAGGTACTTCTGCTAATAGGAAAGAGTAGGATATGCTGGTGTATCTGTTTTCTGGTTTGATTTTGAGTTGCTCCCTACTCCTGTTCATTCTCCTTCCTTCTCTGCCATAACCACAAAACAGTCAGTCTGCTATGAAACAAAAATTAAATGTTATAAAGATTAGAAGGCAGCAATTATTCAAAGCCCTTCTATGAGAGCTATAATAAAAATTGAAATTCTTTATGTAATGCACTGTATCCACTGAAGCTATTCTTTCAAATAAGGAAACAGGCTTTTGCTGTCAGCATTTGTTGTGCATGGTGAGATGCTGTGAATTTGGATGAGTCTGAAGGGGTCGGGTTTGTGATGCAGCACTCCCAGGGCTATAAAACTCATGAGAACTGTATAGAACACGTTTCTAAATGTTGTCCTGGAGTGAGCAGAGCACGTATTCATTAGGTGGAGATGGATCAGGCCTTTCAAATTTCTCATTTTGTCGCTGAGCTATTTTATTTTGTCCTAGGCAGTGGTTTTCTTGCTTTCTGTGGGCAAGAAGTGCTAGATCAGAGTCTGGTGGAAATCAGGAGTGAATTGCCTGAAATTATGGTGAGGAGCAAGTGCTTGTTGGACTTGACTGTTTAAAAACATTGTAAATGTATTTCAGGAGAGAAACAGTCAAACACTACTATTTAGGCTAAAGCAAATCTTCCTGGCTTCACCACCTCCAAAGCAGCCTGGGCTGCAAGTTGTGTGAGGGCAGTAGCCCCGTGGGACAAAAAGGGAACTGAGTCAGTGATTGGAGCTGAGCAGGGCAGGGAGTTGGAGAGCGAAGACCTGAATTCAGCCTGGGTACCATGTGGGCACAGACACCCAGTTCATGGACTTTTATAGGACTTGTTGAAAGGAAAACAGGTTTTTTTGTTAGGCTTACACTTTAGACTGCCACTAGAAAAAACACAGGAGCCTAGTTGGTAGAAGAAGTTTGAAAACCATTATTATACACAGCTGTTTCACTATCACCATCCAAAAATCATCCTTTTCTGCTGCCATGGGATTTTCATCTGTGGGAGAGGAGTGGATATGCCATTTCTGCTGCTCTCTCCTGCTTATCAGCTGAATAAATCTCTTCGAAGGGTTGAGTGAGGCAAAGGCCAAGATGCAGTCTGGTTTTGCTTAAGGAATAAGCAATCAGTCTGACTCAGCATTTTTGTTTCTAATGATGTGCTTGTGTTCTTCATCCTCTTCAAGCCCTTGATTTATGCTCTAAGCAATGTGATAGCTTGTATTTAGACTTTTTTCCTGTGCTATTTGACTTATCATTCAGGATGTTTTTGAAGACTTGTGTCAAGCGTTAACTTGTTCCACAGGCTAAGAATGACTGGATTGTGGATGTGGTTGTAGCTGCTCGTACTGTCTTTGTTTCCCTGCAGGACAGGAGAGGTCATTCAAATGCTGTAGTAAATGTTGGAAAACCTGAAGCTTAGTTCCTTGTTAGTTCCCTCTCCCACATTCTGTGCCCTCTGAGATTCCAGTTTTGCTAGGAGTCATAATTTTTTGCCAACTACTTTCAGAGCTCTCTTGATCCTTGTGAGACAGATTCTGGCACAGCTTGTCACACTGGAAGTAGTGCCTGGCTTCTTACGCTGGCAAGTGGAAATTATCTAGTAGCTCTTAAGTGTGCAGTATTCCTGAGGAGCAGCTTGTTTGTCTGGAATCCTTCTTCAAGTTTTTCAAATACCCTCTTGTCATGCTGAATAATGTTATTGAATCCCAAGGTGAAGTTGAATTTTCTGTAGTGCCTTCTCTGCATAGTACCAGAAGAGTTGAAGGCATCTATAGCTGACCAGCAGTTTTGTCTTTTGATTTTGGAGTGCTTTTTTTCTGGGATGGGGAGGTGAGAAGCAGAACCTTTTTGGAGAAGGATCAAAATTAAATTAATTGAGGTGGTTAGTTTATAGTACAGTTTGTAGCTTTTACTTTCTACTTACTTGTGTGACCTCCTTGTCACCTTGCCAGTTTGGTTGCTGTCTTGATTTTGCAGTTTCAAAATACAGTTGGTTATAACAGCAGTTTGTTTTTGATTCTAAAATCCCCATTGTGCCATAAAATGTAATAATGTCTGCAGAAGAATTAATCACATGAAGGAGGAGGCAAAACCAAAAACCATGGAGGACGCAATAGGCCAAATCAAATAATGGGGTTTTTTTTATTTGCTAGTTTTTTCTGTGTTTATTTCCTCTTTCCTTTATTATTGTCTCCTTGTGGTTTGACAGAAGATGCGAGGGTGGGAAGGATCCAGCTTTGACAGAGGTCTATCAGCCTCCTCTAAATTGTTGCAAGGCAGTTGTAAATGTAGTGTGGCCAGCACTTGTGGTATATTTTATACAAATCACCCATCATCTCTTTGTTAGTTTTAGTGTTTTTTGGAAGTTTGCCTCATTTCCTGGCACTGCTGATTTAATTTCACAGGCTGTATTAAATCCCTTTTTTGTTAAAAAAAATAGCTTAAGGGGGTAAAATATGAATGTATTATAATTCTGTTACGCATCTTCTGAATAATGCATCTGTGACACAGGTTTGTCCAGGTTTACCCACAGAAGCACTCAAAACCCCACATTTCTTCCTAAGGGCTGTTGTTCAAACACAGTATGTAGCAATTTGGCATTTCAGTGAATTATATGCAATCATGTAGGCGAAGCTGTATCTCTTGTGTGTATTTTCTGCAGCCCTCTGGATTTCTTTTGCTTAGATAATCTGCCTCACTGTTCATTTGCAATTGCAAATATCTCCATTGCAATAGCACCCAGAGGTGCTTCAATACAGCGAATACAACTTATTAAAAGATGACCATAAATCAGTATGTCTCCAGAGTAGACTTAGTGGTTTAGCTATATTCCAAGTGAAATTAAAATCACAGAATTGCCAATGAGTTTATTTAAAAAGTATATTGTGGAGATGAGAAGAAAAAAAAAGAAAATATCAAACAAACAAACAAAAAAACCTCCAAAAAACAACAACAAAAAACCCACCTAAAAACAAACAAACAAAAAACAAAAAAAACCCAAAAAAATCCCCCCAAAACCAAAAAATAAACAAAACCAACATAAAATGTAGCCAAGATATGAGAAACTGCTATTATTAAAATATAAAAGCTTTTAATCCTATATTGGGAAGTAATTTTTGCCAAAAATAGAAGTGCCAGAGGCTTCCACCAATACATTAGGGATTTCCCTAGCATTGATTTTTACAGGAAGATACTCAGCTACTACAGTAAGGAGTGATGGTAGAAAAGAGGGAGGAAAAATTATGCAGGTTACATTGTGTGACACATGGGTTACTAATTATTTAGAGCATGCAGGAGTGTGGTTTGGATTTCTGGCCATACTGAAAGAAGTGAGGAAGAGTGATGGTGGCAGACACAAGGTTAGTGCTCAGCAAGAGATTCTGAACAAAGGCTGTGGAGATCTCTGTGGCCTGTGCCTTTGCAGGGAGTAGATGTGGGCTCTCTCCTTAAAGGCATGAGCAAGCATGGCTGTGTGCTGAGCAGCAGTGAATTCCAGATATCAGATCTTCTTCCCTGGTGCTCACTTGCCCTGGCAGAGCGACAGAGTGATGGGTGCTGCTGGTGTGGGCTGAGATTCTCAACACTGGTAAATGAGGAAGTCTGGAAAAGCACAGAAAAATGACTGTGGGGGACTTAACTGTGGGTAATGGTGTTGTGAAGAATTCATCTGCTTGCACTCGTGTAGAGCTCTCTGTAGTAATACAGGAACCTCGTGGTGAGGGTAGATGGATCCCAATTGTTGGAATGCTGTTGTTCCTTAGTAAATCATACAGATGTCATTAAGGAGGTGTTACCATTGTACAGGACTTGTGCAAAAGTCAGTCACTCTGGATTGGGGTGACCTACTAGAGAGGGTAACAAGAGAAATGTTTTGAGTGGAAAATGGTTGTCAGCCTTCAAATGTGATGCTTGGTCTGTATTGGAAGGAAATACAGATATCTGGAATGGGAGGGAGCTGTTGTGTACCTTGTCCAGGTCCTCAATCTGGCTGAGATTTCCACAAGGCAAGCATGGAGACCTGGCTTCCAGGCTGGTACATCAGAGACAAGACAACTTGCAGATCATAGCATATTGACAGGAATTGCAAGTGCATTTAAAAGTGGGGAAAATAGCAAAATATGACAGCTTTAGACATGAGGAATTTGAATAAGAGACAATGAAATTTAGCCTTGTACGTAATCAAGTGTATTGTGTGGTTCTCTATAGAAGAAAGCTGAAGCAGACATTTCAATGGGGCAAGACATTTGACAAGCAACAGTGGTGAAGGAGACTTTGGTCTTTGAGAGCCTGCTTGTGACTTACAGGCCTGTTTTATAAAGACATGGTATCTGCATTTAAAATGCTGCTTTATTTCTGTGCTTTTTCAGTGTCAGAATGACACAGATTAACAGGAAGGAGTTAAGATAAGAAAGAATTAAAATGTTGTAGGAGAGTCTGAAGAATGAAGCAAGTACAGCTTAAGTTTGGCAAAGTGTAGACAGAGGAAAGCTATAAATCTACACCCATTTGAGTGTAATAGCAAGAAAGGGAGTGCAGCACTGCTCTGGGTATGTGTAAGCACATTGTTCTGGCTATTGGTTGTGATAGAGCTCCATAGGCCTGGCTCTGCAGGGCACTGCCTGAAGAAGTCAGACTGCAGGAGAAGGGTCTGCATGAAGCCAGAGTGCAAACAATCATGAAGGCAAAGAACAAGATGCAAATCTCAGGGAATACCAGCTGCTGGAGACTGAAACGAGAGTAATTCTGCTGTTTAGAATGGTTTAGCTTTAGAATTAGGTGAGAGGAGCATGATAAAATGCCAAATATAGAGAGGAATCACATGGAGAAGATGAGGATTAAAATCCCCCAAAAGCAAAACTGGAAATGCAGGAGATTAGACTTTAGCCATTCTTTCATTCTTTTTGTTCATTTGCATGAAGACTTTAACAGGTATGACTCATGGTATTATAGAAAATATTACTTGGTGTTGTTTTAATTTTTCAAAGTTTTGTATTTTTTATGTTTGTTTTTGTTTATTTCTTTGTGTTGTTTTTTACTGGCTGGAAAATGGTCAGGGCTAGATTGGATGTACAGAGCTGCAATTTCATTACTGAACTCAGCTGTGCTCTCATAGATTGAATGGGCTTTTCCTTAGAAAAGTAATTAAGGAACGAAGCAGACTTGATAAAATAGCACAGTGATTTAAATCTCTATTTTTTTAAAGTTTTATGTTGTAGTGTATCTTGATTTAAATTAGCAGTGTAAGTAATCTTGATGTTAAAATTCCTTCTGCTGTGGAGACTGTGAGTCTTGAGGCAGTCCAAGAGGTTTTCTGTTTTGCATAGTTTACCACTGGTAAGGTTTTATTGGTTTCCTAACAAAACAAAGAAATTAAGAAATCTAACTCCAGAGCAAACAAGCTTTTCTGCTGGCTCCAAAGACTGTGTGTTGGCTGCACTGATGTTTATCTAGGTACAGCCAAGGGCTCCTGGTGCTGCACTTGGGGAGTCCTGCAGGGCTCTGCCTTTACCCATCCAGTGGTCCCCCGACACTGACTGCCTTTTGTGGAAGTGGGTTACAGCCACATCATACGTCCTTCCTCAAGGCACAGGGCTGACAGAGCCCCTAACATTGTACCCACATAGCAAAGGCACCTTCGGCTTCAGGAGGAGGAGGAGGAGGAAACAAGATCTCCACGATCCTCAGATAACCCGTGGTTTATGGTACGCAAGGCTCTTACTGATTGCCTGATTGTAGAGAAACTAAACCACTGCAGTAGTCTTTGGTCTGGTAGTGCTCTACCAGACCAAAGCTCTGGTAGGGCTTGAGTAATGCTGCCTCACATGGACACTCCTGTGATCCCCATCCCTGCTCTGCTCCCCAGAAGAATATTTGAAGCTCTGAGAACTCATCCCTTGCCTGCAGTCGAGGTCAAGACAATGAGCTGCTTGGTTGATTGAAAAAGTCTTTTAGGACAGCTGGATTGGAGCTCATGAAAGCAGAGCCTGAAGTGTTTTCCTACCAAAAGCAGTGACTCTTGGCTAAGCTACTCTGCAAGATAAGATTGAATCAAAGCCATTCCATATTTGGAGCAAACTGTCTGTCTGCCACAGCCCCTGCACTTTTGTCATCTATAAAGAATAAAGGGAAATGGGAAAAAAGGCATTTTGGAAAAGCAGAGAGAAGCACTGTATGAATCTGAACACCCATACTGGGTATTTAGCTGCACAGCCCGAGATTCTGTATGCACTTGCTGTCAGTTTTATGTAGAAATGAGACCTGTACATTTACCAGTTCAGCTAAATGGTATGCAGTCAACCACTGCCCAGACTTCCCTGGATATTTGGCTGGGGGAAGAAGGTGACAGAGTTACTGACTTGGATCAATCATCTGTTCCATTGCCGTGGTTGTGAAGGAGATGCTGGTTCTAGTCTAGTGGGAAACTTGACCTCTACGAACTAAGTAGTGTTACCACTGAAAATAGGTGTTAGGGTAAGAGTTTTGAGATCTGGGGACAGTGCAAATGGCATCGTTAAAATTTATGTAGCCTCGAGACTCACCCTCTTTGAAAGGCTTCCCAGTGATTGTCATGACCTGAAATGTTCCTCCTCAGACCATAGAAGTGGGTCTGCCCCGACAACTCTGCATTGTTTTAAATGTCATTAGCTACTGAGGACAGCTCACTGTGGTTTGGATCTGGAGGATGTTTGGTGGGGAGCCACCTGCAGGTGTGACCTATGAATATGTTCTGTCTCTCTGATGAGTATAGTGAGGGGGAAGGACACCTTGAGGATATTGGGATGGAGCTGCTGTCAGTCTCATACGTCTCCAGTCTCCTTGTGGAAACACTGGCAAAATCTTAAGAATATGGCCTTTGCTGCCAGCATCTGGTAATTCATAACAGAGTGAGCACTTCAGAGTTAGGCTGGATTAGGTCCTTATAAAGCAACAGAACTCTTAGATGTAGCATGACATTGTAGATCCAGTAGTCCATAAAATTTGATGGGGTATTACCTGTCCTGTATGCATAGAGAGGAACTCAGTTGACCTTTTTTGCAAGTTGCTTGTTTTTTTGACCTTGAGATCTAACACTTCTTTGATTTCTTTATTTTGGAATAACAGTTGGAATCATGGTTATGTACACAGAGATTCAACAACTAGGAGCTTGCAGAACTGCATATCATTTATGCTGATAAAAGATGAATTATTAATGGCTCAGGTTAAAGGAGTTTATATTGTAGTTACCATTGGTTTGGGTTGGGTTCCCCCCTCTGCCACACTTCTTTATTTTTAAAACAAGTAACATATGTGTGCTATACAGGAGGTATGCCTGTTGTTTATTTATACATTTCCCTCACATTCCTCAAAAATGGAGCAATTACATGACCTCAGGATGTTGTTTCACCCTGAAAGACACTGTTGATACTTCCAGTGTGTGTTGCTACTTGGCAATCTCGAACTTGTTTAGTGGGTGTAAAAAGTTCACACTGATGAATCTGCTGAAAATAAACTCAAGAACCTGAACATTTTTGTTGGCTGCAGCTTCCCATGCTTTGTTCAGTTTGGTTTGGTGCATATTGCCAAGAGGAAATCTAGGGGTGTTGGAGTGTGTGAGGTGTGTGTTTTGAGGGTTCTAGAAAGGATAGGTATATATAATAGATGTGTGTATTTTTTAGAACACAAAAAAATTAGTGTGCTTTTCATTTAAATGCTTTGTTTAGTGGAACAAAAATAGAAAAGGAAGATAATGTTGGCAGAGACTAGGAGTAAACAGGATTGTATCACATCAAAATTATACCAAATTGGGATAGGCTGCTGAAACAAATATTTATAATGGAAAAAACCCAAACTTGTGCCTGTTGGAACAGACTGTGTTCAGGCCTTTTTTTGGACTTGCAAGGTGATTGAAGGGAAGGAGGAAGAAATAGTTTATGTACTCCATTTCATGGTTGCTTTTACTGTTTTTGGACAGCACAGGAAAGAAAACCTTCAATGCAAAAGCGTAGGAATTTTGCCCAAAGCAAGTCCCACAGAAAATATTTCATCTGTGTAGAGGCACAGGCACAGATACTCATGCCTTGATCCAATAAACTAAGCATGTCCATAGTTTAAATGCTCTTGTAGTGTGTGTTAAAATTATGCATATGCTGAGGGAATCTGCTGGGCTGGGGATTGCTGCCAACCCAGGAGATTTGAACATGGCCACATGGAGTGTAGCCCACCCACCACTCTGCATTTGTATAGGAGGAACCATGGTCCAAATGTTTGCATTTGAGTACAGACCTCCCAAACGGCGAACAAGTTTGCCATGGCATTTGCAGGATCCAAGTACATTGCACTCTCTCAGGGCTTTCACTGTGGCTAAATGCCACTAAATGCTCTGGAGCTCTTGGAAGCAGCCAAGGCAACTCCAACATTTGCTTAAGGATTAGCCCCTCCCATCCTTCAGCTAAGGCCCTTAGCATTAAAAATCACAAAAAATCTCTTGCTTGCAGTGCCAGATTAGAAAAGATAATTTATTAGCACTTTTTCTTTTAAAAAGGGAATTTATTAGGTCACATTTTGGGTTGAATAATTCAAACTGTGCTTGTTGCTGAGATGTTTCTTACGATGCAGGTTTTAGTTAGTGGTATCAAGTCAGAGCTCAGTGGCCTGAAGGCATGAGCAGTTACCAAATATATTTATTGTTTTGAAAATGCCAAGCAGAAGTTATAGCTGTTTAACTTCGTAAGTGATCTTTCTGTTTTCCTCTTTCTGAAGCAATAAAATAGTTGTTATAGGAATTTGCAGGGATACATATGATTTCCTGTGAGTCCCATTAGAAGAGAGAGGTTACTATATATTTTTCTTTTATACAGGCAGGTTGTCTGTTAGGATGGGAAGAACTTTTTTTGAATATAATAGTCATGGTGTTATTAGGCTACTGATAAATGAATAGTGATGCATTATTAAAAGAAACTCAAGTGTTTCTTTCTCAGTGCACATACAATTAGTTAATTGTGAGCCATTGCTGGAGTTACTTACTGCTGCAAATGTAATAAAGATGCTCATTAGCACTGATGAGCCTTTAAAAAGATTTGAGTGACTAAAATCAATGCCTCTGGGATGGTTTACAGAGGTTCTCATCTTTGGTTGAGCCTTGAGAAAAGCTGTGTAGGGGGTAGTAAAGCTGTTCCAAGCATTAGAGCTTTCAGTGTGATCAGGTGGCTGCTTCCACAAGATGAATATGACATACAAAGTTATTATTGAAAAGGAGATGTGACTTCAGTCACATAAAGGATTGGTGCTAAATAAATAGTTACTATGGCTGAAGACTCACTCAGCTGACAGGGAGTGAACTCAGCAAACAAATGTCCCTTTTCATCCAAGGCATTGCTATGGGTAGATGTCACTTTGTTAATGCCATCATTAAAATTAACCCCTGTCTTGGAGAAATCCCGTCTTTTTAAGAAGAGGCTTAGTTTTTTAGCCTGGTTGCAACTCCAAGCTATGGCACAATGATGGAGTAGCTGCTTCAAAGTGGAAGCAGGTGCAGCTGAACCCATTTGAGAGCTGCAGTTGTGATGTTGAAGTTGTGCAGGGAGCTGCAGTGCTGCATTCCAGGAGCACTGGACCCCTGACGCTGCTGCTTGTCCTTCATGTGCCCCCTGCTCCCTTAGTAGAGAAAATCCAGTTGGGCTGCTTTCAGCAATAGAAGATGATGTGTTAACCAGTTTTTCGTCCACAAAATTAGCATGAAAGAGTAATGGATGGCAGTGAAACAATTTTTTCTTAACTGCACAGGTTTGAGAGAGCGTTTGACAATTTTTATTGCAATTTACTCTGACATATTTTCAAATGTTAGGGTATGCCAATAGGAAAAAAAATTAACAGATAGAAATAATAGAAAAATAAACTCCCAGCTATGCACACCTGATTGTCAGGAAGGTTTTTTTGCACATTTTCAGATTATTTAAAACAGCTAACCAACTCCATCCATGTAGTTATATTTGTTGAAGTTTATACAAGTTATGCTGTTGATAGATGGTGAAACCTGTTTTAATTTTAAGGGCTTTAATTACCAATGGGTTCAAGTCCTTCTGTGGCTGCTGTCCCCACAGCCCCTGGCATTGCCTCGTGGTGCCTGCAGAGGAGGTGCAGAGTGTTGAGTGGTGGGGAGGAGGTGTCTCCTTTCTGCCAGGCGGAGTACCTGTGCACCAGAACCTACAGCATGCTGCTACCTTTGCCCAGAGATCAAGCTCTGATGGCTGGGCTGCATTCCCTGGATTTGGCAGGGTTAGCAAGCCTTCCTCTCTCTAATGCCCCATTCTTTTTAGTGGGCCTCTGGGGGATGAGGAGTAAAAAGAACAACGAGATGTCATGAATGACTAGGAGACATGCTGTCGGTGCTATTGCTTGCTGGATTTAAAAGCAAATTAATAAGTACAATAGCAAGGCTGATATGATCACCAAATGTTTTCTACCCAGTTTATCTGACAAATGCAGTTTGAAGTGTTTGTCTAGTTATTCTTTCTAAGCAGTTATTTATGGTGTACCACATAGTGCCATAATAAAGGCAAACTCACTCTTTGTTTCTGCTTTATTGAAGCTACCAGACTGTGAGAACTTATCAAAGCTGTGGGTGCAGGGAGGTGTCTGCTGACTCCATCTAGATGAATCCTAGAATAGAAAGCTCTGAGGAGCAAGGCCCCTGAGAAGTATTTTGGGGTCTTCTCCTTCCCTTATTTCTGCTTTACACCAGATTGTCCCTTTGTTTCCTTTTCTGACTGTTGTCTCCTCTTCCTTCATTGCAGCTGGCTGTGACTTTTGTGGGAGGCCCATCACAGAGAAATGCATACTGTGATAGAGCAAACACAATCACCTAGTTCAGAGTGGGGCTATGAACTTAGCACTTCACCATATGGGCTGACTTGAGTCTCTCTTAGTTTGGGCATCCCCTATAGATTTAATCAGTGAGAGCCTCTAAACTAGCAAAGCATTGGTTAATGCAACAGCGATGCCTGAAATTCCTCTACAAGCATCAAACCATGGCTCTTGCTGAGCTTCTCCAAGCATGTACGAGTAGTTGGCTATTCTTGCTCAGGATCTTATTTTGCTCTCCTTTGAGTGTGTATTACATAAAACACAGGGAAAGATGCTCACCTGAGTAATGGTTTTCTGAACAGTGTTTGAATTGAAATACCCTGAAGGCAAAATGATGAAGTTTGAAGAAAAAATGTCCAGGTCAGCATATGTGTGCTGAATGCATTGCTATAGCAGATTGGGCAGGAACTTGTATGGTGCTCTAGACACTGTAAGCACAGACTATGCATCCAGGGCTGTTTCTGTATTTAAAATAAGAAAAAAAAGAATACTGTTGTAGTGCCATAAATAACTTCTGCATCTTCTCTTGGTTTTTCATACAGTTAGCCTTTTAAAAAAATTTGTGTTCATGATGATGGTATTTAAAGGTGCATTTGAAACAGAGCCTAACTACTTAAATTTTTGGTACTTTGACCTTTGTGGTCTTTGCAGATAGTTGTGGATTTTCCCTCTGCTGCCAATGATTCTGATTAATGCGTGAGACTGCAATTAAATACTTACACATGTGCTTGGCAGAGGAGAGCTTGGCTTAGAGGAAAAGTACAAATAGTAGCTCAATTTTATTTTTAAAGGCTTTCAGGATCATTTCTTCTTCAGGTCTCGCGTGTTAAGAATTGAATGCAGTCACTAAAAAAAAGAGCAATAGTTTCTTCTAGCCGCAAAAATGAGGCATGGGTTTTGGTTGCTCTGCCTTTACCCCACAGATTTTACTTGTAGACTCTTATTTATCCACTTGATGTATGGTATTTAATTTCAATGACATTGTTTAAAAATGTGAATTCTTGTTTGTGGCATATTTCATTCTGACAGGAGTTTAGAGAGACTCCTGTAGATATTGGTTAGAAAATATTGGCATATATAGATGCAGTAGCTTTTGTCAGCAGTTCTTTGCTCCACTGGGTGTTATGCATTGCCCTAATTGTTCCTTATAAAATTGCATGCTCAGCTGTATGAGAAAGCACAATGCATTTCCGGGAGCTGTCAGTTTGTGACTGTTCCCCTCACAACAGGATTTTTCCTCATCTTCTTTTTGCCACATTATGTCAGGCTGTTTTAAGAGGGCTGAACTGGGGGTGAGAGGCTCTCCCCACCCATGTGGCTCTTTCTTTTTTCCTTATTTCCTGTGAAGATTACCCTGTCCCCTCTGGAGCACTAACAGCTAATGACAAGCCCCGATGCTGACAGAAGCAATGTGATCTCTAGACTGCAGTGCCAGCTGCTTTGGAGTTGGGAAAAGATCCAAATGCTCAGAGCAGCCTGTTTTGCAAAAACAGCGCTAGTATTGAATTGTTTTGGGGTCTGTGTGTGAGGGAAGCTCTACTGTGTTACTTGTTTAATTGTAGATGTCTAGAGATAAGAGGCAAAACATGTCCATTCCCAAGTCTCATGTTTGCCAGCAGTTGCTTGAGTGTGTCAGGTTATCTTCAGATAACTGCACTTCAATAAAATCAAGTTTTTCAGGTTTTACTTTTTAATTCTGAGCATTCAGAGTTTTCAATTCCCTAGCCCCTGAAGAGACGATTCCACCTGGCATCCAGTGTCATGGGAGATGGGGGGGAAGGAGATTCCCTGCTCAAGAAGCAGCTTTTTTCAGTCAGCACCATTTCCATTTCTTATTTTTGTTTCCTCTGGAAACATTTGGCTTGCCAGAAGCCACTGACTGACTTGAGGCAAAATCATGCTAGGTATCTTCTGTGAAAGACTACCTGTATTCAGGCATCTGGAAGATCTAGTTACATCTTTATTTCTAGAGTAAGAACCACTCAGTAGGGTTGTCAGGTGGCAAGGTGATGACAAATGCTTTGTTACCTTGTGCTGACTCATGTCATGCACGTCATGCCAAACTGTAGTAGTGAAGAGCACGGAGCGGGAGACTGTACATCATTGCTTTGTCTTGTGCATGGAACTGGATATGAGTTCACCTTTGGTTGTCCAAAAGGTTCTCTAAAACTAGGCCCAAATGTGCCCTTTTTTTTTTAAAAATAGGCCCAAATGTGCCCTTTTTTTTTATTGCATGGGGGGTGAGGTGGGTAATGGAGTGGTGATGGGAGTATCTGTGTAGCTCCATATGTGTTAGATAACTGTCATGTGATGATATGGCTCTTAGTGAAAAACAGAGATCACAGATACTCAAGTGGAGACTTCTGAATTCCAGGTGGATGTGATTTTAGTGTTTGTGTACCCATGAAACTGTCCTCTGGCTTTTCTATTTTTCCAAGAGTTGACATCATTTAATAACTCACCTTATTGCCAAGTGAAACAGTGGAGACTAACAAAATGATTGCATAATCCCATTGAGAATGTGCTGAAAAATATTCAGAAGACATGCCACAAAATGAGCAGTCCACTGTGACTAACTCTTGGAGCCAAGAGCATTGGTTATTTAAAAAAACCAATAAAACAAAACAAACCAACCCATAGAATTTTCCTTTGAATTATTAAAAAATAAACACAAAATAATATGGAAACTAAACAAGTAAAAGATTAAGGGGGCTTTTGATAGCTGTACAACTTAGGCAACCTGCAGGAGTACAGAATAATTGGAAAAGTGATGGTTGTAGCTCTGCTGAGAAGAGTATATACAACATTAGGCTTAAATCTATTTAAAAGAAAACATGATTGCCATGGAATTGGTTTTGAGGTAGAGAACAGGTTGTATCTAGCTCATATTCAACTAGCTGAACTGTGAACAACACACTTAACTTGATCAAGAGCTTTGGTTTGCTACCAGAACATGCTTCTGTGGAGCTGAATTTAGACTGTGTATGCCAGCATGTGTTCAGAAGGGCAGCCAGCAGCCCTGAATGCTTCTGGAGTGAGTCAGAAGGGCAGAACCTGGAAGCACCCGGTTGGTGAAGAACTGGGTTTGCTCTGCCACCTCACAGTGCTTTGTGAACAGACAGAATTACTGCCTCCAGCTTGCATTTGTCCAAGTGGGTTTTGTCTTCTAGCAGAGCTGTGGGAAAGTTTAAAGGAGACTGCAGGGTGTTTAAATGGATCAGGAAGGAGCAGATTGTTGTTAACTGCTTTGTCTGCTTCATCCACTCCATCCGGTGGAAGATGGGGGGTAGCTGCTCTTGCAGCTTGTAATTGCAGGTGACTTCTGGTTCTCTGCTCTGGAGGAACCAAGCCACTGTCAGCTCCACTGAGCCACAAAAAAGGAAAAAGAGGTTGCAAAGGGCATGGAGTGGGTCAGAGGCTGAAAAGTGGGAAAAGAGTTAAGTGTGCAAAAACAAAAACAAAAAAAAAAAAAGAGGAAAAAAAAGGAAAGAACCCACTAACTTAAGCTGCTGTGCATGTGGTCATTGCACGTGGCCGTGTGCTTGTTTGGAGTGATGCTTGATGTTAGGACAGACATTTATGACAGCAGATTAAAAGATTTTTTTGGCTTTTTGGCCTCAGTAGTTGCACTTATTGCTCAGGGCAAAGGCGTATGTGTTTGGTTTGGTTCCTTCCTTTTAAAAGCTGTTCTTGCTCCCTTGTCAGTAAGCTTGCCTGACAAGTTAAACAGATAGTAGGTGGAATGAATTTACGGATGGTTTACTGAGCATCTAAAAAGAGTAACTAGTCATGAGATCATTAGTAATTATACTGGCTTTGCTGAAATAATTCCTTTCCAAGTAACTGCTACCAGTAGGCATAAATTGTTAGATGGAATCTTGTGATTCATGTAAGTGTGTATTAGGAAAAGTTAATATTATAGGAAAAAGATGAGAACAGCTGTATTTATATGGAAGTTGCAACATTTCATGTGATCCCCTTTACTGTATAGTATAAGCGAGAAATGTATTTTTCACACATTTTTAGAAGAAAATTACCCTCACAGATGCTGTACATTAGCTCAGAGAAAGCAACATGATCAATAGGGCTATGGGAGAGGATTGAGGAGATAGTTAGGGCATGTGATTCTTTTTACAGTAGTAATGTATTTTTTTCATCATGTTCTGGTATGATTAATCCAAAACAATGCAATGACAAATGAAACATACAGCACAGCTAATGTGGGAATTTTAGTTGCAGTAAAGCTCCATTGGTTTTTACTGGGAGATGCCAACTTTTTGCATTGGAATATGTGGCCAATAATTTCAGAAAAAAAGTAGAGCTCCTTAAAGATGACTATTTTATGAAGAAAATACATAATCTGTACTAATTTTTGTCTTGAAAGCTGCTACAAGATAGCCATGGAAAGCAGTTCAGCTATTTGTTGAAATATTCCAGCTACTAGTTCAAAAAACTTTTGTTTGAAATTACATTATAGTTTACTTAAACTGATAAATGAGTCTTGGCAAGAGGTGGTCTTCAGGGCTGAGCTCAGACACATGCAAATGGTTCTTTTTTTCAACAGAGCTACAACCAACAAGGAAAGAATGGACTGGTGCTTCCTGTGGTTAACACAAAGTATTACTGACATTGAACAGTCATTCTCTACCCTGTTAGTCAGGAAAAATAAAAATGTGACATAAGAAGCATATTAACCTGATGCTCAGAATGAGACACAATTAGTGCTAAAGTTATCTATTTTGTGACATTACTCCTTAGGAACTGTCCTTAGCAGTGTTCCTAATTTCTCTATTGGCTTAGTGTCTTTTTTTATAAGAGCACTTTTAACCCTCTAAACAAGGACACTTTTCCTTTAAATATGTGAAAAAAGTAACACTTATTATATTCAGAAAGATTTATGTGCACAGAGAGAACAGAGTATCTAAAGTGTAAAAGTTTAGAGTTTAGTGTCTTAAAAAAAAAAAAAAAATCCCCAGTGCAGTGGAACGTAATAAAAGTTATCACTGTCTCCAGACAGAGCTACATTGTGAACTGATCTCAGAAAAAAATACAGGAAACTTGATCTGTACCACAAAACCCCCTTTTGCCAACAGTGTATGAGTCGTTTTTAAAGGATGCCCACTACTGGGAAGAAAGCTCTGGGCTATTTCACTGGTGACTCTACAGGAATTTAGGCAAGCTGTGGAAAAATACCTGCAAAAACCATTAGCTGCCACAGAAACCAGTAGCAGCTCACAGTGTTGCCCTGCCTGGAGGCACAGGGATGTGGTAGAGGAGGCAGGGCTGGGGTCATTGCTTCCTTCTGGAGGGTCTGGTGGAGATATCCCCCATCCTTCATCTTGCAGGCACTTTTATGGGTCTCCTTATGGGGTTGCAGTCCTGGAAGTGGGGCATGGCCTGGTAATGTCTTAGCAGAGGTAGCTCAAACGAGCTGTATTTATAATAACCTGCATTTCCTCACTTTCACACACACCAAGGTCAGTTTTGTCCCTTAAATGCAGGAGCTTCAAAGCAGCTATTAACAGGCCCTTGAATGATCTATCATTCAGTAATGCTAACAGGCTAGGGAACACCTCCTTTCAGAAATTTGAAAAAAAATTGCCTTATGCAGCCAAACTCAAAAATAAGTGTAAACCACGCTTAATATATACACAGCCAGATGAGCTGTGTAAACCCACAGCCTTCTTTTCTGGGTGAAAAGAAGGAAGAGGTGCCCCAAAAAGGAGGATCTTGTGGGGGGGGGGGGGGGGGGGAATAAAATCAACAGGCCTCAAAGTCACAAAATTATGTGTAGCAGTGTAGCAAATGAGACAGTTTCTTGGCTCTGATCTAGGAAGGGAAGTCTGGAGAAGATCAAGAAGCAATAAACAACATCAGGTTATAAAGGACAAATTCTGCCAGGCAGATTTGATCAAAACTTTAGATCAAATTACACAAGTAAGTGATGAAGTGCTTGCTCTATCTAGGAAAGGATGAAACTGCTTTGTAATGAAGGGATTAGTCTTGCAGAAGCTTCTTGCTCAGCTGTGGGATGAAGTGAGTGTTCCTACCCAGGAAGGAGTGGGGGATAGCAGTATGCAGTGCTGGGAGGAGTACCAGGGATCAGGTTTTGTGTAAGGGCTTAGCTGAGGTGAATGAAAGCAGATTTTTCACTGAGGCTGTCAGACATGTAGACTTGGGTCTTCTTCCCAGCTTGACTAGCTGGTGTTGTGTGTGGAGTCCTGACCCAGACTGGGGGTGATTTCATTAAATGGCATGTGCTGTTTGACACTGTTTCTCTATAAAAGAAGAAGTGAGTTGCAGAGGTGGTTGAACTTGACTGTGGAATTTATTTGCTCATGCTGCTTGGCAAGTCAGAGAAATAATGTAAATGGGAGAAAGTTTCTGGAAGCTTAAAAACCTATTCAAGAAGTAAAATGAGGTTCAAAGTGCAAAAGACACATATTTTGGGAAATAATTAAAAATGAAGATACTCTGTGAAAGAAGACCCTTGGAAAACAGTAGTGCTGGAAAGGACCTGGGGTTGATCATGGGAAGGGATAACAGCATGAGCTTGGTGTGCAGCAGAAAAGACATGCCAGCATCTATCTTTGTTGCATTGCCTACAGGACTCTTGGTGACCCTGCTGTGAGCCAGAATGTTTTTACAAAATTAGCAAGGAGGTATGATTTTAAAATAAGGATTTTGTATATTTCAAAGTGGTTTATGTTTTAAGGAATGAGCTGTTGGTAAAAGAAAAGTCAACTGGTTCTGCTGAAAGCACTTTTTTAAAAATGAAAAGTTTTGTTTTGGTTTTCTAAATAATAGTATCTAGGTTGCACAATCAAAATGTGAGGGCTGGAAGAGCTTATGTGCTAAAACTAGGCTGACTCAGGCAACTGGAAATGTGGATGTCTTAAGGCAACTCTTTAGTAGTGTAGTTGGTGCATGCCAGTCAAATTTTAGCTTATCAAGTAAGTAGATTTGGGGAGCTGTGTGGCTAAGGTGTTTGAAGTTCAGGTACTGATCCATTAGCAAACTAAGTATAGAACACTTTCTAGGTTTTATTTTGAAACTGGATCTTATTTCTTTTGGAAAGATGTATGGTTTAGAGTATTCAAATGTCTTATGAGAGAAGGGTCTCAGCTAGGTTAAGAAGTAAATACTTGTGTTTTTGCACCCAAATTGCATGCTATATGATTAGTGTGAAACAGGCATTAAAATAAAGGCGTGAAGAAGTTAAAAACATCAGAAGTTTCTGCTTGAAATACATTTGTTACTTTACAGCTGTATCATTCTAATTAGTAGGCTTGCCCTTCACAGAGAAGAATATATCCGAAGGGCATGGCTGCAATCCAGCTGTAATTGTGGATGTTTCTTATATCCTGCAGTCACAACTGTTGCCACCGGGAAGCAACAAATGTCTTCACTGTTCAGGGAAGGACTATTTTTGTGTACCCAGTCCTTTAATGAGCACCTCAGTATGCAAGTAACTTTATAACCCAGTATTAAGCAACATGTATTTCTAAGGATTAGGTGCGTAGCAGCAGGAGGCAGGGGTGGTCCTGATCTCCCAGCATCTCTGTGCAGAAAACACTGTTCTGCCTCAGCAGTCTCCTGAAGTCTCATTCAGCTTCTGAAGCAGGTTGTGTCACTGGAGAATGGCTAATACCTGTACTTTATTCATAATTTTGGTAGCGTTTGGGGAGACTTCCTACTTGATGTGCTGGTAAGATTGGTTCAAGTTTGAAATTGTACTGATGAGAGCTCCTGTCCAGCAGCCTAAAGTCAAATATTTGCGCCAGTAGCTGCCTGGTGCTCTGCTGAGTGTGAGGGGGTCTTCCTCAAGAGGCAACTCTTCCTAAACACTCCCTCATTTGGGAATAGAGAGGGATAGATAACCTTCCCCCCACACTGTTTTCTCACAGGAAAGAATCTGTCTCCTCCCCACGATCTGTTTTTGGAAAAAGAATGGTTCAGCATAAGCAGGATAATATCTCTGCATTTTCTTGAATTGTCGCTCAGAACAGTTTCATCATGTTCTGACAGCTTTTATGAGTGAGTATGTAGTCTGAGAGCATTTTTAGGGAAATGTTATGCAAACATTCAAGTCAGGGTATAAAACATCTTCCGGCTAGATTTTTAGACACAGCAATTAAAAAATAAAAAGTATTCTTTTTTTTGGGGGGGTAAAGCAGGCTTGAGAAAACAGAATAGGAAAGTCTGTAAGCAGTGATCAGTCATCTAAGTTTGAAAAACCAAACCGGACAGCTCTGCAATACAGCAGGGTGGGGTTTGTTACATTCTGAGGGAGGCATTTTGACTCCTTTTGATTCCATTGTACTTGTTGATGCAAAGAAGGAAGGTGTCCTAAACAGTTTTGCTAACCAGTGCGTTGATGCTGGAAATACATTGCAATTTTACTTGTGGTAGTGAAGTCATGGACACTCCTAACTGTGGAACTGGACCTACTACTGGAAGTAGTATCTGAAATGCAGCTATTACTTCAGCATGTTACTGTCTTGGAGAAAAAGATTCATGAAAATCCAGCTATGGGGCATCCAGGGATCTCCTTTGATACTTTGATATTTGGTATGAGCAGGTGTTGTAGTGACACTTCTGTAGCTGTTAGAGCCCTGCAATTCCCCCAGTTTCATACCCCCAGAGTTTTGATTCCTTGAGTCTGCCAAGGGCTCTGCCTTGACATTGTTGGTCCCTAGTGCCCCTAGGTTATATGATTAGAAGGGGATAAATTCAGGCAAAGCATTTCAGATTGGTGCTTGTGCTCAAACTTAAGTTTTGCAAGGCTCTTGCACAAAGAAATCAACTATGAACTTAGCAAGTACTACATGGAAAATGTTTATTATATTGGAGGGAGACTGACATTTCCCATAAGCATGGGAATAATCCTGCCCAAGGTAACTGAATGACTCAAACTCCTACTAAGGCAAGGCCTGTAGGAGCTTCTCAAAACGTAAGAGGAAATACCTCAGGTTATTAGGGTGAAATAAGAGAGAAAATCCCCATACTTGTCTACTACTCTAAAATCTCAGTCTGTGTATGACAGGAAGACATGTCTTACAAAGGATTCTTTTGAGAGAAATGTTTTACATCTCTTGTCTAGGGCTGATGGTCTAAATGACGTGAAAGGGAGAAAGAGTAATTCCATCTATCGACTGTGCAGCATTTTATCAGACTTATTGGAACTAAATTCACCATCTGTGCCTGTCTGTCAGGGTCAGTAATAGCTTTTCCTAAGCATTTTTTTTTTTTTGGAGAGGACTTGGTTTTTCCAGTAATGTAAGTAACCTTGTGTCAATGTACATTTTGAACAAAATCATGGGGTAGCTACTACATTTTTTAAAAAGGCATGTTTGTAAGAAGTTAAATACCTAATTTTTTATATGAGGAAATCTAACCATCTTTTCTTTGCTTCTCTGCTGAGAGATTATTCCCAGAGCACCTTGTGCATTTGAGGCTTTCTAAAATAAACTTTGTTAAAGCTGATAAACCAGAAATGTCACTGAAGAGTCATATTATGAGCTAGAGACTCCTCTAATTGGAGCACCGTGTCTCATGTTTACATTGGAAGTACGATACAGCTCCCTTGTGGAGTACTAGAAAAAGCAACCTCACGAATTTCCCCAAGCTTGAATTTGTCAGCCTTAACAAAAAGCAGCTATTGGTTTTGATCCCTGTGGTTTGAGCAGCAGGGGTTAGCAGTTAGCCCTGGGTGTACCTGTCGATGTTACACTCACTGCCTGCTTTTAAAACTTCTTATTTTAATATCTTTGGTGCACTTTTTTCATGCTCCTTTTCCCAGGTTTGAGAAAGTTCTGGATCTCCTTGAGGAGCAGGTACTTCAGATGAACTTCAGGAAAAAAGAATCTCTGCAGTCACAATACTGCTCCTCAGCTCCAGCCAGATCTGGCTGCTGCGTTTGCTCATTAGAGCGAGGATGCAAACAGCAGCAGATGCCTGTTGGTGGTAATTAGATAAAAGTACTGCAAATGCTGCACTGAGAGGGGAGGTGCTTCCCAGACAGGTTGGAGAGGGATCATTTCTATTTTGAAGGGCTGTTGTTAGACTTCCCATAGCCCACTTTTCTGTTTTGCTGATTAAGCCAAGTGTACCTCCTTTCCTGTGTCCTAGTTGCTTTCTCCTTCAGACAAGTCCCTCATTCTCCTATTTTCACTGCACGACTCTATTAGTTGGTTATGGTTAGTCTGCACCCCTGTGTAGGGACAATTGTTTGGAAACTCTGGTGTCTTCCTGCTTTGCATTTTGCAGAGTGTGGCCCCAGCTGCTTGGGGACACAGAGCTGAAAGTGGCCTTTATTGCAGCTTGGGCTCTGATTGCTGTGTGTCAGGGCAGTTCAGTGCCAAGCTTGTGGGCTGGCTCTGGCTTTTGAGGCAGGTCATCTTCTCCTGTGCTAGCAAGAGGTGGAAGGCTACTGCACAGAGCAGTGGGGTAGAAAGACAGGGAGGAAAATTCTTGATTGAGAAGTATGAGTTGCCTTATGACAGCTGCTGTGTTGAGCTCAGTTCCTCTTTGCATCCTCAGCCACATAAGTCATTCTTGCATGCAGAGGGGCTGTGGACCAGTGAACCTCGGAAGAGGAAGGACATCTTGCCGTGTCAGGCCAGTGCTTTGACTGACCTGGTAGCCTTAAAATAAGTGTCAGGAAGACTACTGGAGCAGGACTTCAGGAAAGGGATGCCACAGACACTGGGGGATATCAAAAGCATCCTCTTGTGTTTTATCCAAATTGACACTTAACCTGTTGGCAGTTTTCAAGCCCGCTGCATTCCTGTCTCAGAATGAGATGTGAATGGTTTGCATTTAAGATGAGGGGTTTTTTTAACAAAAGCTACAAGTAAGTGCTCTATTGTGTATTAATATCACAGCTCTTTGAAAACTGTGAGTATGGTGCAAACTCCTCTTAGGTTTAGTGGCAGTGTACAAAGTTCACTCCAGCCTGCTGGCTTTGTGTTTTCTAATGCCTTGGTGAGGTCCTTAGCTGTGAAGTGGACTTTATCAGCAGCTACGTGTGATTGCAGTGCTTCAGCCCAGGTGTGGCAAGCTCTCCTAAAAATGCATTTTTGTGTGGTGTTCAATCTGTGCTTTACCTCTTGTGGTCTTGCTGTACAGATTGGCAATTCCTCATTTACATGACCAGTCCTCTGTTTGAGGAGGCTGTTAAATTTGGCTGTTAAAAATGCCTGCTCAGGGTGCAGGCACTCCCCTTCCCTCTGTGCTGTATCAGGGTGTGCCCAGCCAATGCACACACCTGAGACCGTACCAGTATAGGCCAGGAGCCAGTGTCACTGCTGGCAAGTGCAGCTTGCTTGAGGGTGTGAGCAGCACTTCAGAGGAGAACATGTGAACTCTGGGCATGGAGAGGATATTTCAGCCCCAGTTTTACCTTTTACAAAGGCAGGGATAAACAGAAATGAGAAAGTCTGCACAAAGATCCTGTTGCCTACCTTTCTGTCTATTTGGGTTATCTTCATGGGCTCCTAATCTCACAGCATGGGCAGGGCTTCCTGGTGGAGGCTTTTATGTTCTTTATTTTCCTTCAGGTGTTGTGCTTGCAGGAGCTAATCTGGATCTGGGGGACTGTGGCTCCCTTCTAGGCTTCCAACCCAGCTGAGGATTTTTCAGATCCAAAGCCTCCCCTTGGGAATTTCTTAATCCTTTGATTGAGAAGATATTATTGGTTAAATGGCAGGGGGTTTTTGCTTTGAAGAATGATGAAGTCCTTTGGATGTGGCTGTGTGAGATATGACTCTTCCTAGGCCATGGAGTCTGTTGATTTTAGCCAAGCAGAAGAGCCCTCCTTAGCAAAGGCAGCAGAATGATAATAACTCTTTTCTTTCCAGGCTAAACAGTGACCTGTTGTCAGAGGATATAGTTTTTGTGTTATGAATCCTATTGCCTCTATAAACACTTAAGTTGCTAATATTTTAGAAAGTTATGTAACTGAGCTATATGAAGGCAGCTTGCTTTGGACTCTTGTACAAATCATTATGTTGTGAGCCAGAGCTCTGAGAAGATCAGTTACATCTTCCAAGGAGACTGGTCTAGAAACACTGTTAGGTAATTGATTACTCTGATGTATTTGATGTAAAATCAAGTAAATAAAAATGCTAAGTAGGATGGTGTGTCACTTTACACTGATGGTAACAAACCAGTCCTGGGGATTCTTTTTGTGTCTAATGCCATACTTAGTTTGCAATACCCTCACATTTTATTCTTGTTTTTCACAATAAGCCATAAGTGCTAGTTAGGAGAGAAGAGTTAGATCTTCCCACAAATTGGCTTAAGGGAATGTTTTAATGCATCTGTGCCTGTATCCTTTACTGTCCCTCCTGATCCTATAATTCAAAAGCAGATGTCAGCTGCAGATAAAAAATATGACATGGCTCATGACTGGCATAGGAATTGAAGAGGAACCTCTGAGAAATGTGCTCCCTTTGTAGGGAGAAACATCAGCATGTACAGTTGAGTATGGCCTTAATGAGCTTCCTTAGTCTGCAGGTCAGACCTGACATTAACCAAAGTGACTTGGAATAATTTTGATCAGATGGCTTAAAAGGTCATACGTAAATTGAGTTTTGAGGTTGCAGATGACTTTCTAATGGATTACAAGCTTTTATCATGAAAGCATCAGGTACAATTGGTTTATACTTACGAGGGGCTCTGACTAAGACTGATGAGGTGAAATTGAGAAAAAAAAGGAGAGCCAAGTTAAATTTCACTTTGGGTTCACAGGGCTTAATTTCTTCTTAGACACTGAGACCCCTTCAGTTTGAGGATTATCTCCCAAGTAAAATAATCACATTCCATTTAGGGGCATCTGAAACGAAACTGGATAAAGTATGGGAAAAAACCCTGTCAAAAGCAATCCAGCACTAGTAGTAAAATGGACTGAATAACATCAGACTGTCTGAAAAGGCCATGTTTACCATGTCAGCAGAGAGCACACTGCAAAGTCTGGCATATTGTAATTACTTTGCTCCTAGTGTACAAAAATACTGCAGTGCCTCAGATATGCCCTGATAAAAACTGCTAAGACTGTGCTGTATTTTTTCCCTTTTAGCTCATACTGAAATACAGGGAGACCATTTTCACCCTGCATTTCTACTTTCTGGCTACCTCAGGGCTATTCTATCCAGCTGTACAGCTGATGAGGATGTGGGGGTTTGTTTCCTTGCCTCAGAAAGCAAGACTCCCTTTTGCATATTTGATTCCCATAGTATCAGGATATGCATGAACCTTTTTCTTTCTTGCCACTATTAAAATTAAGAAAAAAGAAGTGTTGAGGCAGATGAATGCAGTATCAATGTAGTAAAGGACACGAAATAAAATGCTGTAGAATGTTTGCAAAATGTGGTTAGTGATCATAAATATTTTACACAGCGTTAATCCCACAGATGCTCATGGCTGGTTAGCTGTCCACGTCTTTGAAACTGGATGTTTGGAAGGACTTGCTGTGATGTGTTTGCAGGCAGTTGTTTTATGGAAGTTCATTCATGGGAATGTGGCTGCTCCTCAGCATCCAGTCAATGTATTCTCAGAGACCAGGGAACGAAAGTAGCATCAACTGGGGTGAAGAATTGTATTCTTGAAAGTCAAATCAGGTTTCCTTTGAAGCTGAAATAAATTTGGGTTTTCAGATTCCAAGGTTGACAGTCCTTATTCAGTAGCCTTATTGAGCCTGTAGGTCCTTTAGGGTTGGCAGGCTATATAAAAGCAGATGTTCATTCAGTTTTCAATCTGCAATTGCTGAAATAATTGCACAATCTATGTACTTAATGTAATTATTCAAATAAGTTTTAAAAAATTTACTGTTTACTGTTCCTGAACCCTTTCGATCTCATTTAAAATGATTTTATAATTAGTTTGCACTAGTAGGTAATGATAACAAGTGGGGATAGCAATATTTCAATCTAGAGGATATTTGGGTAATGTTAGTTTAGGAGCAAACAATTTGTCATCTCTCACTTTTTGGAGCAAAAGAGCTAATTCATGTTCAATTGACAGTAATTTTCATTTATAATGGCAGGTCATGCTGAAGAGTGTGTGGCAGTATGACTCAGGTTTTTAAAATGACATCCATATGGTTAGCTCGTTTTGAAAAGCAGTTTGAAAAATAATATAGGCCAAAACATAAGTGTCTGCTGTTCCTTTCCCCATCTTATTACACAGAGGACAGCACTTGTTGTTGGAATGCCTTAAGTGAATTCTTGTTTGAAATCAAAAGTGCAAAAGGTTGCATGTTGTTTAGATGCTGTAGTTTCACGGGTGTTTTGTTTATTTCTTATGAGTGGTACAGAGAAGAATGAAACAAACATAGTAAGCAGGCTATTTCTGTAGAGGCTGAAAATGGCTTCTGAGCCCATTCAACTAGAGATTAATTATGGACTAGTCAGCAAATGTTCTAGGGAGAGCTGTCCATGGAGAGTACCTGTAGGTTTGGCTGGTGGATACTTACTGAAAGACTTAAGGGTAATGAAAGATAGTGAATAAGGTGATAAATTAGGCAGAGGATACATTCAAACTGTAAAATTAAGTTACAATGAAAAAAGCAAACATCTTTCTAGTAAGCTGTTCAAACTCAATAGGTACCTGGTTTTGGCTCAGTGAACGACTGCTGTCACTGAACTGAAGGTCTGCAAAACTGTCTGGGGCAGAGACTGAGAAAGATGGTGTGCAATCTTTGGGTGAATGTCTTCTAAAGACAAATAACCTTTTGTTCGAGTAGATGTTCATGGGAGAAAACTTCCATCTGCTACAAAGTATGGGGAATGTCTGGTGTTCCCCCTGCTTCCCTGTGGTTTATTTTAAAAAAGATGAAATCTTGAACTGTTTATATTGTTTTATATTTTCTGGAAGCCTTCCAGGCCTTGGGAGTGCCAGCAGAGTGAAGGTCCGGACCCTTGGCATGCTGTAATGTAAAGTATGGGTCTTATCAAACTACCTGCTTTGGGCTTTAATTTAGAGTTGAAATGTGTAACTGTCTAGCACATTTCTGTTGCATGTAACTTTTAAAAGCAGGTTTTAAAATTTGTTTTCAATTTTCTGTTAAAAATAGAGGAGGCTGCAACAGACGTGAAGAATACAGTGGTGCCAGATGCCGGAACCTTGGCATAAGCAAAAATGTTTGCTGCTCTGACCTTCATGTGCAGGATTCATTTATCACATCAATGGAAGGGCTGGAGTCAGGTCATCTTGTGGGATCCTTCAGACGTTTATCTTTCTGCAGCATGTGCAATTCATATCAAATGCTTCTGGATTGCAAGTCCCATAATAATTGGTTGTAACCTGCAAATGGCATGAAACTCCAGGTGTCTTTTTGAGCTGACAAGCAGGGAAGGAAGAAACAGGGGAGAGCGGCAAACAAAGGTTGAACAGAGTCAGCGAGCACAAGGCGCAGGTCTGTGCAGGTGACTCCCCTTCTGGGCTTCATGCCCCCTTGAAGTCTTTTAGGGATGGATCACAACAGGGCGTATGGAGAAGTGGTAGCCCTTCTGAGGTTGCAGTGCTGCCCATCTCCTACTGCAGGAGTGTCCTGTGGGAAAGAGACAACACAGGAACAGCAGTGCTCTTATGGAATGGTCAGTCAGACTTGGTGTCACCTTAGAGTCACCTCTCCTACACGCTTCAGTTTGTCCATCCATTGCTCTGTGTTAGTCGGGCAAGATCCACAGTCTGTTAGACTGGACTCTGTGGAAATTGAAATCTGTTTATTACACAGAACAGCTGAAACAGACGGAAAAGGTACAGGCTAGCTCCAATAAAGCCCACAACTTAATTTAATGACAGTGAACAGTGAAAAACAATTTCATTTTAATTACAAACTAAAGAAGCATATGTATTTCTGTTTTTTTGAATAATGTAAAACAGTTTCCAGATTTTCTGTGGCTTTAAATACTAAAATGAAGATGTGTTCAGTGGAAGCTTTCACAAATGTGACACAATGTGGAAACTTGGAATATTTTGTGCATTATAAGGAGGCTGTTTTGTTTTGAATGGAAAAAATACTCACTGCTTCTGCAGTGGCAGTTTATATTCCTGCAAGACTGCTGTGTAGATGAAGAGTCACAATTTTGCTTGCAAGTGGAAGCAGGGGCTTAAACAGCTGGACCATCTTATTTGTGTTACTCCTACATTTAATTTACGGGTAAATACCACATGCAGTGATTTAGGCACAGTGTAGATCTATCAGGCACTTAATTAAGAATGTGGAGTCTAATCTATTAAGAGTTCCAGGAAGGCATGCTCGATATTTATGGTCTATCCATATGTAGCCAGCAGAGAGGGATGAGACAGTTCTGCTCTGGCCACTTGGCAGTTCAGTTGTTTCCCCGCCAACAGTGAGGCTCCACATCTTCAGGGTGTGTTTGTTCGCCAAGCCTGGAGGTGTCAGGGAGAAGAATGGCTGTTGGTGTTTCTCCACTCCATTCTTCCCTGGAAAACAGGCAGGGCTCAGTCTCCTTTTATGCCTCGGCCTCTCTGACAGCTGGGCTGGGGAGCTGAAAAGAGTGGTTGCTGGAGGGCTGGCTGACTTTTGTACCTGGAAGGGTGAGGGACAGGTTAATGTCACGTTACCCCTTAAAAGGCAGGAGGTGCTTCTACAAGCAAAGTCTGTCTTGTGCTGTCCTGAGGTAGTGCAAGCAGGCTGTCTCCTGTAGTGCATTTGCTCAGGTTTTAAAGGATGCTACTTCCCTTCCAAAATACAATTATCCAAGAAAACTAATATGAGAAAGAGGGACCCAAACTGCCTTTGCAGAAATTAACTCAGTGACCCTTACAAAGCTTAATGTTTTGTGCTGTCTCTCAACAACTGGATTTAGTATTAACTGAGAAACAAGATGGTCTTCAATTTACTGTGTTTCACCGAGACTGAGGAGTAAAGTGGAGCTGATTTACAGGGGTGAGTTGTGCAGAGAAATCTTGTGCTCTGTATAAAATAATGCTCTGTGTGCAGAGAAGGTGCAAGGCCATGCCTCTAAACAAGGCAATGGTCTAAACATCTGCTAGTGTGGTTAAGAGCCAAATGTGATGGAAACATTTTGGAGCTGGATGTTGTGTGCTGGCGGTTTCCATCAAGATATGGATAAAGACAAACCTCCCTTGAAACAAGCATTACTTTCTCCTTCAATTCCAAAGTGCTATCTGCTGAAGACACTGCCGCCAGCAGAAATGCTCCTGTCTCTCATAACTATTTCCCTTTAATGTTAGAGCATCTCCTTTCAGTTTGGTTTTTCTTTTTTTTTCCCCATCTCTAGCTGTGCAATGAATTGCACAGATGGCCTAGCATAAGGAAAATAAGGATGATGCTTTTTGATGGATTTATTTGTATACAAGTCCCAGTGGACCTAAGTATTAAATAGCTTCCGTTTTTTAAAGTTGGCATAAGTATACAGAAGACTGGGCACATGTCACTAAAGCTGGATTATAATTTTTTTTAGTAGATAAAGTGGATTTTAGTCTTAGAGTGGATTTTTAGTAGAAGCTTGTAAATGACTGAACTTGAGTTTCTGAAAAGTATAACATAGTGGGGGAGAAACACAAATGGTGATTGAAAGGAAATACTTCTTTAGAAGAAACCTTGAAGCTGTTGCTGGGATGAGCCGATACAAATTGCCTCTACCTATTAGATTTTACATGCAGAAATGTTTAAACAGATAATATGAAGTACAATTGGGTATAAAACTTGCTTGTCTGTCTAGTGGGACAGTGATGAAAGTTGATGTGCCAGAACTGTGTTAGTCAATGCCTGCTGAAAAGCTGTTTTCCACTAATCCCCCATTAAAAGCTTTGGCTGCTGCTAAATGTCAGAAGGAAGGGACTGGTCAGAAAGAGGTTAAAGAGCTCATCTCTGTAATAACATATGTTAATGCACTTTGATTTTTCATTGCTTTTTTCTTTCCATTGGTGGCAACTGCTCAGTTACCTTGGGGAGAGAGGGAAGTATCTCCAGTTGCTTACAGCTCCTTTTAAAATGCAATCACTGTTTATATGCATTGTAATGCAAAGGAGTCTTGACTGAAAACTCAGCTGAAAGCAGGATGTTTGCATGCAAAGCATTGAAGATCTGAACTTTCAAATGTAAAGGACTAGCCAATATTTTTGGCACTGTTAGGATTGATGAATAACCCCTGTTCATGAGTGGCAGTGCTTAGGATGCTGAGGAATTATAGCTCTAGGGAGAAATGGCATGTGTTAGCTGAGTGTGGACACCCTGGGATTGCACTTCAGGCATTTCAGCTTCCTCCTTCAGCCACTGGAGAGGAGGAGGAAGTGATTCTTCTTTCCTCTGCTCTTACTCATTGACCTTGGAGACTCCATCCATAGTTAGTTATTGTGTATTTGAGTTATTTCTGGCTCATTGTACAGTTACATAAACGCTTGTGCTAGAAGAGTGCAGAGGGTAGGAATATTCTGCTAGAGCTGGAGGCAAAGCAGAGATACTTCACTTCCTTCCCCTCCTGACAGCAGTGCTGGTTTCATTTGGGAGTGGGTTTAGAATCCTGGGGTTTGCTAGAACATGCTACTCTTCCTGCTTTTTATTTTGCAGTGTTTTGTGTGTCTGCCCTCAGCTGCTGCTCTGTGTTCTCACAAGTTGATGTGGTTCTTGTTTATTTCTGTGTGTTTTGTCCCCTGCAGTGTTGCTGGATCCTCCTGGATTGAATTGTAGGCATTCCTATTTTACTCCGTTGACAAGGTGATGGCAGTGCATGGAGGTTCCAGAGACACCAGCAGTTTCTGGAAGAATCCCTGCATTTGACAGAATTTGAAAACTACCTGTCTTTTACCCTCTCAAGATGATTAACTCATGTTTTGCAGGCAGAGTTGAAATTCTGCAGGAATTTAAAAAAAAAAAAAAGTGGGCTTGCAGAAGGAAACTTCCCAGGCATAGGTAATTGAGAAAATGAGTTTTGTTTGGTTGGGTTTTTTTCATGCCAAAGGAATGCTTCTATTTAAGGGGAGCTTTCTTGAGCACATGCCTTTCTTTGTAGTGCACTTGTGTGTTTTTCAGGATGAGATATATTTGCAGTTTAACTGCAAACTGTTGCTTGGCAGTGAGAGTTACAGTAATTGAAATCAACCTGTCAATAACTATATTGATTTGCCTTGTCTTTCTGGGTGTCTTCATGAACTGAAGCATGAAAGCATGATCTAGTGGTGCCTAAAGATAGAAAATAATTTCTTTAGAACTGCAGATTCTGATAACCTCTAGAGATGTGCTTGGCTGTTGTCAAGCAGAGATATGCTTGGTTATTGTCAAGTTGTTGTATGCACGTATGAGTATGTAGGCAGCCTGGTTTCTGTGTAGTGGCTACAGTATTCTCTCATATTCTCCTAGTTCAAGATGAGTGTACAGAGGAAGCTGGAGACTGTGGTAGAGAGATGTTTTGCCTTCCAGGTACAGAAAAATGGTCTGATTTGGAGCAGGGAGAGTGAAAAGGCATAATGAAAAATCAGTAGGTAGTGCAGTGTAGTATGTGTGGGAAATTAAGCTCTTTGAGCACAGAGGGGCAAGTTTTAAATGCCTGGTGACTCCCAGATGAAATGGAATTGATCCCACAGCTTTGCAAATGGATCAGCATCTTTGGATATCAAGGCAAAGAGTTTGGTCAGCCCTTTAAGAAATGGAAAATAAGCAACCTGTTTGGTGGGACTGAAGATGGAAGCATGCAAGAGGCAAACAAACAAGCCCAGTTCTGGGAAAGAACCATGCAGGTTCAGTGCCTGTGAGAATGAAGGTGGCTTTTGTGGTGGCCCTAATAATGAACTGTTAAATAAACCTTGCAGGCCATTGAAGGATGGAAATAGCTGTAAAGGATGTGCTGGCTTTTACTTACAAAGTACATTCCCGTCAAGCTTTAAGAGATGCTAATAGAAGTGAATCATATGTGGAAAATATATTTATGTGTAACTGAATCTTGTCTTTACTATATGTGTGTTTCCACATGTGTGCAACTCACGTACTGATGAGTGGAATCTGTTTGCACGTAAACATGCTGCTGTCTAAAATCGCAGCAACAAAAGATTTTTAAAAAATAATGTTGAAGGTGTGATTTGGTTAGTATATAACCCTTTTGTCCTGGTAACTACTTTTTCAAGTTTAAAAGGGTAGGGTTTTTTTTTTTAATAGAACATCTTGAATCAGAATAATAATTTTGCACAGCTAAGGTATAATTGTATGCTCAAACCTTGGCTAGTAATTAGCTTATTCTCACATGGGTAACTTGCCTGAGGACCTAGGACACTAAACTGCCATAATTGCCTTGTAGAGATGGCTGTTTGTTTTTACACAGACTTCAGTGTTGTTGAAAATAGGTTATTGTTCCATTTCCAAAGAGAGAACAGTAGAAAGAGCAGAGAAATCAGACAGTATGGGGCTTTATGAACAGATTAAAAAATGCTCAGGTGAGAGAATTTGAGCTCTAAATACTGTTTGTTTTCATGCACTACCAGGGTCACAGTGCAGGGTGGTGGCAGTGAAAGTGCAGAACTGCAAGGGTATGTTTGCATTTCATGGAAGCAGTTGAAATGAACAGGGCTGCAAAGCTGCAGTCTGGGGCCATTATGTTTTACTGAGAGATGCCAAGCAGAGGTCTTGTAGAGAAGACTGTGAAATGATTAAAATTCTCACATGGTGGTTAATATGCTTCTTATCAATATCCTTATTTGAGATTCATGACTGTACATCACAGGAGGCTGCGTCGTGATTAAACCCACTGCACTGGTTTTCTCTTCTGCATCAAACAGGTGGAGACAAAAAAGGCATGAAAAGATAGCTGGCTGGAAAACATAGCTGGCAAAGGAGTGAGATGACAGTTGAAGAGTCAAACTCTTGGTTCATCTAAGCAGGCACAGAATTAGACTGTAGTTCTGGAAAAAGTCAAGTAGATTGTTAGCATGGCTGAGTGCCAGACTTTCTTTTCTCTGTGTTTCAAAAACCATGGTGAAGTTGGAAGCATGAGTGAAATGTTAAGACCTGTTAATAAAATCTCATTCTGTCAGCCACTATGTAGCTGGTATTTCCCTTCTGGAATCAGAATGAATGGGTGAATGGTTATTAATGTATAATGAGATCTTATGGGAACAACAGCATTGCAAGCAAAGGAAGAAGGATATAGAGAAGGGAATCATTCATGTGAAAGTTAGACTTGCCACGCTGGCATCTTAGTGCTGGTAGGGCACGGTCCTGAAGGCTTGTGCCAGTGTTTTAAAAGCTAGAAACAGCAGGATGCTTGAACCGTGAAAGCAGGCACCCTCCTGACACTGTGCTATATCAAGTCTCTTGTTCAACTTCCCTGACTTTTACCATATTTTCCTCTATCCACTGGAAACTGCTGGAGGCAGAGTTGTGCCTTTTATTTGGCTATAAGATGTTGCAACTTGTGAGGAACATATTTCATTGGTTGCTAGAGGAACAAGAGCATTGGTAACAGACCTTTGCATATAAAATTCTTTAAGTCTCTATAAAGATGCATTTTCTCTATCTGTGGCAACTTGTAAATTGTGGATTTCTAAAAACGGAAAGTGTACACTAGAGAAAGGCTCAGTCTGTACTGAGACCAAGCTCTGTGCTGCTGGCTATTCACTGTCTGGGCTGGATGGGCATTCAGTCTGACCCTCTCATTGCCCTGGTGCTGTGTCACATCGACAGAGCAACTCCAGTAGAGCTTGTGTTCCTCCTGGGCAAGGGAAATGCCAGAAAATCACCTCCCTTCATGGGATATCCCTCTTTCGGTGACTACACAGTTCAGTGCAAGCATTATTATGCTGTACTTTTTATTAAACAGCTTTATGACTTGGGCTTGACCACCAAAGAATTTTGAGGTCATTTCTGATGGAGCTCACCCTTACTGTAGCAACATGCACCTTGCACTCCAGTGCACAAATAACTACATATTGTGGCTTTGTGTATTGCAAGATGGAGATATATTTTTTAATACAGTTTAACGCAATGTTTTACGAGCTTTTGTTACCCAAGGACTGTATTGTGATGGAACATAAAATGTTCCAAGATAAAACGTTCCCAGACTTAAAATGATACTGTCTCTTATTAGCTAGCTATTAGGCATAGCATATAAACTGGATAGGATTATTTTTATTGTATTATTATTATTATTTATTTAATCAGTCTTGCTCTGATGATTTTGCCATAAAGCTCTTCTGGTGCTGTTTCACCAGCAGCATCTGGGCTATTTGCAGGTTGTGTTAAATTTGTTTCCTAAACAACTTCTGTTGATCCATCATGGACACAAGTAGACAGTTAATATGTACCTAGGAGGATATGCTCATGGTGTTCTTAATTGCCTCTTGCAACAGATCGCTGTAATACTTATATCTAGTTCTTCCAGGACCTTTGTGGGTGTGTGCCCCATTCCCCATCTCTAAGGTTGCATTTTCCCTTCCATGGCTGAACCTCTCTCTCTGTGTGAAAGAAAGGGCACTGGAGGCTGAGCAGAGCTGCAGGTGCTCTAAATCCATGCCCAAATAGAAAGGGTATACAAAAGGTAAAATGCTAATTAAAAAGTTTTTATTTTGATATAGTGGTTGGATTTCAACTTCCCTGCCCTCCACCCTTTGATGAGTTACTTTTCAAGTTTGTGTGAGTTTCCAGGGTAATTTCTATTTTGAAGATCAAAAGTCTTTTCACAGTTGTACAGGTGAAACTACAATGGATTTCAGGTATTTCAGAAAAGCTTTATGGAAAGGAATTTCAAGAGCTGGATCATAAATATACCTGAGCAAAACAAATATAAAGGTGGCAGGCTGGCACTTCAGTGCTGAAGTGTATCTCACACCCAAACCAGCCAATGAACAGATTCAAGAATAAAAATGTACAATGTGTACTCAGAAGCAGAGGAAATACAGATTCATAGCTGTGTAATGAGGACTGCTTTTTGTAAACAGAACGGCATGAGGGCATAGATGCTAATTAAGCATGCAAATTGAATTTGAAAGGATTTCGGAGCAGGGAAAACATCTAAAAGCAGGCTTGATTTTACTAGAGGATAACATGAATGATTTGCCTTTATTGTTTATCACGATCCCTCTAGGAGCTTAGATTTAGTAGTGTCTAGAGCTGTTTAGAATCAGGAAGGGAAGTGCCAGGGATGAATTGACAGGCTCTCCATCCTTTCAGAAATGGCAGATCTGCCCTCCTAGCTCGGGAGTTAAAAAAGGAGAAATAGAGTTTTTAAAAAACAGTTTAAACTTTTTCAAATTTAAATGAAACATTTATGACTTAGTTGGTGATTGACCTTTTTAGCTCTCTCACCCTGATCAGTGCTTTGCTAGACTGCTAAAGGATTTTTTCTCAGCTGAGAGTTACCAGCATGAAGCTGTAATTGTGGGTTTTAACTAGAGCGAGGTTCTCTGACACACCTTCCCTGCAGGCTAAAGAAATCACAGCATTTTATAACTTTCCGGAGCCCGGCGGCAGCTGGGAGAGTCTGAGCTACAGTGGTCTGTCACTGTCGTTATCTTCCCATTCACAGAGCTTCGAGATAGGACCGTTAATCATCCTGCCTAAGGCCTGGGAGCGTGTGGAAATGCACAGAGAACTGCCATAACTTCTGAACAGTCCACATGGCAGTATCCCTTCGTTGCTGCCTACTTTAGGTCTGAAATACTGGCAGATTCATCAGACTCCGTGTGAGGACCCCTTTTTCCTTCTGGGCAGGTGTCAGAGCTGCCACCTTGTCTCCCCTGGAGAAAGCAATAACCGGTTTCTTGCCGGATCCCCTCCAGGAGGAGTTAGTGTGGCATGAGAGTTGGTTTTGGCAGGAGGGACTAGAGGGTATTTAGGTTTGTTGTAGGTATGAGCACTGAGGCAGTGGTGGTGATGAAAGAGTGAGAAAAGAACAGAAGCCCCTTTCTGTATCTTGAAGGGACCACTGAGGTGGGATGAGAGCTGATGCTGGGGGGTGAATGTGCCAGTTTGTCTTCAACGTAACTTCTGGTCATCTGAGTACTTTAAGGCTGGAGTTAAAGTTTGCTAAGGTCAAGTTTTGAAAACACGAGTGAGATTTGCGTTTCTTGCGAAATATTCTGTGGTTCTCAGCTTTAGGATACAGGTTGAATTGAGAAGAAGAGTTGTGCTAAACTTTGCTGTGAAGTCAGCCACAATTACTGGTTTGTGCATTTATTGCATCGGTGTTACTGTTAGGGTTTTGAAAAAACCTGCTATTTCAATTACATCTGCAGACTTTCTGCACAGACAAAAGGTAGGTGTTACTATCTTCCATACAGTACAATTTTTTATTTGCAAGCACTGCTCCTTCCTTTCTTATTCCTACATTCCCCTATAGAAATTTCCAGGTAGTTGTCCACTAGCTTCAGGGTGAAATCTTGCCTGCACCAATATCAGTGGGGCATCTGCTGCTGATTCCAATGGGATCATTATTTCATCCTGTTTTGGGAGGAATCTTTGCCTGAGTGAATGCTGCAGGACTTGGTCCAGCAAGAGGTAGCGCTCTCTTGTCAGCAGCACAGCCTCTCCCCTTATCTAATTTCCATAACTTGGAGACAGCAAGGCTTTTTCAGTTTTTTTTTTTCTTCCCTATTAAATCTAGCCATGATGGATGCCCAGTGGAAGCTGAACATTACTTCTGCAAAACAATCTCTGCAGTAACTGCAGAATTTAATGGTTTTACAGTTCCCAGACAGGCTGTGTGTACAACAGGCGGTGCAGCAAGCCCTGAGGTTGTTGGTATTCTGTTTTCTGTGGATATAAATTCCAGTTCTCTTCACTCTTCCCAGTTAAAAGCTTCTCTTTGGATAAAGGAACAGCTGATCAAAAAGGGCAGCTCTAGTCAACAGTCTTATTAATAATGACAACCCTAATATCACTGTCACTTCCATATGGTTTCCATCTCAGTGACTTCACACACTTCCACTCAATAAACATTCTTATACTTGGGTAGTCAGCAAAATATTGATTATCTCCTCTACTTCATTTCGTTGTTTATGATCTAGGAAATAATAGTGAAATGACATGACTTCCCTGCATCAAAGCAGAATTCAGAACTTACATATTTTCACCTTCCATATTGTTCAGGCTCCTTCCAATCTCTAGTCACACACAGCTGTTTCCCAAATTTAACCCATGTCTTTATGTATCTTAAAAAGATCTAGTAATTTAGTTAAAGTATAATTCTGAAATACCTACAATAACTATTTCCATCTTACTGACACCAGCTGAAGAAATTTGATAAAGCAGTCACAAGCCTAGTATTTGCAACACTGTAAAGGAATTTCAGTCCTTCAAATGGTTCATGTGCTCACAGTTTGCCTGCTAAATTTATTAGGAAAATGTTAATCAGTATTGGTTGTCAAATTCAAACAGACAATTAAAGTCAGATCTTCTACACTAGCCCCAGAAGACTGCTCAAATTTATAATTTGTACAGAAGGCTGGAAATTTTAATTATTATGACAAAGACCTTTCCAAGCTAAGCACGACATGTCATTCCGATACCTCTGGCATTTTATAGTTATTCCCATTTTTAAATGATGTAACTCTCTTTCTATTGCCTCCAACATGCTTGTATTTCAAGAAGACAGATGTGCCAGTCAGATATGCCAGTAGCTCATCCTACCTCTGAGAAGCAGGCATCACTCAGGCACCATAAACTTCAAAATCCACAACCCTCTTAAAAACAAACCCAAAACATACACACAGTATCTTCAGGAAGATACCATACTCCCCTCCAGCTTTAGAAGAGAAATTTGTGAATGTAACAGCAGAGCCTCTCTGTGGAAGAGGACTCACAATCAAAGAAAAGCTGAGAAAGAAGCATCAATTCACAGCACTCTATGTTAACATGATCCCCAAGTCCTAGACTGGTTTAATAGGAGAAGAAATGCTATTGCTAACTTTATAAAACAAAAGGACCTTCCAAAGCTTCCTTTTAAAATATTCTGAGTGCCAGTTACTGTTTTGGAGACTAATGATGAGCAAAAATATGTTAGTGCTTCTCTGGAATTAATGGGCAGGCATTGCAGAAAGGCAGTGGGTTGTGTGTGCACAGGAATGAATACCTAAGACCTTCCACCACAGAAAGCTGAAGACTCTTTGAGAAAGCACCTGCCCATAGCTCTCTTCCCTCCATTACTTCATGCTGACCTTCAAGAGCTGCTGAATGAACAGTAGATGTTCATTTCCTGTCAGCACCTCAGCAGTGGCAGAGGAGTACAAAGGGTCCTGCTGGAGTTCACGCTGCCCAGAAGACTCTCCAGCAGTGAAATCCAGCATCTTGTTAGAAAAATGTTCTTCTGCCTTGGCTGTGACAAGAGCAGACACTCCTTTGGTTCTTTCATCTCACCTAAGACAAAAATTGAAACATGTCAACCAAAAATCCTGTGAAAGAAGATTTGCAAGCAAGAGAATAGAATAGATTGCTTCATGGAAGACGCAAAGTAATCCAATTTACCTCTCTGCAGTCACGATCCAATCTGCTGTACTAACACACATACACACCCACCTTCCCTGCTCTGTTGTTGCTCTAAGACCAACGTGAACATACAAAGGAGCCCATATGCCTGAGCATAAAACTTTGGCATTATATTTGCACTCTGCATGAAGATGTGAACTTTCAACTCTGCAGCTGGAATCAGCCAGAAAGTCTCAGGCTTCACACATTTTGTGAAGACAAATTGTGATATAATCTTCCTGCATTTTCAGCCAGCACTTGCATATCCCTTCACAATGAAGGTGCCAAAAGGCATGGCTCAGAGCCAGAGGAAAAACTGCCATCATTCTTAGCAGTTTTCAGATTCAGTGCATAGATTTTGTTACATTATAAAAAAGGTGCCAAAGGCTCTATAGAGACAAAGTCCCCCTTATTGTGCACTGTGCTGTGTATCATGCTTAAGACTGGAATGTTGAAAGGCCATTTCACATATTTACATTGTAAAGCAGACCAGGGTCTTGAATCTTAAAAAAAACCACTTTCTGTGAGGGAAAGAAGGGAAAGAAAACTGTTGTTCTGGCAACCTCAAGTGAGACAAATGTTGTCCCTCCCTGTAGGAAAATGGCATGAGAATGCATAGGCATGTGCACGGGCAGGTTTCACTACAGCTTAGCTCAAGTAGGGTTTCTCATCATCTGTGGGTTTCAGAACAACTTCCTGCGCACCCTGAGGAAGTGTGGGTGCTGCAGCTGAGTTCACCATAAAGCAGGGAATTCCCCAAATTGAGGGAAGAGGACTGGAACTCCCAAGTCATCAGGTTGTTAAGACTTTTTTGAAACACTTGCCAAAACTATATGTTTGAGCTTAATTCATTTGCAGCAAATCAACATGAATTTTTTAAAAAAATTGGAAACGGAGACTAGTTGTCACTGAAGGAGAGTTTCTGAAGACTTAAAAGGTGAGGATAGTCCAACCTTTCTGTTTCTGAAACCCTCCAACACGATGGATATTTAATACCTTAGATATGAAAGAAAGGGCCTTCAAAGTAGACATTGGTCACGTGGTACCAGCTGGAAATAAGACACCATGTACACATAAATATCATATCTACATAAACAGAGCACAAGTCGTGCAATAATGCTAAAAAAACCTACTCTGTTTGAAAACCCAGCATGAGTAATACATTTAATACTGGTGTAAAAGCAATCCACAGTATTGCACTTAAAACACATTCATTAAGGCTCCAAGGTGTTTTTCAGGCTTTCATAAAAGCAAAACTAATGGATGCTGCTAAAACAATAGTGTGATTTGATTTTTATAATAGTAGCTAAAAAGCCTTGTAAAACACAAGACTGAGCAACAATGAGGCTGGGAACTAGAGAGCTCAGGCTTTCTTTTACACTCAATTAAGTAGTAAATTGTGTCATGTGCTCACTTTTTAATCACTTTAAACCAATACAGCAGTATGATAAGTAATAACTTTGTTTTTATGAGAAAGCTTCTGTTGTATTTTTAGTTGTCAGGAATGAGAACTGTTTATGAAAAAGTAATTTATAGCAAAAGTTCATATGAAATACAGAGATTTATGCATATCAACCTATATGAACAACAGTTCAGAACTGACAGAAACATCAATATGCTAAAGTTTAATATTAATTCCTCATAGTTCTGGGATGTTTAATCTACAGTTTGTAAAGCTTATATATTACATTTGCTACTCTTTCATAGAAGTTTGTATCTGTTCAGGTCATCTAAAACTGATGAAATCACATTCATAATGTGCAATGAACAATGAGATTGGTATGGTTTAAAAATTGGGGCTTCATTATGGGTTCTGTTGCTTTCCCATTAAATAAGTGAAAGAAAACCCAGAAGAAAATGCATAATAAAATTTACATGGCTTTCATGCAATCGTCTCCTAATCATAAACTTACCCAGCTCTGTTCAGTGCACAGCTCAAACTCAGCATATGGTCTGTGCACAAGCAAATGCACCACTGCCAGCAGCACCCTCAAACACGGCCCTGCAATCCATGAAAGTTTATCCAAAAATACAAACTTCACCTCACTTCATTTATGGCATCTTTTCTCTTATTTGAATCTTTCCTTCTGTATAGGTGCCACCAGCTTAAATTTACTCCAAATGTGCTTTGCTGTACTCCAGGGTTTATTTGTATTAATTGCACCACATTTATTGCCCTGCAAGAGCTCTTATAAAGCTACTGTTTTGTGCAGACCAACGGACTGGAATAACTTCCCAGTGCTCTTGCTTTTCCTTTAGCTTAGTTTATTTCAAGTGCAGCTTTTCTCTGGAAAATATCTCTGTCCAAATGGCATGGTAGCATACCAGGGCTGTGTCCTTGCTCCCAGCTGGATTCAAATACACTGTACAGACATGTCACCTGCAACCTCTGCAGAATTCTAAGTCAGATCAGCCTCATGTAATTAATTTGTTGTGAGTCATTCTTTGTACAACTTTTTCTGTCATATGGAGGGATAAAAAATTGTGTTATGTGACTGTCCTTCTAGTAGCAGCAGGCTGTATTGCTGTGTCCTTTTTTAGGTCTGGCAACATGGGGAGTTAATTTTCTGGATATACTTGGCACTTAGCACTATTGGCTTCTTTGGCTCGTGCTCTGTAACAGTCAGGATTTTTTTTTACCTCTTGCACAGGACAAACTGTATATTTTGGCTGTTTACCTTTAGGGATAGAGCTACCACTTCTGCAGATCCCTTTAGGTCATCTGGCAGCTTGTTTATACAGCTGGGACCACAAAGAGCAGTGGATTACATTCAAAAGGATGGCAGAATGAAAACAGATACTCCCAAAGGCTGAAGTCTGTTTTTCTTTGCTGAAAGAAAGGGGCAGTTTTCTCTGTTTAGTGACACCAGGTTGTTCTTCGTAGTCATGTTCCTAATGCTTGTTCTCACTTGCCCTACAGAGCTCAGCAGTGACCCCATGCATTTCATACAAGTTGATAGATCAGTCCTTTTTTTCCATAGGTGTCTTGTTCCCTCGTCAGTGTCATGCACATCACACAGTTCCTAGTAAAACTGACTAAACTCTTCATTCTCATGGGAATATGATTAGGCCCAGATGATTGAAGTACTTGTTCAAGACTTGTACAGCAGAACTCCAGGTATTTGGACCACTTCCATAATCCTGAATATGATGTCCAAAATGAGGAAGGCTATTATCATGCATATGTTTTTGTCAATTAGCATATTGGTTGTTTTGTTTTGTTTTTAATCCAGCAAAACCCAAACATCCCAGTAAATTCAAATGCATGGGAATTAGTGGGTGATGCTGAAGGAGGCTGGGACTCCCCCCTGAGGAGGTGATGGGGTGAAGGTGGTCAGCTCTGCAGCCTGTAACTGAGCTGTAAACAGAACACATTGCTTGTGTCAGTAGGAGTTTCTGTTTTAAGTGTAGTGAGAGGGTTTTGCCTATGGAAATTAGTCTGCTTAAAAAACTATTTGATAGAGAGCCTTGCTCTTTCAGCTGCTGAATACAGTGATATAGAGCCCTGCCTGGCTGGCTTAGATTTTCTTTAAACTTTATTTTGTTTAGAAGGGCTATTGTGCGCTGTTAAATTCTGCAGGATTTTACCCTTATGGGTGAACTGCAGATTTTGATCCAGCCTTCATTAAAAGGAAGCATGTTAGTTCGTGTCTTGGAACTGCTTTTGAATTTTATGGAAATAAAAGGATCTAAACAGCGTACAACTGCAATTAAAAGCCATGGAAGGACAATTTCAACCAATGTGTTTTCCTGAACATATTTGGAAAACAGTGAGACAGGATCTGTGAATTTATAAATATGAAGCAATATAAAAAGAACCTTGAACTTTCAATCAAAGAGGCATGTAATTAAATTTCTCCCTGCTCCATAATTTTCTATTGTATCCTTGTTACCTTTTTTTGTCATATCTATTTGCAGCTTCACAAAACCAAAATATCTTAATTTGAATAAAACAAAAGCCTATTCATGCTTGTACTATTCATGTGGTTTAATTGGTTTACAAAATACAAATGTTCTTTGAAAGAAACTGATTTGATTTCAAGAGGCTGGTAGCTGTCCATCATACGTGGTCCTTCTGCTCACAAAAGGCAAAGGAACAGAACTAGACATTAATGGGTTTGCTTCAGCTTGCTTTGCTTTTGATCCTGTTTGGGCTGAGCTCTCTGTTGCTCAGTGAATTCAATAGGAAAACATTAGAGATGTAGCTTATTGCACGAACAAAAATTGTTTTCCACATGTGAAGTTTAAATGGAGAGCTGAAAATAATTTTTAAATCTTCCACTTCCCTGTTCTAGGTAATATCAGCAAATATCAGACTGCAAAATTCATTATTGCCCTTGGAACACCTGGGCAGATGGTGTTATGTGGTAGAGGTAATACAGATTAACCAGTACAGAGCCAACTCCCCCCTCATGTGGATTGGCTCTGTACTGTGGTGCATACCAATATCAGTGGGGTTAGAAAGAGATTCCAGATTAGTTTCATATTCTTTCTTTCAGTCTCTCCTCCCAGATGAGCAGTTCCTTCTTGGGGGTACCCAAAAAAGGGAGGAAATTGATGCAGCCTTGCAAGCTTTTCCATCAACCTTGCAGTAGCTGTACAGTAGCAATAAGGCACTACAACACAGGCTAAACAGCTCAGCATGCAGGATGTCTGGTATAATTCAATACAAAAGAAGGAGTTCATGTAGGAAACTGTCAGTCAACTCTGGAGAATGATCTATTCTGCAGGAAGAACTGCATTTTATCGTATGACTCGTTAGTAGTTTATTTAATTTTTTTATGTATTCCCTAATGCAGGGACTATCAGCTGAAGAATATTGATATTGTCTTTGGGGTCCATCTGAGAGTGGGGGAATATATGCAGGCTATTTCAGGGAGGCTGCCTGCCACTGAGGCATCTTCAGTGATGTCAGCCCCTCGTCTGTGCCCTCATGAGACCATACCCAGCATGTATAGGCTTACTCTGAAAGGGAAACACACAGAGCTGTCAGTCAAGTCTCTCTAGCTGTCAATATAGTTTATGTGTAAGCACAGACCAAAGGGCACAAGAAGATGCACAACTGACAAAGTAAATCAAATCACAGTTGACAACAGGTTGCAGATGCAGGAGAGAACTGACAATGGATGGGCAATGGAATTATAAAGCAGAGGGAAGTCTCTGAAGGATATGGAGATCATAAAAATGGAAAATACTGGCTACTGGCAGCAATAATCTAAACCCACAATGTGTTACCTCAATGGGAAAGTATTTGCATGTTAAAAGAGAGATTAATGCACAGCCTAATGTGGTGGTAATAGGAAAAAAGAAAAATCTGTTTGCACTGTCATTTGTCGCTCTGCATCTCCCTGAGTTCTGAGGCTACTTTAAAGAAAATATTAGCTCTACTGAACTGCAGATTAATTAGTGAAGCTAATGAATAATTCAAATCTTGAATTTACTCAAAACATCTCCTTTCAGTTTTTCTGCTTTGCTAATAGGAAAAGAGAAGACCGGCTTCTTGTTGCATTTTTTTAAAAGCAAAAGCCTCAGTTTATCCTTTGCTAAAATGGGCTGGATCAGGAGTTCACAGTAGATGATTTAGCAATCTGCTGAACAGGCAACTGTTACCACTGGAGTGCTTTTGTTATATGAGAGATTCATTAGCTGAATGTTGTTTCAGGTGTTTATCTCTTGACTTATACAGATTAAAAAAAAGGTGTAGCGATAGTTATTTTTTACTTTTTATTTGCCATGTGAAGCATCTTGCTTCACTTTTTCTGTACAAAGTAGATATCAGCCTGGAATACATGAGCAGTATAGATTATAGAAGTATTTTACAGTGATGGAAGTAGAGTTGCTTACTTGATGTTTGCTGGTGGTAGTAAGAGTTGATCACATCTGGTCATTTGTCCTAAGTCCTGCGTTTGCCTGTGGGAAGACTGGAAGGGAGCAGGTCTGTGCCCAGCCCAGCATTGCTGGGAAGTCTCTGCATTATGCAGCTGCTATCACCTTCTGGTAATCTCTGAGCCCCTTTGTGTCCCTTCTCCCACTGCTAACTCACATGAGTGGGAGCAGCAGGGGCCAGCGCTTCTGCCCCCTGACCTTGGGACAGGTGCCTCCTCTTCAGCAGCACACTGCAGTGCCTGCTGAAGGAAGGACCCTAGCAGGGTTGTTTTCTTGTGGTTGTGCGGGAGCTGCTGTGCCTTTTGGGGAGAAATGGGCCAACTTGGTAGGAAAAAGATCACATTTGGCTCAAATACTGTGGCTGCCAAAGAGGAGCCATGTCTAGGACTTTGAGCTTTGATGACCAGAACCCATGGTGGTACTTTGGGTAAAACTACCTTTTGAAAGAGATCATGAGTGTATGAAACATGTATCACAATGATTACATGTATCATTGTGATTCATGTAATCAAAAGGTGCTGTCCCTGGACTGCTTACGTGCTAACTTGTCTGCCTAATGAGAAACCTTAGAATGTGGCTGGAGCTGCACAAGTTTATGCTGCAAAGTCATAAAGCAATAGAGATGGCAGGCACACACTGGATGACTTGAGTTTTAAGTATTGATCTGGAAAGCTGAGTCCTGCTTCTGAAAAGCTGGTGACCAGCCTGAGTTCATTGGTAACTTGGTGAACACTTTCTAAGCAGGAGGAAGGGGAATTATGGTGGTTGGAGTTGTCTGCTGAAAGCTGTGTCTTTCTGTCACTTCTCTGAATGTGACATGGACAAGAGCAGTGCTCTGCAGAGAAGAGATTTTGCCCATCCGAATTTGATTTGACCACTGCCAATAAAGAATGGATAATAATTGTTTCTGTTACTGCTCACTCTTTGAAAATAAGACTATTCAGAGCCATCTTTCAGACATCTTCTAAAAGCCCTTTTCTATTGAAGGCAGATTTGCAGGGACATAATATGTTCTTGTTCCCTAAAGGTTTTGCTCCACCTGCTTAGGTATAGTCCTCTGATGTTATACAGTTGCTATGGAAATAAATGACATCACTGTCTGGGGAACATGGCTTCATATGAGAAATCAATAAAGTAGAGCAAATGAATTTTCAGGCAGCTATGTTGCCTCCCTATCTTACTAATATGGAAAAAAAAGTCATGGATGAGAAAGTGATAAATAATATTTTCTTCCCAAGGAAGTGTGGGTTTTCTGAGCCAAATGTCTAGTCAGTTCTTGGACTTCAGTAGAACTACTGGTAATCCCCTTAAAGATGTATAGAGAATTCCAGTCAGTGAGTTGGTAATTTCCCACTAGTAGCATCATATTTTGTGTTCCAGATTTTCCATTTTATTTTCTGTGTTTGGTACCAGCTGGACAGTAGAATGCCATAAAAGGAGCTGGGAGAGAACTGATTGCAGATCTAATTGGAATGCCTGCAACTCCCCTCATTAGGCGCCTGGGTTGCTGCCTCTGCCTTCAGGCTGGAGGCAGTGTGGGCAGGGCGTGCAGGGAGGCCACCTGCCTGCAGAGAGCTGCTGCCACCGCTGCTCCCCTTGTCCAGGGAATTCGGTACAGCGCTGCTGAGCCCGGCAGCTGGAGCTGTGTGACATTTGGCAGCCCCACCAGAGCCCAGCCCACTTCTTGTGGTGATTTTACTCATAAGGTATCCCTTCCTAGGAATGAAAGGGTTTTCCCTGTTCCTCCAGGGGTTATTGTGGGTGGATTGCTGAAAATGTACGGGTGCAGGTAAAAGATGCTGCTGTTGCAGCATCTTTTAAGTAGTGTCAGTGCAATAATCCCCAGGAGAAACACAACCAAATTAAGGTCCTAACCTAAAGCGTGTGTCCTAAATAGCTCTTTCTGATACGGTTCATCAGTTAAGGAAATTAAATTGAAAATGCTTTAACTACCAGAAAAAAGGATTCTAGAGTAAGTGTTAACTTCTATACTTAAAAGAAAACTCTAAATGGTTTAAAAACCTAGGTAAGGTCATACATGTTGTCATGTATGAAAACAGCTATAATGTAGCAACTAATAAAGCAACTAATACTTTGCAGCTTACAACATTTTTCATTGTAGTGACACTGGTCCTTACTAGTCAATGTGTGATGGACGGTCTTAAAAGGATTAGCAGCAGATTTACTCCTTCACAGCAAGGCTGAGCACGAGACGGTGCTGTTTAGTGGGTTTGCTGTCACTTTGTGAGGAATTAGCCATCTCTCTTCGTGACTGGAGTGCACTTGAATCCTAGGATAATTTCTGGATGAATCAGCTATGCAAGAGAAGCACTTTCAGAGGTAAAATATATATGTTGTATGGACCCGTCTAGGCAGTAGTAGGTTGTTCTGCAATAGTTCTTTAAACAAAAAAGCAGGCTTGGACTTAAAATATGCATGGAAAGGAGTCCAGCTCTGACATGATGTGTCATGATGGCTGAGATGTCAATGTAGGACTGCTGTGGTTAATGGCAGAATGGAGGAGTCAGCACTGCATACTGTATGGTTAATATCTTTGTTCCTAAGCATTATATTTATCACTTACCCATTGAACAAATGCAAAGGAAGCAGTAACAATGTCACCCAAGCATGCCCATTGCAGCAGCCTGAGCTTCCTGTAGGAAGATACTATATGTATGTAGCTTCAAACTGAGATATTTCAAAAATTGCCAGGTGTTACCTCTATGTATGAAGTCATGTATCTGTGCAAGGCACAATGGCAGGAGGGTTTGGTGTAAAACCTGGTTTTTGTAACAGCCTCCAAGACACTGCAGATTTTTTGCCAGCTGGTGTGATTGAGCTCACCTTAGTTTCCTTTTTGCAGTAACTTTCCACTCCGTGTCCCAGGAAAGCACAATGATGACTAATTCGCTAATCCCCAAACTGGTATCAGAAACTCCACACAAGAAGATCGAGTTTGTAGCATTTTCCTATTTTAAGCACTGGGGAGAAAAACAGTAGTGGGAGAAATTTATCTATGTGAAACAGGCACTGAAATGTGATAGAAACATTTTGGTATGAAAACGGTCTTACATTTTTTTGTCTTCTCTCTTCTTTAGAGCTGCATATGACAGCAGGAAATTGAGTTTTTTTTAACGTCTTTCTGTTTAAACTACTGGTACTTTAAGACTTTGGGGTGTGAGATCACCGAAGTAGCAGCAGCAACCTTCAGGGATGTGGCACATAGTTCTTGGCAGAGGTCAGTCCTGTCTGCTTCGCACACATAGTTCTATTGAAGTTGATAAAACTGTTTGTGTGGCCAAGGTAAGCAAGATTTGGCTCTCTTGGGAGATAGCTTTTAATAGAAGATGTTCACTAAGAAGCCCTGATCCTGTTGTCCAGATATGTCCTTCATAATATACAAGAAGAGAATAAAACCAGGGGAAAGGTTTCTAGGATCAGAATAGATCACAAAGTGTGTGCTTTTCATGAAATATCAATTTTTGGGTTTTTTTTATAGCATCCATCTAGTCAAAATGAGGAGCAGTCATGCAAATACAACCGTGAGTTCAGAGAAGCTGCCTAAATAAATAAAAAAAAACAGGGACAGTTTTGCTTATTAAACAGTGACTGCTTTTCAGCTTTACTTTGGCACGTCAGGGAGTTTCAGTGTGCCTCTCCAAGTCAGAGGAAGGAAAGTAATAGAGAGGGGATGGAAAGTGAGAAGTAGTAGAAGGCACAGATCTAGATAATAACAGTAGGGGCAGACTGCTTGCCATCTTGGAAATGACAGATACAAATATCCTTGAGTTTGTGCTGCAACTCTTCAAATTTGTTGTAGACTCCTTGCTATTTTGGAGCATGGAAGAGGTACTAAAAGTTCTCTGGAGCCAGACAGGAGTCTTGATGTTTGCATAATGCAAAAGATGGGTCTGGAATATGATACGTTATTTACTATTTATTCCCGTTCCTCTGTAGAACTAACAAATGTCTGTTGCCCCTTCTAGCTACCTTTAAAATTTTTTTGGACCACAAATGACCATTAAAGGCATCAGGCAGCAACATTTGTGAGCACAGATTGCAGTAGCTGGTGCAGCCATACCCAGGGGAGGAGGCATAATCAGCTCAAAATAGTTGACCAGACAGCTCCCACTTGGCAGGGCAAGGTCCCCTGTCACACAGGGCAGACCAGTCCCCTGCCCACGCTGGGTCAGCTCTGCTCTCTGGGACCCTAGCCAAGCACCTGGGAAGCCAGCACAAAGAGACCACAGCTATGGGAGAGATCATCAAAGCGCAGTGGCTCAGTGTCCTTTATCAAGCTCCTGGATAATGCATGCAAATTCTGCAGGATGTGTGTGCAGACTACACACACTGGAAGGTTAAAGCTCTCTTATGCAGGGAGCAGCTTTCTGATGTGGTGGCAAGAGGAAGTGATGTGTGGAAGCAACCTTAATTAAATGTCACATTTACATTAGGTGCCAGGTGATTGGGTTAAAATACTGGTGCTGTGTAAAACAGAAAACACGAGTCTTGCAATAATTTCTAGAAACCTTATCTTTATAATTTGCTTACATTCTGGTTGTTGCTGGAAGCCCAGTCAGCAAACTGCATTATGCTAAGTGTGTTCATGAAGTACTTCAAAGCAGTCCCTTCCTTAATGAGCGCTGGCTTTCTCTCTCTTCTTCCAAATCCATATGTGAGAAGCCACAATTGCCTGTTCATTTATGCACTGTGCCTACACAAGAAGATGATGTGCCAGTACACAAGTGGCTGTATCTCGAGGTAGTATTTATAAAAATTACATAGTGAAAACTATTTTGTCTTCTGTATATTTAAGTATATACAAGATGGAGGTGGGGATTTGTTATAGCCATTCAGTCTCAGGAGAGGGTGGGCTAAATGGCACTTTCCAGAGAGCTAACTAATGTGTAAGGGGAGATGCTTGGTGTAAGCTCCAGGCAAGCTGAAGGGCAGGATGTCTCCTGTTGTGCTGTGAGGGTGTATGCAAAGGGATTCTGTGTGGGAGCAGAGGTGACAAGGCAGTGTCTGATCAGGTGTTTTGAAATTCTTTGGCACTGAGAAGTAATCAGCACGAGAGTTTGGGAGGCTGGTTCCAGCAGTCTCTGAAACAAAGTTGATTCTGAACAAATCTGTAAAAACTTGGAAGATTCCAAAGGCCTGTGGGACTCTTAGGCCCTTCTGGTGTTGAAAAAGGGCTGAAAAGCATAACCCTTAAGCACAGGATAGGTCGGCTTGATATTAGCTACAGGCATAAAGGGGTCAGTGTTTGGGACTCTGTATTAATTTAATACTTTAAAGTATTAAAGGCTAAAAATATAATTCCTACTTACTATGATTTAACCACTAGTAGATTTGTCTACTCTTTTTTTCTTTTGATAGGGTTATATGCTTTCATGATAAAAGAAAAACCTTTATATAATATGCTTGGATTTCTCGAAATCATTTGAACTATTCATATGTGTCTTTTTGATTAAAAGTTAATCCAGAGACCTCACATCATACTGAATTAACCTGCTAAGTGGATTTAAAACTTGAGATTTTGGAAATTAATTTAGCATGTACGTACAAACAAAGAGACCTGTTCACATATTCCCATAGCTATTGTTGACAGTGCAGGTTTTGTTGGTAGAGTTTGCACATGAAAGTGTGCACATCTGTGTGGAATGAGGACATCAGCTTACAGAATGATGTAAATCACTTTTGTTTTCATTCAGCCAAAATTAAGGTAATATAGCAAGGAACTAAGAGCCCCGCTTAACACAAATAAGGTAAGAAATTATGTATTTGTTAAATGGTAATATTAACCAAGCTGATTTTAGCTTTTATGACCAAGCCTAGCTTGAGCTATTATTAAAAATCTGCTGTGAGCAATCCAGCAAGTGAAGCCTGAAGTGCAACGTGAAATTCAGGGAGAGAGGTGCTGAGCTCGAAAAGGGATCACATCTCTACCACAGAGAAATGAAAGAGTGTAGAGAACCATGAAAGTCAATTCTAATGTGCAGATGGTTCCATCTGTACTCCCTTCTCAGAGCAGCCACTGAATTGCAAAGGCTGCAGCAGCACAGCTGGGGGGGTGTCTCTCAGTGGGCAGAAGTTAATGGCTGGCAGTGCAGTTGTGGCTGATGAGGTCAGGATTGCTCCACAACCCCACCACAGCTCCAAAGGCATGCTGACTAATATGTACATGTTTTGTGAATAAAATAGATGTGTGGGAGTGCAGAATTTTTATTATACCGTTATTTAGCTCAACAGATTCGGTGCCCATGGGTTGAAAGGTTTCCTTTTGTGCACAAACTTTGGGGAAGGTGTTTTAAAAAGAATTTATCTTTTAAATGGCCCTTTCTGAGGCCTGATAGCTGTACTCAGCTTCTTGGAAGAACAGCATCCTTTTGTGACAGATTTAATTCAACATCTCCCCTCTTCTCCAATTTTCTCCCTCTCTTATGCGAGGGATTTTCAGCTTGCTGCCCTGGAACAAAATGGTCAGAATTGTCTCGAATTTTTTTTTTTTTTTTTTTTGGTAAATCTGTTGTCCTCATTTGCTGGGGATATTTGTGGAGGGGCTGTGTCAGCATCTGCTCCAGAACAGCTCTGTGTGCCTGTCAGCAGGGCAGTGGGGAGATGTTTGGCAGAGTCCTCCATCCTCCCCGCCTGCCTTGACAGCTGGATGCTACCAGCAACAGCAATGGGGCTTCATCGTGTTTAACACTGCTGGGCTGCCATGGATGCAGTTGCAGCTCAGTGGTGCCTCAGTGGCAAACTAAATTTTCATTCCTGGACTCAGTACAGACATAAAAATTAAAATTTAAAAAAAAAAAAAAAAGAGAGCAAATTAAAAGAAGGATAATTTCACTCTCTGGTGGCACCTACACTGGGCACCAAAGTGCCGAGATGTGCAAATGCTCTGAGTGCACACTGTTTGCAGGAATGAAGCTTTAGTCAATTCCCTTCTATGAAATCATGAAAAAGAACAAGCCAGGCTGTCAGAGATGCGTCTTTATTAATTGAGCTGGAACTTCAGATTGGTAGAGAATGTGGCCGGCAGGTGCTGGTGGATACTGATTGCCTTCAGCTATTAGTAATAACCCCAAGTCATTTGCTAAACATTGCTTTGAGATATGTTAAATGAGTTGTCAGCTCTCACGTGCTTTAAAATCTACTGAAGCAGTGACTTAGTGAGCAGAGCTGCTCACCTCAGCCAGGCTGGACCAGTCTAAATGGTGCTGGAAGGGCACAGTGTGGGGTGACAGGAATGGTCCCAACTATGGGTTGTCTTCTAAATGATTACAGACTTTCAAGATGAAGATTCTTCATCCCAGAAAAAATACTATAGAAAGGAGATACAGACTCTACAAGCTTGGAACAGTATGAATAAAATAGATTGGAAACAAATCCTTATTTTTGTTCATAATAAAGCAAAGATACCACAAGTGAAACTGTCAGGTGGCACTTTCATGCCCAAAGAGTATACTTCTTTTCATACAAGAAATTTCTAAGCTTAACTGCTCTGTCAGATATATTTTGGTGGGAATGTTAAAAGCAGACCTTGTTTCAAAAAAGCAAAATCATAATTAAAAATTGTTTGGAAGATATTAAAAATGTCACTGCTGGCCCAGGAAGTCTCTTAGTCATAGATACCTAAAATTTGTCCAGGGGACCTGTACTAGAAAAGGGTCACCCACCAATGCTCTCCTCGAAGTCTCCCATGTTCACAACTATCAAAGAAAGCATAGCAAGTTCTTGATTCACCTCTTTCAGCCATTGTTTATGTGATCATTCATAGATTTCTGAGTACTTGAGAGATTGGGTAGGACTTATTTTTCTCTGATATTGACTTTTCCCTCCTGGATATGCACTGTCATTAGAGAAGGACATAGCCTATTTGCTTGTGTAGGCCTATATGAATATTAAAAAGTATCCTGCCCTCAGAAGAAAGCAAGTGTTCTTCTCTCTTGTGAGACCTCCCCTTGAATTTAGTGAGATGATCATGATGACTAATGACTTATAAGCAATCTAGGTGATGCACAGATACTGGAGGTTGAAGAGGATGCATGTAAACAAAACACAATTATGTTTTTGTCTTACTGGCTGGGCTAGGAGGTGAGGATTTGACCATTGAAGGAAGAAAACAGTGTGACACCAGAGAAAGTTGGTATGGTGATTCTTTTTTTAATAACTTTTTTTGTTCTGGCTGCATACTCTGAGAGGAATATTTTCTCCCCTGTTGTGGAGCTGTATTAGTTTTTCAACAAAAGGCACAAGGGGCCTGACAACGCACAGATAAAATCATACTGAGCTGTGCTTCCTGGAATGTGGCACATCAAACAGGCCTTTGTTGAGTGGTTAAAGAGCATGTTTCGTTTAGATGCTATTGAGACAGAACACATTGTTTTCACAGACCCTGGGAATTATGCCCATAAAATGCGTTCAGCAGTTACATTTATGAGGCTCAATTCAGCACTGCTACAGTGTTGTTTGGGGGCCTTTAAAGACCAGACATGAAAGCAGAGCCGTAATGCTCACGTTGAATCTCATCTGTTGTGCTGGGCTGTCTCTTGGTGCAGCACATCCAGCACTGTGCAGAGGGTGGGGGGCCCGAGGTCCTTTTCCTTTGCTGCCCAAGGGAGGCAGCCTGTGCTCTGTCTGGCAGCTTGGCTGGGCTGGGTTGTTCTGGTCATCCTTTCAGGGGAGTGGCTGCTGTGGCGAAGGGTCGAGGCTGTGGCTCCCTAAACAGGGCATGCTGATGTGCAAGGCAGCAGCCAAGATTGCAACCCCTTGTTTGGGCTGGTGCTTCAGGCACAGTGCCCAGGACCTGTGGCTCAAGACAGCAGGTCCTTCCAAAAGCTGCCAGACTGGCAGGGCTCAGCACTACAGCCTCCAAGGATTCTCGTGTGCTGGCTGTGTGTCTTGTTGAGTGGATGGTGGTTGACCTGACCAACAGAGCCAGTTCTTGGGCAGGAGAGAAAGGAGGAAAGAGATCAATGTTTTCTATAATTCAGAGTAGACTTTTTCTCTATGGGGGGTATTTTCCATATAAAGTCTCCTTGTCTTCCCTGCCTTCTTCCCTAGCCTGTGGTGGGGTGTGGTTGAGGGTACCAATTATGTAATATTTCTATTTCTGTATAACATTTTGTTACAATATACTATTATACATTAGTTGTGCAGTGTAACATAACTACTGTATAGTGTCACACATATTCTGTGTAACAGTGTTAAGTCCTTCCCCCTGCGCTTTTTCTATTGGCTCTCCTGGAATGAGGGCCGCAGCTCAGAGTGCTATGCAGAATTGCTCTTATGTTCCGCAGTGCTAATTCTTAAAAAATGACAATAACAATATTTGGTAGTTTTAGGGAAGGGCTGTCTAATCTGTTGATAAATATTGACAAGGTGTTTTGTGAGTAACAATATGTAGGAAGATGACTTAAATACCGATGAACAGTTTCTGAAACTTCTAGAGAAATTTTGTGGTTTTTGAGGGGTGACGTGTCCCGTGATACTCCTTCAGGGGTGTTGCTGACTCTTAGGTACAGGTATGCTCCATCCCTAATTACATATATTTTAGCACACACCTGGATCAGTTTCCTACATTTCTGTGTGGTTTTCGGATTGCACTGCTGGCACAAGAGAGTGAGCGTGTGGAAATGTTTGGTTTGAGACTTAGAACACACTTTGCAGGCGTTTGGGTTTGGACACATTTTAAGCCACACATGGAATTGCTACTTCTGCCTCTACAGTGTGACCACTCTGTCAGGCACCACCGACTGTTCAGAGCCTGGGGAGAGCCTAGAGCAGCTTTGGAGTTGAGAGCACCACAGGCCTCTGAAATTAATTGCCTTGCTCCCAGGTTAGGAGTGAAATAGCAAACTGGCAGTATGTGCTCATGTATTTCTTGTGTGATTTTGAGTTCATGCATCTGGTTATGTAAGATATAGACGTACAAACCCAGGCTGTGTTGATTTGCTGTATTGCAGCTGTTGGTGGCATGTGATTATTTTAGTTTTAGTTTCGATATTTTTGGCAAAACTGTCTAAAGAAAAAAAAAAAGTTTAGCTATGGAGCTATACTTGCCAAGAAAAAAATAAAGGGTTTTTTTTGCTCTTGGCATAGCTTTCTCCATTACCTGAACTGGTACAATCTGCTCTACTTGTTTTAAGCTGTACACTGTATGTAGTGCAATAGCCAGCACTGTTCATGGTGCCACTACCCAGACCTAATTCCCTACTATACATAAATGTAGATTTTCCTTATCTCTCTGTGTCTGTACAGTCTGCCCACATGATTTGACTAAAGCTCATGTCTTCCTGCTTACACCATGTTTCTTTGTTGAGACTGTTTTTGGAGATTTTTTTCTTTGTGTGAGGCTTTTTTTGGTGTTTTTTTTGTTGTTGTTGTTGTGGTTTTTTTTCCTTGGCCAGTTATTTAGCATAAAACCTTAGGGTTTCAAACCTATGCAGCCAATTCCTTTAGAAGTGTACACTCTTGGTAGAGTGAGTGCTCTTCAGGCTGGAGGTGTGACACCTGGAGATGTGCTGTGTCAGGGCATGGTTTTTCCACAAGGTACTGGTTGTAAAAGGCTGCAACCTGGAAAGGGAGTGTCCTCTTGTTCAGTGTCAGTGCTCCAGCAAAAAACAGACCACTCTAAATGCCACACTCTGGAGCACAAGGTATATGTGCTATATGGTACAGATTCAGCCTCCAGTTGGCCAGGATTTGAAGATGAGCATTGGATCAATGTGGTGTTTGGCATAGTTCAGCCTGAGCTCTCCAGGACGACCTGCGGTTCTGGCTGGCTCCTCTGAGTCGTGGCAGGAAGGGATCTCCTGGAGAGAGGAGGAGTGGTACTTCATGAAAATCAGGCTCCCCCCTCTCCCCCCAGGTGTGGCAGGGAGGCTATCTTGAAATAAAAGGCCAAAACTTGCCTATCACTTTTGAAGTTAAGGAATTTAATCAGTTAATATTAATTTGAACCCACTTCTTAAAATGTTTAAACATGTATATAAATACATTGTTACAAGAAGCCTTAAAGCTAAAACTAGGCAGGGTGTTTGTAGTACTAATTGGGGAATGATAGCCTGGAAGGGCTGTGCCTTGTCACCGGGGCACATCTTAATTCTGGTTTTACAGCAGAGTCCCCTTCCTTTCTTGCTGGTCAACTTACTTTCTTCAGATAGTAAGAGAAAAATGCTTCCTTCCCCCAACTGATGTCAAAGTTTGATGGATGACCTTCTTTACACAGAAATGCCATAAAACGACCAGCTCCAAAATACTTTGAAATTTTGCAGTCTCTTCACTACCTGTGGCTAATACCAGTGCTTTTGTCTGTCTGCTTGTTTTGAGCTGGGAAGTAAAAGGCTATATTTAGTAAGGTGGTATCTTTTGATCCATAGCAAATAACTATTAGGGAAGAGGAGTGATGAAGTCTATAAAATTCCTGGATGAAAACAGTGACAGAGTGTATCTTCCACCAGTGCTGTACTGGATGAAACAGATTAAAAATCAGGTTAGTAACTTGCTTTCCAGAGAACTTTGCTTGCACAGTTCTTGCTTGTTCATGATTTTTCTTTCAGTACTGTTCTCAGATTTAGTGTTGTTTCATGTTAAGTGTGTAATTTTAAATCTGCTCAGCTGTTTCTTGTGTCCTTTCAGCTAATAGAAACAAAATGAATCATCTTTATTTTAGCAATGCTTTCTGTATCTTAGCTAATGAGATTTCCAGGTAGATAATTCTTGGATTAGTTACCAGTGTTTGCAAACCCCAGACCTGGACTGGGTACTTGAGAAGGTGATGAGAGCCAAATGGAAAAACAATGTACTAAAAGGTAGATTAAACAGCTCAATGTGTTTTGCAACACATGCATAAAATGGTCTGGAAAAATGCTGGCACTGCCCAGCAAAGCATCCTATGAGTAAGGAAGCCAGTGTAACTGGAACAAAGCACCTCTGCAGTTATGCAATATGGTAGTTTTGTTTCTTACATACTTTTTCTTACAGAAGATATCTCACTTTTTTGTTTTTTTAACCTTATATTTCGTATTGATTCCTGTTTCTTTTATATTTTACTGTCTGCTATGATACTAGTGTTAGTACAAGCAATAATTTGGTAGCTTTGGATAAACAAATCCATTTGTCTCTGGTTCAGTTGATTTATCTGTAGGAGAAGTTAATCATGTTTCTCAGTGATGAGATTTAGCTTACTTGAAAGAGCTCTCTTGGTGGGATGACCACAAGTTTACTGTCGCCTGTGTGTGGAATGTGGACATTTGGAGCAGTATGAGACCCCAGCCTATGCACAAAATCTCCCAGGTTTGTTGGGGGAAAGTGAGAGGTGCACCACATCCTGATTTATTTTGCTAGAGGATCTGGAATTGTCTGAGTAGATGATGATGCCTGGTGCCTGCATGCAAGGGACTTTTTTTAATTAAAAGAAGAATCTATTAGCATAGGGATGCCAGGAGAAAGCAAAGTTATTTTTAAAGCTTCCTTTCATACAGAAACTATTTTTGAAATGCTAATGGTGGTGTGTTTGCCTTGTGCTGCTGTATCATAAGCAAGATTTGCAAATGTTTAAATGCTATGCTATTTTGACACTTGGCAACGTCCGCTCAAATTCTGCTGGCATGTTTTTACAGCTTGTTACTACACGCCTTGAAGCTCCAGCCTGGAGAAATACTTTGCATCGTGAATGCAGAGGCATTAGTATATGGAGTGCCTCTTCAGAGCCCAACAGGAAGGGTTCAGTGGTCGCTCATGGCCTATGTCTGTGGTCTGCAGTTGGAGTTTTAGCAGGGGACCATTGGACTTTGTCCTGTGGCATTTGTTCAGAGAGCAATTGAAAGGCCTTAGGTTGTGTTTTAGCATGGAAGAAGACTTTTATAAAGATATAGTGATTATTTTAAGAGGTTTTTGTGCTTTGCTGATTCTGGACAGAGTTCACCACAGTGAACCAGAACCACCTAAGTCCCTGGGGAATTACACATCCCTTGCAATGCATTGTTCTGCACAGTGGTAACTTCTGCCCCAGGGCATAAGAAGTCCTCAAAAGGGATTTTTTTTGTTGCTAGTTTTAGTGTCTTTGTTGGAGAGTCTTCTCCTGGCAAAATCAGGAAGTTTTTGGCCTCTATGGAGCTGAGCAAACAGATTTTCTCCCCCTCTACTGTGTAAGCTGGAGGCTATTTCTGGGAAAGCACTAACTCTTAGGACAGCAAGCAGCCCACTGAATCTCAAAATGCTGAATGCACAAGTAGTTTATTGAGTTAGAATTTAAATAGCCCTGACTTGGAAACCAAGGTACATTGACTCTGTACAATCTGTAGTTGCTGCAGTCTTCTGATTTTGAATTTGCACTGCTGAGCTGCTATTTGAATGGCAAGAAAATTGTGACCTTTGAGCATCCTATCAGCTTCTGAACACTGGCACAGGAATATGTCTTTTCTTTTGAACTGCCCTAGTAATTTTTTGACATTACAGCCAGCATTTAAGACTTTCTCACTGTGAAGATGTACAGACAGATGTGTCATAAGGTACTTCATGTTCTCTCAGCTCTCACAGCCTTCTTCTGTACTAAGGAGATGAAGTTTTGGGAAGAGGATAAGGCGAAGTGTAGCTAAAAATAAAGATAATTGGATGATAACAGTAAGGCAGTCTCTAGTTCAGTTCACTTTGCAGTTCAGAGTTGCCTTAAGGTAACAGACTGCTATCTGGTCTAATCTGTCTAATATCAAGGGGAAGCTTTTCCTTGACGTCAGGGACCTTGGGGACCAATTTTGCCATGCATACCGATCATGAACGGTGCAAGCACTTCCAATGAACAGAGATCTACCTGGGCTACAGTGTTGCATTTACTGACAGCTCAGATATCTGCCATCTTTGGCTGTTGGCCATGCCAGTTAATTCAATAACAGTAATTCTGTAAAGCTTGTGTGTGGAGCTGAGCAATGGCATGGTGAGAGGGAACCTGAGTGGCTTTTGAAGAACGCTTTTTGCATGGCTCAGCTGATAGAGCAATGCTGCAGTTACAGGGGCTTTTATTGTATGGACCACTTGGGTTGTCTTCATACCTTTCAAGAAGTCATTGGTGAATGCATCTTGTATCTGCCCCGGGATCTGGGCTGCAAGGTGTTTGTATCCCATCCATGGGTCTTTCCAGCTCCCCTCTCTCTGGTAGCAGCTTAAAACTCTTACGTGTTTTCCTGGGCAGTTCTTTTAGATAGAAGTAGTTGCTGAGCATTTTGCAGACATGGAAACTTCAAGCAGGTGAGGAGAATGGTCTGAGCATTCATTATTTGAGGTGGACAAGGACCCACGGAGATTTTGTATGTCAAGCTGTGGTCACTTCTGTGAAATCCTGGGAGAGCCAGGCTGTGTAACTGTAGGCTAATGGATGTGGGAAAGGCAGAGGAGTACTGAGAGGCATGGATAGAAGAACAAAGGGAATTAAGTGCTTGCTGGTGTGTATCTCCTAATGACCTAGTGTAAGATCTAAAGAAAAGGGTGGTACAAATCATGTGATGAGGAGGAAAGGAAGATTAAAAAAAAAAACCTGTTAAGCTGTTGTTGTAATGATAGTGCTCTGTGGAAAATGAAAATTTTCTTATCTTCTTACTTAGTTAAAATATGTAATTGTTCAAAATTCACACCACCACTGGAAGGTGAGTCATAAGATAATTGCAGCTGATCCACAGGACAGCTAACATTTTAATAAAAGCAGAGGTTCCTGTCACCCTTTAAAAATGCTGCTTTCAAAATACTGAAATGTACAACATGTACAGTCTGGCTGGTTTTCCACATGTAACAGGGAATATGTACTTTTCATATAAATCTGTGTGTACCATCAAAAAGCAGCTGTCCTTTGGCACTGCATCTCCCCATGAGGGCTCCCTGCTGTGAATGGGAGCAGTGCTGTTCTCCCAAAGAGCAAGGGGCAGGGAGCAGCAAAAAAAAAGAGCAACAATTTCACTTGTGTCTGCTTGTTCTGAGAAGCTTTTACTGCTCTCATGCTAAAATAAAAATAGCTTCCTCTTCTACTGAGCACAGTAGCATCTGCCTGCCGCAGGCAGGCAGTGCCAGCGTCCAAATTATTGTGAATGCTCATTTGTTGGGCTGGAAGAATAACTAAAAATGTTCTTAAGGTACATAATGTAAATATGGAGTAATGTTCATGGGAGATCAGGAGAGTGGCAGGACAGCTTGGGGTGACAGTTTGAAAAATGTGGCTTTGTGGGAGGGGTTACTGAGGTTCTGGAACCAAGCTCTGTTTGTAATAAACTGCAAAGTGAAAAGCTCAGGAAAAGATGAATGTGAAGGATTTAGCATCAGGACACTTTGTCAGTGATGAATGGAACTTGGCTACTTTTGCTGCTTGGCAGTTTTACCTCTGCACGTTGCCCGTTACCTTCTGGGCCATCTATAATCACACCGGCTCTGGCTGTTTGGACACACAGCACAAACCAGGACAGAGCAAACAGTTCTGCTGTCCTGCTGATGGCTCAGCTTTTTACTTTTTAATCAAGTACATTACATATCCACTGTGACAAAGAAGCAGACATTTTCAGGTTTTTAAAAATAACTTAAAGGCTGGATTTGGAAGTACAACATCCTTTGGACTATTATAAATTACTGTTGTTATCTTGGATGAAATGAATTTTGGAGTTCAGCTTCATCTCCCGGAAGGACACAATTTATTTGTTGTTATCCTGAAGCTTGCTTCAATTTTTAGACTGGTGTCAGTCCTAATGTAAATAAGGGGAGCAGCAGTGGCTTCATTGCAGATGGACAAACCTCCATGCCGGGCTGTTGGGAGGGTGCAGGCTCACTGTGCCAAGCCCCAGCTTTCCCTTGTTTCTGGAAGGAGAGGGGCAGCACTGGCTGTGAGCTGCCTGGGAGGCTTAGGATGGAGCAGCAAGGAGCCTGACAGGAGCAACATCAGCAGAAGCCATGACAGAATTATCTGCCAGAATTTCATTTTCCTGAGGGATAGGCATTCCACAGTGCTGATGACAGGGTAGTCCTGTGCTTCACGTCCCTGCTTGCTCCTGGGGGCTTTCCTGGGTTTCTTTATTCTCTTTTAGGATTTGGATTTCAATGATCCTCATGGTTCCTTTCCAACTCAGGATATCCTATGATTTAGTCTTTGCCAGTCATGACTCTTAGGGACAGATGAAGCCTCATTTTGCCATCACTTCTTGACAAACCTTTCCAAGTCAAAAAAGAATAATTATTTTCTCAAAATTTCTGGCCTTGGTTACCCACAGTGGCTGCATGTGCAAGACCAGTCAGATTTTGTATTCCTGCCTGGAACGAAGCAGTGGGTTTAAAGGCATGCATCTGTGGAAACAGCTGTATTTATGCTAGGAGAAAACACTTCCTCCTTGCCGGCTCCTCCCAGCAGAGCTCTCTGCAGCCCTGCCAGCCTTTTGTGGAAGAGGAGTGGCGGCTGCCGGCAGGCTGCCAGGCAGACTCCCCGTGCTGCTTCCACAGGCTGTGTGGGGATGCTCCTGCTGCCCCTGGGGAGCAGGAGGGTGGCTGGGAACCAAACTGGTCACTGATGATTGTTCCTGATATGTGCCAGAGTAAGTTTCACTGAAAGTTTGGGGCTGCATGATCTCCATGGCTTTCAAAACTTAGCAGTTCCTCCAGACTACAGAAAATGTGCATAACAAGGAAAACCAAAGGAGATAAATGAACTGCCTACAATGCTACCTTGCAAGATGGTTTGTCAGTCATGCCTTCTTTAAGAGAGCACCTGGAACTGGAGAGATCAGGCAGCCACATCTGCCAAAATACCTCACCCTCAGCTGGGAGACCAAAACAATCAGGATTTCATTGTCCCTGCCATACACCTGAGTTCTGTCCAGATGGTGTACATAGACAGCTGGTGTCTTGGGCTTTATAGTCCTTTAGGGGAAGTTTGTATTGCACACACATCCCATGTCTCTCTACTTGCCTGGGAGCTACATTTTTGCATTCTCCTTATTTGAGATGTATAATAACAGGCTTTAAACAGCACATCCATAATTAGCTCTGCATAATTTAACTCCACTGCCACAAGTATGGGAAAGTGCCTTACCCTTGCTTAATGTAACAGGTGAAATGCAACGTGTAAAACTCAGCATGGTAAAATAGATGTCTTTGTCTTAAAGCAGGTCCATATTAATGTTCTTCAGAGCTTGCTTTGCTGTCACTTGCCAGGTTATGCCATACTGGTTATAACAGATTCTGATAGAAAAGTTTCTGTACAAAAAAGAATTGTCAGATCCAAGTTGCGGTTAGGGCTCGCCAGTTTTGCTGCCTGTAGTGGTTTGTATGGCAGTAATGGCATTCACAGAGGTTGACGTTTACATTCTGTAAATTACAAGGAGGTGCAGTATTGACTGGCTGATTCAAGAGTGGATGCTGGTGTAGTGTGAATATATGCTGTGTGTCTGCCTGGGGCGCTGGTGTGGTGGAGCCCAAATGTGATGCTACAGGCTCTACCGATAGAGTAAGGAGCAGCTTAGCCATATTTTCTTTCCATCACCCTGGTGAATAGCTTCCTGTAGCATCATTTGTTTTGGGATGAAGGTGTTGCTGTTCAGTGATATGAGATGTTAAGAAAACACTCCTGTGTTTTGTTTCTAAGTGGATTAAAAATATGCGGGAGAGAATATTCCCTTCTGGGTTTGGCAGTTCCAGAAATAACCGTGATTGAAATCTGCATGACTTTCCTGTTGTCTCAGAGGTTTGGTTGGTTCGAGCAATTGAGAACAATTAAAATGGTGCCAGGCTGTAAGTCTGTCTGAATTTGATAGCTGTGCTTTTCAGCCATGGTAGCACACATCTCCTTTCTCATTGTGCTATTGCACAATGTAGCGACTCACTCAAGCTTTTTTTGATTTATCTTCGCTCCTAAATCTCTGGACACAATAGATCCTCTTGACTGTTCTACCAGCTTAGTGGTACCAGATTTTAATTTGCTCTCAGTTAAGCTGAAAGCTTCCCTCAGTGAGAAGAGGATCCTGCTCTGTACAGCTTTGCACTTCAGTGGAATAAGTACATTGTTCAGGTACTTGCAGACCATACAAATCCCATCACTTTTCTTTGGGAATAAACAATATGCTGGCTCTTTTATTCAAGGCCAGAGTAGCTGAAATAGCATTTACTGTATGTACAAAGGAGCTCTTCTGTCTTTGTCAGCGGTACCAAGTTACCATTAACTACTCTAGGCAGCAATTTTCTCATTAGGTGTTTTAATGAACACAGGTTTGAATTTCTTCTTATTTCCACCTTTCCTTGTGGTAAACACAGCTCCTAGATGTACAGGAACCATGGCTTCCAAAGCAGGTCTTGGTTCTTAATGTAGGCTGCACTAATGAGTGTAGGAATTACAATACCAAACTCATCAGCTCAATGAAAATACCATGTAGATAAAGGGAAAAGGTCTTTAAAGCTGTTTGATTTTGTTTTGTTTTGTTTTGGTTTTTTTTTCCCAAAAAGAGAGCTTATGTATCAAAGAGTTGCCATAGGGATTTTTGGTTATTAGAATAATTATGCTGTTAGAACAGACTGGGCAGCAGTGTTGCTGCCATGCTGGAAAATATACTGTTGCTTCGCCGTGCTGATGGAAGAGGTCTTTTGGGGATGTGCTTTGGGTCATAGGAAAGACTCATTCCTGTTATTCTCATAATGAGCCTCCTTAGCTGTCTCTGCTATTTCTATTTTTTTTTTTTTGTTGTTGTTAAATCTTCCTTCTTTTCCAAATTCAGTATTTCCTCATCTTCCATATTAAAGTTGAAAACCAAAGGAGAAATTTCTGTGGGACAAATTAATGTAACTAATAAATTACAATTTGACTATAAATTGACTATAATTGACTATAAATTGACTACAAATTGACTACAATTTGACTATAAATTTTGAGCTTATTTTTTAAAAAAAAGAACCTGCTGTTTTCCAGCCTCTTGATATCTTCCACATCTCTGATACTGACAGAGGTGTCAGGCTTACCCAAGTGACAGCCTCAGCTGGAGCTACTGGAGGAACTTCCACAGCATTGTTCCTTCAGCTGCAGTTTACTTTTTGGTAAACTGGAGATTGTTGTGTGTTTTAATTCAGTTAGTGGCTGGTTGTCCTTTCCCCTTGCTCACTATCCTTTTACTGCAGCCCTTCAGTGGCTCTTGGGTGTCACTGTGGTTCTCCTTCCAGTTCTGCCTTTGCTTCTCTCTCTGCTGCTGCTTCACCTCCCTTCCACCCCTGCAGGCCCTGGGTGCTGCTGGGGTGGATGTGGGGGAGTGGAGGTGCAGTGTTAGGTGCCTGCTGTGCTTATGTGCTATAGCAGGGAACGGATTATCATGAGCCGCCAGAACCTGTTGAGACCCTATGCTTTTAACTTCACTCAGTATGTATGAGAAAATGCCCAAGAAAGTGCCCTGAAGATTATTTTCTTCAATCTGCACACAATATCTGTTAATCTGTTTTTTTCAGGTAAAATTTAAACTATATTGTGTTGCCCAGAAAGTAACTTTGATATTCTGTGCTGGATGGTCCTAGTGCAGTCTCCATTTGTGGCCTGATGTTCCAGCACTGCTCTGTGTGCTGCGCCATACAATGGGATTAGTGATGTTTAATTATTTCAGTTCTCCCAACTGAAATACATGTACTCTTTCTTAATCTTTGTTTAAACACCTCAGTGCCTAACCAGACTCACTCTTAATCAGCCAGCTTCTTTCAGTCACCCTTAATCCAACTGAAGTGCTTTTGTACACTGCAATTTCACATAATTTCTGCAGGGGATGAACAGTTTTGCCCTTACTACTTGTTTGCTGGGTAAACTGAAAAGATAGATCACATTGACTCTCTGAGCTCCACTGAGGCCTTCCCATGCCTTTGGTATAGTATCCAGCTTGTTGTGGTTTGTAGGCAAATGTGTGGCCTTTTTGCTGCTGCTGTCTGTGAACATGAAGCACAGTAGCTATTCATTTTCAGAGGATTTCTAGGTTAGGTTCAATTTCAGTCACACTCTGTGTTTCTGAGCTAGCATATTTATTGGCTGTTCTAAAAGTTTTGGTTCAGATGTTTTTCAAGACACTCGTAATTCTTTTAAATATCTCTGGATTTCTGCCCTATTTTAAGATGTCTCTGCTTTGCTTTTAGCCTGACAGAAAACAATTTTCACAGCTTCTGCTACATAGCTGTCAGTTTTGGTATCAGAGAGGCTTGGGGGTTGCTGTACTGTGAGGGATGACTCCCACTGTTTCAAAATGATGACAGGGAAAATTTAGGAATGCTGAAAGAAGCAAAGGCATATTGGTAGTCTTTCCTCCGGCAAAAATTAGAAACCAGTCCTCTGGCATTTCAGAAATGTCAGCTTCATGTTCCAACCAGAACACTTTCTCCCCCCCGCCCCCTTTTGCGTATGCTGAAACTCAGTTATTTAACCTCAAATGAAATTTGGAGGAACTTCCTTACTCTAGGATCACTCACCATGTTATCTCAGGTAAGGCTTATAAATTAGAAGAAATGTTTTATGCTACAGTGTAATAATTCTGGGTTTGTGGGTGGATTGGCCATGGGATGCACAAATTTTGAATCCTTGTGTAGTCTTAGCTATGTGAGCAGATTCTGAAGTCAAATCTAATCTTGGCTGAAGCAAGCAGTTTTTAAAAACAATTCTCAAGTGTTGTGTGAGTTTGGTGAGTCACTTTAAAAGGGGTCTTAGAACATGAAAATTTGAATAAGTGACCTGATTTTTTAAGGCTTCAAGTATTTGCAGCACCACTGTAATGTGTGGTTTTAATATGGGGATATAACATGGAATAAGATGTATGGCTTTGGCTTTCCAATGTGAAAATGCCAATGTTAACTTTTCCCCCTGAATTTGTGTAAAACCAAAGCAAAACTGAACTAATCCTGATGTTTGTGTTGTTTGGGTTGGTTTTTTTACCTCCAAAGCTGCATCCATGTAACAAACTACCAACTTACCTACATATAAATTCTGCAGAAGCGAGTTAGGCAAGTCTTTGTGGTCAACACTGTGGCTTTTTTTGTTAACTGTAACATGGGGTTTATTCCTTCCTATTTTTAAATGGATGGAGTTGAGAGTTTAATTTCCTGTCAGAAGGTTACATGAATGAGAATGGCAGAAAAAGCTTCTTCAAGTTGTAGTCTTTTCTTGTGCCTGTGGGTTAATTTGTTTCAGAAGCAGCCCAATAATAGACTGTTTTCTCCTCATCTACTGAAGATACAAGTTGTAGCTGTCCAGGAGGTCCCATCCATATCAGAGGGTGTGACTGGCAGGACATTGGTTGGTTTCTAAAGATACCTTTTGCTCAGAGCTGCACTTCCCTCGTGTTCATTCCATGTGCTACCATGGCCATGTTTGTCTGCATGCATCCCTGGCAGCTGGTGCTTATACCCATTTGTCTATATTTCATAGCAAATGTGTGGCTCATTTTACACAAATCTTTCCTATCCATCCCTTAGCCTTCCAGGATGTTCCTAAAGTTCCAAACGAGAAAAAAAAAAGACTATGCAAAATGAGTGGCATTTGGCTAATGAACACCTCCGTGCAAGATTTTACACCAAGCATATTTTCCTGAAAATAGTATATTTGGCAAGTAGTGAAATTCTTGGAATGAAAACTAATGATGTACTGAGCAGGGGAAGGCTGCTTGTGCTTGTGATTTGGAAAAGTGAGAACAGTCTGTCTGAATCTTCATTTCCTGGGAAATTAAAAGCATTTTAATGCTTCACAACTTGAGCTCAAGCAGAATTTAAGTAGGGGAATGTGTCTCAGAGTCAGCAATGGTGAGAAGGAATAAGAGAGCTGAATCTGTGAAGTGTAGTTGTGAGCAAGTGGTGGCATGAAGAGTAGATGCCAACCCTCTTAGCACAAAAAAAAGCTTTTGTCTCACACTTGTACAGACATGTCCTGGAAGGCACTTGGCATGAACAGAAAGAAGCTGCAGCATTAATAGCATGCAGAGAGACTGTTCTGACATAGAGAAAGCACTAGGTGGTTGTTGTTTGCTGTAAAAACTAAAAGAGAGGGAGAAGATGCCAGAGGAGTAGGGAGGACAAAGCCCAAACTCAAAGTTCAGCTGAAGTGTTCTCCCCCAGTAAAAAAGGAGGCTAGTGGGGCAATTTCACTTTAATCACTGAAAATTTGGAAAATGATCCTATGGATTGATAGTACTACTGTGACATCTGTGTAGATGTTGACAAGAATTAGGTAAAATAATAGTTTATACTACTTGGATGGAGAAGGTTCTGATTGATGTGGTGTCTGCCATATGGGTGTAGAATGGCAGGACATGAACATGGAAGAAGAATCAGGTGCCTGGGTGACCTTTGCCTTCATCCTGCTGAGCCAGCATCAAGAGAGGAAGGGGAGCAGCAGCACCCTGCTGAGTGGAAGCCCCCAGGATCAGGACATGGTGCTTCCCTGCTGAGAGAGTGGGACAAGGGGTCACTTTCCATGCAGCTGGAGGAGCAATGAGAGCGAGCTGTGCTCTGGAGGGAACTGTTGTTTCTTCTCTTTCTGGGTCCTAAAGTTTCTTTGACCTGATGGCTGAAGATACACTTACGAAAGGAAAATGTGATCCTAAGCAGAGATCCTTTGAATCTTTATTTTCCATGAGATATTGAGGAAGGGTCAGAGGTTCTGGGAAGAAACGTCTGGTATTTTGATCAGCAAATGAAATACAATTTATTTGTGGGCTTTTATTTCATTTCCTGTTTTTGAGATTACTAAAGGATTTGCAATGAGGAGATGGATATTCCAGCTCAGTTTGTGACTTCAGGCCTTTGGTGCCTGAGGTATACTCTGTTTACAGAACTGCAGTTGACCTTCTTTAAATAAACTAAAAGCACTGGACATGTATTTCTGGCTTGCAGAGTTCAGGATGTCCCATCTAGAACATGCATTCACGTGAATAGCCTAACAGTCACAGTAACTGTTTTCAGCTTTCAGTGGGGTTTTCAGCTTTCAGTGGGTTTTTCAGCTTTCAGTGGCAGACAAGTGGTTTTTAGAAGAGTTTTTGATGGAAGCTGGACCTACAGAACCTTCTGTTGCAACAAAAAACCCAACCAAAGAATCAGCAAAGCAGCTGATACTTGCAGAGTTGATGCATCACACCTGAATGTCCCAGTGTTGAAGAGACTGGGGGCAAGTGTTAGTTTTGCATCCACCCTGTGCAGGTGTCTGGGACCTGCAGCTCTCAGCTATGGGCTGAGACCACCCTTCTGCTCACAAGGCTGTGGTGGCCTTCTCCAAGGAAACAGTGGGCTGGACACTGTGTCCAGAGCATCTGCCTGAGGAAGAAGCAGCTTATGGTCCTGCTAACCAAAGTAGACCCTTAGCAGAGTGAGGAATGGCCCGTGGGAAGCTGCAGGGTCACGGTGGGGTGCTGGTGGCTCCTGTCTGGCAGTGAGTGCTGCCCTGGCTGTAGGAGAAATGCACTGGGCAGTGTTCCTGCCATGAGCCCTGGTTCACTGGGTGCCCTCAGGCCTTCCTTGCCCCAGTCCCAGGTGGAGGTTGAGGTAGCACACTTGTGTTTGATGTTGGACCCTTGGTTTTCTTTCCTCTTTCAGTGAAGTCCTACACTGAAAAGAAATTTGTCAGTGAAGTCTTCCTACTTCTCACCCTTTTCTTCAACAGCCTCAGAAACTCATTTGTGGTAAAGAAAACTTCCTGTTTTGCTTGATGCTGTCATGCTGAGTCTCATGTTCCCTCTGCGATGGCAGAGGTGCATAAAACTGTCCAATTTGAAAAGTATTCAGAAAGTGAACTTTAGGTTTCTGTAACTGGTTGAAATGATCTCTTTAGCAGATTACCAAGAAATGGAAGCTCATTGATATAACTATTGGGTATCTTGTTCTGAGTTGTAGAAACATCAGTAAGTAACCTGACCAGAATTATTTGTTAGATGAATGAGTGATGGATTTTATTTTGATAGAGGCAAACCAGACAATTTTGATGAAATTTTGCTGTCTTTTAGCTTTCTGAATTTGGTGCTGCCCTCATGCCTTGGTTTGGTTTTGTTTTTTTGTTGCTTGCTTGGGGTTTTTTTTTAGCAAAACTCTTGAGAGATAGATGTGAGAAGAGTAATTCTCCCTCAACTTTGAAATAAAGGACTTGAATATATATTTTAACTGATTTTTTTCCACTTAAAAATATTTTTTTTGTATTGCAGTCTGTTGAAATCAGCAGAACTATGCAGATTTGCACCAGCTTGGAGACAGAATAATTTCTTGATGCATTTTTAATTCCAAACTCTTAAAAGTATATGTAGTTTATTAATAGAAAGAAGCTTTTCCATTTCAAGGTATTTGCAAAGACTTTTTCTGGACAGTTAAATGATCTAAAGTCACCTGGAATTTCTTTCCTTGTGATATTTTCCTTAACTTTCCACATTTTGGAGAAATATGTATTGCCTTCAGATGAACAATCTCTTTTTACTCCTATTAAATTCCATATGGAGGTATGAATATATATAATTAGAGACTTGGGGACAGGCTGTGAAATTGAAAATGAGAGAGCAAGGCTTATCCATTTCTGAAAACATCTCAGTGTCATCCACTAATTAAAGTGACCTTCTTGTGCCCAGGATATTGTGTGGCTGTGAGAGCACTGCAGTATCTCCAGGCAAGCATGGGACAGAGGGAGCTTAAGGCAAAGCCTTTGGCTCTCGCAGGAATGGAGTCCTGAAAAATACACCATTTGGAAGGTGCTGGTTTCAATGAATCTGAAGCATACAAATTGTATTAAAACCACCAAGGCTCTTTCCAGAAGGTGCTGCTGAATTAAGAGCATGCCAGAAGACCATGGTGTTAGGCAGAGCTTAGTGTAAAGCAGGCCATTATTATTGGGGGGGTGAGGCCAAATATACTGGCACACCTCTGCAGCTCAACAGGAGTTACTTTTATAAAAGTATGTTTGTCTGCAAATTGTGTTGATCTTAATTTGGAAACAGCAGCAATATGCTTAACAGACTAAGTAAAATGTTAATAGTCACTTGACAGATGAGAAAGGCTTTTGTCTTTTTATTTGTTCACATGGACTCCTGTTAAAAGTTGATGCCTTCTGTTATACACAGTTTTGAAATAGCTTTTAATAATCTGACTTTAAGCCTCAAATGTTGTACTTAACTGTTAATTAATAGAAGCCTGAATCAGATTGAGAGATGAAAGTTCTTACACAGGGAGCAAAGTTCAGATTTGCTATCTGTAAAGAACTTACAGTAAATGCAACCCAGGTGTACAAATGTTGAGGCACTGTGCTGGGTGTGGTAAGCAGCAGTTACAGTAGAGATGCTGTAGATAGGAGAATGTAGATTCTTTATCTTGCTCTGCTCTTGAGACTCTTGGTGCGGTAACAGAAACCTCAGCCTGTGCTAATGGGAGCAGGGCTTCTTGGGGACTATGCAGCAGATATTTTCAGTGCATTAGAGGTATTAACCTGTTAGTCAGCTTCGAAGAACAAACTGAATGCTTTTGAAGATAATTCCGTAACACTGTTTTTCAGTAGTACACTGCCTTTTCTGAGAAATGTAAACTAACACCCAAAAAACTTTGGTTTATTAAGCAGTTGGTAAGCTACGGTGTTGGTGCTTGTCCTGCTGTAATTAGTTACCCGGAATGAAGCGCTACATATGTGTTAGGCACATGGAGGTGAAATTATGTGTATATATTCCTTTGTAGACCTTCATATTTTAAAAATGTTTGTGCAGGCCCCTACCTGAGACTTGGTCAGTGAATTCCCTTCCACCAGATTGCCAAGTGCTTTTTGTTGATATGGACTTCAGTTGGGCCGTGCTCTGCAAATTTTGTGGAAAAGAATAGCTCATATGGACTTCATGTACATTCAATAATTGCTTTTTTCTCTTTTATCCCTTCTGATAGAGAAGTTTAAGGGATATTGAGCTTTGAGGATCTAGATTTGCCCTTTTTGGGGAAGGTGGGGATGCTGACATGATAGATGAGCATCCCCAGAGCTTGGGGGTAGGTCATGGCTGTCCTTGGAGGAAAGCAGTATTGCTTTGGCAATATCCATCTGTTGTTTTCATACTTGTGTATTCTGGTTTCCCTGTTGCATTATTGTCGGTGTTTAACAAGGCATGTCACTTATGCTTGTTTTGTGATCTCTCATCAGTTAAAGACACATTTGCAAGGAGCAGAGAGTACATCCCAGTCTGATGGACCATCCCAAACCAGTCAGTCTGGATGGACTTTCTAAATGCCATGGAAATAATAGTTTAGTTGTGTGACAACTAAATGCTTTAAAAATTATTTTTGTAATGGCTCAATTATATTTGCATTGCAGCTTATGGGTGTGTGTCAGTGTCACAGCAGGAAGCACACTCGTCACATAGGAATGGTCCACTGCTGGCAGAGTAAGTGGAGAGGAGGAACACAGGGCCTCCTTCCCTGCTATGCCCCTCTCTGTTCTGGTGTGCCTTTCCCCTGCCTCCCACCTGTGCACCCTAGTGCCTCCACTGAGTGGAGGAAGGCAGAATTTAATCTGTAGGGGAAGCTGTTCTGCCTGAGTGGGCAAATAGAAGGAAACTGTCTCATTGACTGTGATGCTTTAATCTTTTTTTATGAGCTACCTGGAGTGCAGAGCCCTTTATTTGATCCACCATTAGAGCTGGCAGGGGCACAGCAGGATCTCTGCTAGGATTGAAGGATTTAGTAGCTTTTGCCAGCTGCCTTCCCCTTGGCAAATCTCCCTGTGAGCAGAACCAAGAGCAGGGTGTCTTGGTGCGTGCAGCTGGATGCAGCCCCCAGGAAGCCCAGCAGCAGCTGTTACCCGAGTGCTGCACTGTGTGCGCTGGGCTCCTGCTTCCCCTTCTGGTCTTGGAAGGGCCTGTGCATCCATGGCAGATGGGTGGGAGCAATGCCCGTGTTTCCCGAAGGTTCAGTCCTGCAGGCCCTCTTGTTGGGCCAAGGGCTGCCATCCCCTCACTGCACGCTGGCAGTGTGCCTGGTGAAACTGCTTTGTATGTGGGCTGCATTGAAGCTGTGTGAAAGGAAATGATGCATCCTTGTTTACCTTTCATCTTTCTATGTCCTCCTGCAGTTGCTCCCTCCTCCCTGTTGAACTGCAGCCCCTAGGCAGGGACTTGCCATCGGCTTGTGTGTTCCTGCTGCAGCATGACAAGCTAGCAAGGACCTTCCCTTCCTTAGCTTCACTGGGTCCATAGGCTCCCTTCTCCTTCCCCTGTCCCCTCCAGGCAGGGGAAGAGGCTTGCATCTTCCTCCTTAAAATATTCACCTTGTTGACTGTGTGACCACTTATTTATAGTGTATTCCTTAGCTGTGCTGTTTGACCTCCCTGTGTGGCGGGGACAAAACTGTCTGCTGAAGAGACTGACTGGGCACACTCGGCTTGCTCAAGAGAAGGGGTTTTAGTCTATAATGTAAGAGATGAGTGAAAAGATCTAAATGGAAAATCAATGGCATGCTAATGATCATAGCCAGATTAATGGTTTTAAATCCCTGTTTTTCATATCTTATAAATGAATATAAAAGTTTGCAGTTTCAAAGGAGATCTTGAACAATGTAGCATGAGTGTTAAATTTAGCATGAATTGGGGGAGAATGAGGAGAGTGCAGCATATGGTCACATTAAACACAGGAGCCATGAGTGAGACCGGCCATCGTGTTGCCACAGCACTGAGAATGGAGAGGGATTCATGGGAAAATGCACCCTTGAAATCCTGGTGGGTTTGTTACTCTTTCCACAGAAACCTTGAACTTTTTTGTTTAAAGTATGCTGCTTACATCAGTGGGAAGCTTAACAGCACTTGAAACAGTTCCCCACCCACTTTCCATTTTTGTTGAGGGTGAAAAATACTGATGAATGGAGCCTGATAAGGTCAGTTCATTTAACGCAAGTCTTAAGTTCATTTTGCAATTAAATATATTTTCATTTTTCACAAACTCTTTTCCACTTCAATTTTAAAATTACTCTTATATAACATAGGAAATGTCTTAAACCACCACCCCATAGAACATATGTAGTAATATAGAGAAGAAAATAAGTGCTCTTACTAGGCTTTATCTCAAACTGTATAATTTATTGTTACTGCTCTGTGTAATTTCTCTTTATTGTTAGCACTGTATTTATATTTAATTATTATTAACACACTTATTCTGTTTTAATAGCCTGACTGATGAGCCAGTGTATTTTCTGAGTGTCTTTTAAATTAAATTTCCTTTTAAGATTTTTTTTTTTAGAAATTAGAACAATGCAAGCAATATTCAACCTTTTAGGCTAACTGTTGCCTCTTTTTTCACACACCTACCAGTGCTGTGCAGCACCCTGTTGTAACATCTGGTTGCTGCCATCACACAACTGTTTACTAACCACTAATTATAGCACTCCACAATAGAAAAGAAAATGTTGAGCATACTGTGTTGGTATTTTTAAGGGTAGTTAGCTGGTTTTGTTTCCTACTACTCTTGTAGTTGCATGTTAGCTAACTTGCACCCCAGTGTGTTCTGCTGAAGATTGTTTATATCACCCATGCTGAGGTCTTGTCAGGCTGTGGTTGCTGTTATTTTTCTGATGACAGGGCTATAAATTAATTTTGAATTGGATAGCTCTGGGAGACAAAACTTCCACATGTAAGAAATGGTCCATAAACAGATGAAAATTTGTGTTTGAACACTAACCATTGTTTGTGACTTTGTTTTTAATACAAATATTTTTTAATTTAATAAGAAAAGACAGAATAGGATTGAGCTTCACTGTGCAAGGGGAGCCAAGTTTCAGCATAGGTGAACTACTTGGGGCACTGGAGGTTCATGATCTGAGTAAGCAAAATCTCTCAGAGAAAGTCCTAAAACCATCTGGGCTGGCAGTGCATAGCTGGAGGGGGTATTGCAGTCTTGGTATCTTAAGAGCACATCTGTGCTAACCAAGTCATTGGGTTTTGCTCTGTCTCTCTCTCTTTCATCTTTCTTAATATATTTATAGAAGAGAAGTACTTCCAGACACATCTTCCTACAAAGAGGACTTGTGAGAAACATTATGTGCTTTCAAATAAGGAATAAAATGTACTCGCTGATCAATTTTCTGTCCTCATTAAGTCTCTCAGAGGTGAGTTCAAGGGAAGAAATAAAGATGGGAAGAGTTTGAAAATGAAGTATATTTACAATGAAAAAAGATAACTCAAGAATACTGAAAATGGCTGAAACTCAGTGGCTGGAGAGATGGAGAACAGACTCAGTTATCCTAATGTGCAGCTGCAGTACCACATGTATTGTTTTCACTTTACTATCAGATATTTAATGCACGTGGGTAGCCAATGTTCTCTTTTTGTTTGTTCTAAATATTTCCTATGTGTAATGCAGTAAAAGATGTTTTCTCTGTTGTTAGAACAGAACAATTTGGTAAAGAAACACTCATCAGTGTTTGCACATACTACATATTTAATGACAGACTAATAATAGAAAGTTTATTCCTGTAATAAAGGAAAGGTAAAAAAATAATGGCAAGCAAATTCATACTGTGAATCTGGAATTTCAGTTTAAGGAACAGAATCTTATCATAGTGATCCACTTCTAGTAATTAGTTGTAGTTCACTCTTAGACCAAATTTGCATACAGTGTGCAAGGTGAATCTCTTCTGTTCCTGGATGCACAAGTGAGATTATTTCTGTGTTGTGTTCCTGGAAATTCCAAAGGTGCACAAAAGAGCATCTTTTTAGTTTCTACCAAGCAGGAATGTGTCTGTAGCCAGCAAGGTCCCAGAGGTTCAGATCCAAAGCTCTGAAACTCAGTTTTTCACTATGTAGACTACTTCAACTGGGGGGAAAAGGGGCAACATGAGTTTTTTGGGTCTTGAAGGGAAGTTATACTAAATTGTTCCTGTTTGATGTGAGGCTCGTTTTTTGGATTTGAGCTCATGGTGAGACAGGCAAAAATAGTGCTAATGCACAGCTATGTATTAGCAGTATTTTCCATTTATCTGACAGATGAAACAGCACTGCTGAAGTTTAATGAACAAATGAAGTAATTGTGCATTATTTTGTGAGGTAGTCCTTACAAGAAAGAGAAGTATATAAATCTAAAATCTGCATAAATGAGGGAAGATGACGAAAACACTCAGATAATTCTGCTTGTTTTACATAATGTTGCATGATTTGCTATTTTATTATTCTTATTTTATTTATTATTTTATTCATCTTTATTTATTACTTTAGTCTTCTTATTTTATTTATTACTTTATTCCTCTGGCTAAATTTCGAGGCGCAAACTTCATTAAAACAATCCTGCTTCTATCACCAGTTTCTTATATTTGCTGGTGTTTCAGAAAACATGTGAGCTAATAATTGTTGAGTTTAGGGAAGACCAGTTTGCTTCCTCCCCATACATTATATTTTGACAGACATAGCATGCATTCATTCCATTGTTTCCTCTTCCTTCCAATTTTCATAGAGTGAGAGAGAAACAGCTAAACATGTGAGGGGAAAAAAGAAAATTGATAAACACCCTTTATAATGTTTGCTGATGGGGAGGATAAAGGAGGATTCAGCATAGAAGGCCCCAATTAGGCACACACTAGTGAATGAGCAGTTTAGTTTTAGCTGGCTATTTGCACCAGAAGGAAGTACCTTCAGTGTGAAGAGACTTCCCAGGTTTTGCAGCAGCCCTAGAAGCAGGACACGAGGACCATGCTTTGCTTTCCACCTGCTCTGCTGCGTGTGTGCAGGCATTTGGAGTCGAGTTAAGGTTTCACATGACCCTGAGGTTGTCTCTGTCACGTAAGGGATGAGAACAAGTCCTGACGACCTCCAGGATGCAGGGGAAGATTTAAGAAAATGCACTGTCATATTTGGTTTTTTCCTTGCTCTTTATCAAGCTCAGGTCTCCCTAGTTTTGACAATGGCACCTCAAAATACAGATTACAAGTTAGGCCTATTCAGTGACAATACTTTTTATTTGTCAGTCAGCACCAGGAAGGTAAGGGGCAATTGGATTGATCTTTAGTTTCTACAGGCATTAGAAGTCTACACCTTCTCTTTTCTTTCTTGTCTCAGTAGTCTGTGGAGGGAGATCAAGGAGGAGGGGGACTTTGAGTAAGAGAAGAGTGGGAAGGTGAATGCCATCTTGTGACTAGCTCCTTGCTGCATGTCCTTCAGAATCAGCAGTGCGGTGTGTGGGACATTTGCATGCAGCTTACACTTTGGAATATGCATGTCAGAAGCAATTTGCATTGGGAAGACAATTATAGGTCAAACACATTTCGTATTTTTCCATATGCTTCATTGTAAATACGTACAGAGTAACATTGCTTTTATATAGGCTGCTTTTTGACTACAGTAAGTCTCTCAATGTTGCTTGGAGCTCAAGAATTAAGTAGTTTTAAACAGGGTTTATAATGTGAGATAGCTGAAGCTATTTTTAACATAGGGTGTGATTTGGCTCTCCTGTCTTCTCAGTTTTATCCATTGTAGCATGGCTGATAAGAGCTGTTGTCGTGTGCTGTGCGTTCTTTGTCTCAGCTATGAGGATGCTGACTTCCTCCCTTTTATTTCAGGAGGTCATTAGTGCTGATGAGATTAGAGGTTTATAACATCAGGTCCAAGTCATTATTCCTAATTTAATCAATGTATTTGAAAATGTTTCCTCTAATAAAATTGTAATGACTTTATATGATTTGTCATGCTTATCAAAAACATGGTTTAAAAATTTTTGTATTTTGAGGCCCTGAGCTTCTGGAGAAGAGCAGACATTAGTACATCATTGCTGGGCCAATTTCCTGCCTCTCTCTCTGTCTGTGCTGTAAATCAGAATAACCTAGTCAGTGTAATCACAGTGATGTACAGCCAGCACTGGCACTGGAGTCAGGCCTTTGCAAACAGCATAAAACCCTGGGAGAGGTCCCTTGCGCGAGTGTGATTGCTTCTCTGCCGCCACCTTCATCATTCAGCGGGGTGCTTTGCCTCCCTAGGAAAGAGACTATCAGCGGGCTCATGATAAAGGAAAAAATAACCATCTATAATGTAGAGGCTTGACTGGAGAAATGGCTTTTATGTTGCAAGGGGAATGAGCTAAATAGCCTCCCACAGTAACTAAGGTAAGGGGAAAGCAGCAGTGTTATACTAGAGCTGGGTGTTTGTTTAGAGGCTCTTGAAGAAAATTAATCCAAATGCTTGGTTTTCAAGAATGCTCCTGGAATGTGCTAGGACTACTATTTAATTCAAATTACCTTTCTCATAAACAGTGTACTGTATGCATTTGGGTTCAGGCAGGTGAGGAAGGAACAGGGGACATGAATTTAGTGTATGCCAGGTGGATGAGTCCCCTGTTGGAACACACAGCTGCTGCTGCTCATGTGCTGGTCCCCAGGTCAGCTTTTGTGGGTTAGAGCAGGAATGGAAATCATGTGAATGATTTTGATCTTGCAGGTGATGAACTGATGCAAGGGGGGTGGTTTGGGGCCTGGGTACAACGCCCTGTTGGAGGGGTGGGTGCTGCAAGGCGGGGGGGGGGGGTGGGAGGGGTATTTGACTGTGTCTAAGGTCCAGTGAAGGTCTGTGGGAGGGATGAAAATTTTATGAGCTCTTGGTATTGTTTAGTGTCCAGAAAGCAGGGTGGTGGAGTTGTTAGGGGTGGGTGCAGTTGTGATGGAGGGGCTGCTTTCAGACAGTGCAATGCACTGGCAGCGGAGGGGTGTCAGCTCACTGGGATTCCCTGCATGGACTTTGGGGATGGTACTGCTTCTCAGTGCTTCTGGAGAGGAAAAGCCTCCCTGTAGGGCAGTGCTTATGGTACAAATGACCAAGTCCTTCTGCACTCTGCCTCTAACACTTCTCAGTCTGAAAGCAGTGTGTGGGTAAGAACACCAAGAGAGGTTTTTGCCTGTGTGTTTTAGCAGCGTGGTGGCTGCAGATACGGCAGCGTAACTGGCAAATCACAGTAGGCAGATGGCAGGTCTCGCACTAGGAGAGGATGTGTAAACGACCGAAGATAGGTTTTAACAGCCTTTTTCAAAGCCAGAAGTTTGTCACTGTATAAGCTCTCAGTCTAAACATCCCTGTGAAATTTCAAGCCTCAAGTCTACTAGTAGTTTATTAAACACGTTTGGCAACTGAAATGGATGCTGTGAGTCACCATGTGCAGCATGAGTGGGGGGTGTCTTGCATGTCTCAGGCATTTGCTGCCTCTGTGCTGGTTGATGGGCTTACCCAGCTGGCCAACCTGCCTTGGGTCTGCAAAGGACGAGCAGAAGGAAAGCCAGCCCTTGGAAACAGTCATGCACAAAATGCTTCTGTTTGTTGACAAGCTAGGGCTGAGCCACTGCCGGTAAAGCGGTGACATACTGAGTGTCTCTGGCTGCCCCGGTGCGTCTCTGCCTTTGGGCGTTCACTGGAAGCATGTGCCTCCGCTGCCTTTGGAGGCTTGGTTCAGTTTGACCTTTAGTCTTAGGGATAAGAGCTGCTGATTGCCTTCTGCATCCCCAGTCTTTGCTGTGCAGGGCTGCGTGGGGGTGTGCTGGTGCTCTGCAGGTAGATGAAAAGATCAGGCTGGCTTTTCTCCCCTTCTGACGGCTATTCTTTTTTTTTTTTCCAGACTGATCTGTTTTAACAGCAAGGCTCAGTTAAGGAGAAGAGTATTTCCTGTACAAATTGCCCTGTGCGAATATGTAATGTAATTCAGCTCTGTGGAACTGCCATATTTTCTTCAAACGTCAGTGTTGGCGCTGCCCATTAGTAATATCCATTTTCTTTTTTCAGCTGTTTTAATACTGTAGAGAAATAATTTTCAGTTCCCAGGACCTGACAGGTAGAGTGATGTTAGCTACCTCAGCAGCAAGGAAGCTAAGGATAAATACAGTCAGATTACCACAAAATTAGGCTCAAACCATTAGCAGCTGGAGCAGCAGCTAACCATCAAATCAGCAACCCAAAACTAGCTGTAGTGATAAGTACCCTCCTTTTATTGACGTCAATAGCGCAACTCTCAGTAACATTTGTTGAGAAGGAAATGTGCTCTCAGGAGAATCAAGGTTTTCTTTTTCATATGCTTTTTTAATGAGGATGGCAAGCTGAACAGAGTGAGGTGTCAAAAGCTCTATCTTGTCCCCTTCTGAAGTGTGCTGCTGATGTCTGACAGCCACTTCTACGGGGGCCCCTGTTTATTACTTCTGCCCTTTGTTTATCTTTTTTGCCCTCTGTGTATTGCTATTCTCACTGGTCTTTTCCCCTTTTTTTCTTTGACTTGAACTCTGTGACTCATGCCTTTATTTTTGTTTATGTTCCCACTCTCCTTAAGGGCTCCCCACTCACTGTAAGTGTACATTGCAATATGAAACATTTCATTGTCTCTCTTATTTATTTGTAGCTAGAAAATGAAATTAAGTCATGGAATGGGCTTTATTTATGGAATCAGAGAAAATGTTTCAGCAAATGACCAGCAGCATCAGTAGAGCTGGGTTGTGTGTGGTGCTGGGCCCGAAACGTGTGCACTTAGAAATTCAGGCTGAAGCTGGTGACTAGTTTGAGGAGGACAAAGTTTGTTGCTTTCACTTCTTTGAACCAAACAGATGAGCCTCTGGAAACATCAGAAACCGTAGCTTTGAAGAGAAGAGCTGCAGGTCTCACTTTGTGACAGTGATCCTGTGGATCTTGCATGTAGATTGAACAGTCTGATTAAAATCGTTGTGAGCTTGAAGTTAGGAATAGGTCCAAAATGGGGAGCACCCCCTGGGAGCTGTTGGTAGGTGAATGCTGGTGTGTCAAACCACGTTAGGTCATTTGAAGCAATTAGCAGTGGGAAGAAGTGGGGTTAGGCTTCTCTAGAGCAGCAGCTCTGGAAAATCACTTCTCTCCTGTGAATGTTTTTGGAGAGGTGGAAGGTGGTGTTCAGCCACTGCATTTGAGTCCCATCCGAATGCTGAAGGAAGCTGAGGCAGATGAGCATACGCTGTGTGTTTGTGTGGGTTGCTAGTGGAGTTCAAGGCTTCTGTTTTGCTGAGGGGCCGTTTTTGGCTTGGTGAGTGAAAAAGCTGTTTGGAGTTTCCTGAGTCATGTATTATTACTGCTATACTGCATTTAGGAACTATTTCCTTTTGTTTTCCTGCTATTTGACTAACAGAGTTCAGGTAGGCAGCCCGTGATCCTGCTGGCATGTGTTACTGGCAGTGAAAAGTGAGTTTAGAAAGAAAATAGACCCCTGAAATTTAATTCAGTGGTGCCAGTCCCTGCTGCTGGCTGAGCAGACTATTGTTTCAAATTCTTGCTCTTAGGGGTTTCTTCTTATTTTTTTTTAATTTGCATTAGGGAGAAGATAAATCAGTTCAGCAGCATCTGTGCATCACCACTGACATTTTAATTTTCAGTTAAAAGATTTTAATGAAAATCCAACATAATTTGGTATGAAAAATGAGATTGAATTGGTATTATACATGCAGACTGAACCAATGTCAATTTATGTATCAGTTTCAGGAACAGCTCTGTCTGATTAATCCAGGCAGTAGCAATGTTTGCTGTAAAGGGCTCTAGTTGCTCTTTTTATATAATTCTGCTGCTAGTTCTACCAAGATAATTATAGAGACAGAAGCTTTGTGCTGGTTTTCCCAGTTTCTCTCTGATAGAGTTCTTTTCTTCCTCTGCTTCTCTGTCTCTTTCTGGATGCTGTGTGAGCATCCCTGCAAGACATTATTGCCCTCTAGGCTTCAAGGAGAGATTTGTGTAGAGAAAATGTTTGCTCTTGCAATGCCTCAAGAGGTACTAAGTTTTATTTATTATTATGCAGGTTGCATTTGGAAAGGTGTTGGTGGAATCCCTTCATGGCTCTGTCTCAGCTGTGTGTCAGTGTGTGATGTGTTCTTACACAGCTGCACGCTGGTGCTTGTGTGCCTGTGTGCTCGTGCCCGTGCGTCCTGTCTCAAGCCACAGGACTTAGCACAGCTTTACTCTCAATTCCTTGTGTTAGTCACAAATGGAGTATAAACATGTCCAGGATGTGTATTTAAAATGCATCTATTTGCCAAACATTGTCTCTTTGCAAAGGCTTAAATAGAAAACACAAGATGATTTTCCAGGCCTTAAGTCCCATTTTTCCCAGTAGAATAAACACCTGCATCTGATCAACTTAAGAGACATTTTCTGTCTCTGAAAATTCTGATTAAGCTATGGGCAGCATGTAATTTTCATGGTGAGGCTGTGCATATGGACTGCTTTGGAACCTGGTTTTGTGCAGCTCTGCACAAGGTCTGCTGAAACAAACATTTTTTCATGTTGTCACTGTAAAAGTCTTTAAAAAGGAAATGGCAGAGGTAGTGTGGCACTTCTGTGTATGTTTTCTGGTATTATGTGAGTAAGAACTCTCAAATACAAGAAGGAAAAACAATTACAATTAAACTTTTAAGAAACCAGCATATGGTATTATCCAAACGAAGACATTTATTATACCTTAATTATTGAGGAACTCATGGTGAAAGGGGTATGGTTTAGGTTAAGAGTCTTCAAGTCCGTGTTTCCTGCCTGCCCTCAGGTTTATGGCCAGAAATGAAAAGGGTTGTTTTTCAGGTATGTAGTCTGTCTTTTTTCTGAAAGATATTCTAAGCAATCATGTTGAAAAAACACTTGGGAATGATGTGTGGTGTCTTTTCTGCAAAGAAACATTTTATTTTACCAAGACAACTGTTTGACTTATTTCTGCTGCATGCTGCTACATTCCTACCATGAAGATATGATTCACAAAACATGTAGGCTTGATACAGAGCTTGAGCAGTCTCTGAAAACAGAGGGGTGGTTTCGTGGCTCAGTATTACAACATGTCAGCAGCATTCACAGCATGTCTGCCTTCTGTTTCCTGCATGATTGTGGATGCCTCAGAGATCAGCAAAGTACTAAAATATCTCTTAAGTTTCACTGAATACAGTAGATCTGTGTTTAAATGCCTCATTGACTCAGCAAGAGCTGGGGATGTATCATCAGATCTGTGCTTCATGCAAAATGAAGTTCTAGAACTTGTGTTTATGTGGGTATCACTCTGGAGTCAGATCTGTAGCTTCAGTGGTTGTCAATACCTCTGACTCTGTGGAAAATATATGTGACATCTGTACTTGAGTTTTTCCGAAAGAGAATGCAAGGAAAACCTGCTTTCATGTGCAGTCTTGTGTATTTGCCTTTTGGCTTTCAGAATTTGATTTCAAGCCCTGTATTTTCAGGCAGCAGAGAAAGAGGAAGCTCCAAGCTTAGCATACAGGTATCCAGAATGAGTGTGTCACCAAAAGTAAACCCTAAACTGTGGAAGGTAACAGCCCAGCTCAGTTAATACTCTAAAAGTGTTCTACTCTTCAGTTCTTCACAGGTTTAGTTATATCACTTCACCTGCTTCTGGTAACCATGTTGACCCTGAAATCAAAGCATATATTCAGACCCCCTTCAAAATTTGCCCTTTGTAATTTAGTATTGTGGGTGATTTCTGGATGGTGTAGTTTTCATAGTTTCATATACTTTCCCAGTGAAAGTGCACCTGAGTTTATTCTGGGGCGCGTTCTTACTGATAGGAGAAAACAGTTTTCTTTGAGAGTTTAGGAAGGAACCACAGATTGAGACTGGGTTATGCCAACTTTACAACCAAAATCTCTGTCTTGATGTGGTGGTGCACAGCGCAGTGCTTGTTGAATTACCACATTTCACTTGGAGCTCTGAAATCAGTGTTTGAGTTTTAAAATACCACCAAGTGGTTGCAGGGTGGAACATTCCTTTTATATGAGGGCAGTAATGCTATTTCAGTTTGCTGAGCAACAAGAGTGTGCTTTGATTAACAAAATCAAATTAGCAGTTACAGAGTATCTGATGTGCCTCAATTTACCTAGTAGCTGAGCAACTCAGTGACAGGTAATGTGTCACTTTTAATTGTCTTTGCAAAATGAGCTAGAAATGTATTATTTCCCAGAGTACATAGTTAAAAAACATGTTTGCCACTTTACTGCTTTACCAAGAGTTGATTATTTTTCTCTTAGTTACTAATGAACCCAGATGAAAACACGCTATGGGAAAGAAATTGATTTGGCTTATGTATAGGCATAAGGAGGAACATATTTTTAATAAGCTTCAATATTGATTCAAAGTGAGAAAACAGCAGAGACAAAACCCACTGAAATTAATAAAGTATGGAGTTTAGTGTCTATGGTAGTTCTAAAAATACTTCATTTTTGTTACTCTGTGTGTAGAATATCTGGTTCTGTTAAAGTGTTTTTGTACTTTTCTCCTGACTCCAAAGATGCCTTAAAATAGTATATCCAGAAAATACTGTATAGTTAAGAATGAGAGTCCCACAAATCTCATACATTGCTCCTGTGGGCTAGATTCTGCATTCATTAAATTGAGCTAAATAAACAACAATTGCCTTGTGTGAACTAAGGGACTTCAGTGTGATTCGGATCAATGTAAGCATTCGGACATTCATATTTTACTGCAGCCTCTGCTGCTGAACTACAAGACAGAAGCATGTGCATACCATTTGCCATACCCAAGGGCATTGTCTAGGCTGTTTTCTACCTTTTCTATATTTTTGCGTTAGGAAACATGATGATAGTGTTAGAAACTGCACTGCAAACAATGCATGCTGTATGCAACAAGTAGAGCTGTTCTGCAATTACATAAGGTAGTTCAGATGAAAGAGCCTCTGTGTTCTGTGTCTGAGAGAGGAGACTTAATTAAGACAGACAAATTCTCCTGGGTATAACAAAGCAATTCTCTGGTTACAGCCCTGATTAGACTGTAGTTCTTCTAAATGCATTACCAAAGTCTTCATTATTATAATTAAACAGATATAAAATATGTTGTCCCTTCATTGCATAAAGCTTTGCTTTAGGGTTAAGATGAGAAATTTCATCAAGAGCTTTGAAACAGAAAGCTGACAAGCAAAGCAGGTGATTTCTGTATTTTTCTATAATTTTTGTATTTTTGTCCTTTTTAGTATTCTATTTGAAGACAGACACTCACAAAATAGCAGTCTATTTACAGCAATATTATTTTCCTGAGGCAACCAGCTAGGAAAAACTAGTGTCATCTGTAAAAATGGAGCTCAGACACTGGCCTTTCCCAGGTATGCTGCGTTTGGAGCCGTCCAGCCTGAGAATGGATGTGCTTCCCTGTGTCCAGAGCACTCACTGCTGCTGGTTTCCTCCAGGGTGCTTTCTTGCTTACCTCTGGCCTCTTCTTTCCAAGAGTTAGCAAGTCCTGCAGCTGAACAGAGATGTTGCTCCAAGGTGAATAAAGGGAAAAAGTATACGTGTTTGGGAGCATTCATTGCTCATACATCCAACTAAAGGAACTGATGAAAAATAACAAGAAAGAAGAAAGGAAGGAGTTGATACTTCAAGAAGAAACTGACTTCTTCTCAACATTTGTCTTTTCACTGTATCTGCTTATGTAAAAAACACCATTAAATTTAGAATCTGTTTCCCTGGTGGGAAGGATTATCTTTAAAAGTCTCAAAAAGCTAGAGCTTTGGGGTTTAAAAAGGACTTGAGAAGCTGTTGGATGAACAAATGCACAGTCACACCTATTTTAATCTAAATACAATATTAACAAATGAACAGTGTGACTGTGGGGACTAAGTGTGTGTAAGTGTTTGTAAGATTAAAGCTTAAAATGAGCAACAACTTAAAATGAGCAACTGAATCACACAGTTGTTGCAAATCATTATCTATTTTAAAGGGCCCATTGAATGAACGGTGAGTTCTGAGCTGATTTTTGTCTATGCAAAAGTGGTTCCCAGTCTCACTTATGTCTCTCTTCTGCTACCACTTGTTCACACTCACAAGACTAACATGGCCAGTGTTTAGCTGTCCTTGAGTACCCTCTCGAATTGCTCTGGGCAGTGTTGGTGTTAATGACAACTGTGCAAGATAGGGGAAGCTTTGTGGTTCAGCACTGGGCCCTGTGGCTTTCTGTCCTCGAGAAGGCAAATACCAAACTTGGACCTCTTAAAACAAAAAAGCTTCCCCAAACTCCTGGCCCAACTGCTCCTGCCCCCACTCCTAGACATCCCTTTTTCTGCCATGTTTCCCCCCAGGTGAGGGGATGGGTGAAGACCGTGGCAAAAGCTGGCTTTTCTCTGAAGGTGCTGAGATTTGTGTGTCAGAAACATTTTTGAGTCTTGTGGAAACCATGAGACAAATCCAGAGCAAGTAGTGTTTCCTCAGGGTCTTCCTGGGCTTCTGAACTGAACTAGAAGCCAGGAGGTTCCCACTCTTCTGGCTGCAAATCCAACATTTTTCTTCTTGCTCAACATTTTCTAAATGTTGCAAGTGTACAAAACTATTGGAGATTTGAGGTGTTACTTTCTCCACATAAGTGCTAAGTTATGTTGCAGTTGTAGTTATAGAGTGATTAGAGTTCAATTTTTTTCTAAAACCCCTATAACCACTAGTTCATAAAATTAGATATTAACTGGATGGAGGCAATTATACCAGGTTGGTGATATACTTAAACTGTAAAAATTCATGTGTAAACCCCAAGGGATTGTAATATTCAAGCATGCACATAGTTTAATTCTAAGATAAAAGATTTATTATTATTTGGCAAATATATATATATAGACAGGATAAAAGTACATTATAATTGCATTCCTTTATTTGTTAAAAAAACCAAAACCAAATGAGCAATTGGGGTTTTTTTCTCCCTAAGATATGGGCTCTGTGAAATAGGAGAGTGTTGCCCTTGAAGGTGAATAATTTTGAAGGAATGCGATTAAAAATTGTTGCACATCTCCATAGCAAATCAGTTATTCTTTAAATAAATTGGATGTTTATGATGCTGCAGTTTGCAGTTTATCAAGGTGCTTGTAACCCGCCTAATTTATTGCTTATTTTGATGAGTAATGAAAACATTCTGTGTCTGCATTGGGTAAAAATTTGGAATATGCCTATTTATGAGAGTCACATAATAAGATTTAATGAGGCTACCACAGCTGTTTCTTGAATCCTTCTTTCCTTTCTATTAATGGAGAAATCTGTGTTTTGCTTGTAAGGGAGATGCTTAATTTGTCATACCGTTGCTAAGTGCACCACTGAAATAATTGTTTCACTTGTATGTTGTTTTCAGCCCTGCCAACTCCTTTAGCAGTGTAGGAGCAGTTTCATGGTTTGAAACTGCTCTGATACCAGCAGGCATGGTTTATGTGTAAACCTTGCTTTTCAGCCCAAGGCTGCTGAAGGGGGATGTCTGCTATGCACCGTGCCCATAGATGCAAAGCTAAAAAGCTGTAGATAGGAGTAAAATAAAAATAAAAGTAGAAAATACTTGAGGAATTTTTGAGCCTGTGGTTAAGTACAGCCACATTTCGGTGCCCATATTGTAGAGGAGCAATCAGAAAGCTTTATATTACCCTTGCTTTGTGATGGAGCTTGTTGACAAGGTGTCTGCACAAGGGTTAATAAATCACAAGCCGGACAGTGCCACCTCCACGCACACGGGTGAGCTGCGCAGTGTTGGGCTGTCACAGGGAGCTGTGCATTATAGATCAGATAAAACACTGCCCTGTCTTGCCCATATACTTCATATTTGCCTTTATCTATTTTATCTCAACCTATTTAATAATTCAATTACGACTGACAATTGGTATTTAAAAAAAAAAACAGTTTCATTACCTAATTTTATTGATTTTTGTAACTTCATTGCTAATTTTAGGTATAGGGGCCGATCTGAATCGGCGTAAATGTGATTAATGAAGAAATAATTTAAGTTGATTAAAAAGGGTTTAAAATAATGTGATTAGCCTGTTGAGATTTGTGTGGCTTATTGGATTACACATTTTATTCCTGGAGGACTGTGTAAGATTCAGAATGAAATTAAATTGGTCACCCTATTTTGGGCCCCCAGTGCTTGGTAATCTCTCGTGCCATGATACCAGACAAGAAGGCACAGTCCCGTTCAAGACACGGGATTTAACTTTTGAGTTAATACCTAAATAATCAGGCCAAAAAATAGCACTGAAGTCTGGCCTACTCTCCATTAAATAGGGCTTAAATGAAATCATATTTGATCTCATGGGACATCCTTTTGGAAGGAATCAGGTGCTGACGAAAAAGTGATGAGGACTCTCCAGCTATCCTTGGGAGATTGTGACCATTGTCAGTTTTGCTTTTCTTGTTTAGACTCTTGGCTTGATTTTGAATGTGTCAATTTCCAGGATTTAAAAGAATATATCACTCTATAGTACTGATCTTCACATAATCTTTATATAATCATCTTCCTAATCAATGATCCTTGTGGATCCTTTTGAGTTTCTAGGGGATCCATAAGGAAACGTAATTTGAAGAACTTCTTAAAGTACATCAATTAAGGGCCAAATTAAACTACTCACTTGATAGCATTACATTCTGAATAAAAGTGCCGAGATATCCTAGGGCATGGGCTGTCTGTTAAGTTTTTACCTTATATCCATGCACATTTTTATTAATAGTAATACAATAAATATCAATACAGACAATATATGTATCAAACTAAAAGAATCCGTAATCCCTTACTTGAATGTGTTTTCCAAAATCTTCCTGGTTCTTGTGGCACTTGTGAACTTCCCAGTTTTCAAGGTAATTTCTAAACTGAGAGCATCACATGATGGACAAATACAGCAATATTAGAACTTTTCTATCCTGAGCAGATACTATGTTTATACAATCAAGTATACTGGTTTGTGTGTGATCTTTTTGTTATATTCTATGCTGATCATCCGTGATGACAAAGTTGGCTTTTATTACCCAAAATTATTCTCCTCCATCAGAGTCCTGAAAATAAGAACTGGCGCTGTGTTTTTAGGATTACAACCTTGTATTTTGCTCCTTATTGGAAGATACTTATTTTTTTATGTATTGCCTGTCAAGCAGTCTTTTGACTGCTGGCTCACATTCTGTTATTTATCACTGTTGAAACCTGGCTTTGTATCATCTCCAGACTCCATGTGTATTGATTTTATGCTTTCTTCCAGGTCACTCTAAAAATGCTAAATAGCACTGGGCTAAAGAATGGGTCCCTGTAGGATCCCATTTGAAGCATTTCTTCATGATGAGTGTTTCACATTTACTGTTGTATTTGAAAGTTATCATTTTTCTTGTGTTTGATCAATTTAATGTTTTCTGAGTTTATTTTTATTACTGTATCTTCTTAATCAGAATGTCATTCACTACCAAGTCAACTACTTTGCAGAAACCATAATACATCAGAGTCTATTACAATGACTTCATGTGTATCAACCAAACTTTTAATATCGTAAAAGCACAGATATCAGGTTAGCCTGACAAGCTCTGTTTTCCATAATGTTGGAAATAGGTAATGTTAATAATCTTTTTATTCTTAATCAAATCTTTTTGCAGCTTTTCCATTATTTTGACAGTGAAAATTACCCACTCATAGATGCAGTGCCAATCAAGTATTTAGAGGTGTAATGAAGGGGAGTACCACTTGGGCATGTTTTTCCTTAGCCGGGTCTTTCTAAACTTATTTGTCTTTTCCTCCTGAGTTGCTACTGGCATTCTCTTATTCTCTTAATTTTTGTCTCAGATGCCTTCAAAGTAGGTTATGTTACAGAATGAGGATTTGTACAATGGAGTTCTCCTGGGAATGCTGCAGCTGAGATCCCCCTTTTCCACACCTTGCTGCTACTACTTCTGCTTGAAAACAGAAAGTGTCTTTCTGTCTTTCTCAGCTTTATATTCCCTGCAGGATGATGAGTTTAATCCATGTCCAAGGTGTCCTTGCAGACTAAGAAGGATTAGAGCCTGTGAGCAACCCAAGCACTTGAAAATAGCAGAGTATTTGGGAGTAGCAGTGGTTGGAGACATTACATCCAATAGGCTGGGTCAGTCCCTTACAAACTATAAGCCTCCTTCCAGCTGGAAGTAGATCTGGCACTTGTGGTGTCCTTAGTGAAGGGGCTTTTTCTTCAGGAAGAATGGAGAATATCCATGAAAAAGTCTTCATCAGGTGGGGTCTTCTGTAGGCTTATATGGAGACATTGTATGTATGTATTGAAGTGTCATACAGGAATCTGTTTCTCTCTGTAGATGTTACTTAATGCACAAAGGGAGAGCTACTTGCACTGATGGAAACCAGTTGGATGAAACTTCAACAACAATGGCACAAAGCTCTGGGAAGTGGCAGCTTCATTATAGACTCTCATCTTCTTGTGCTCTTGGAAGTTTTTCAACCTTGGCTTCATGGCCCTACTTATAAAAAAGAAGCGAAAAGTAGTAACTTCAGCATGATATCACACCAGAGAATAAACCCTTCTTGCATTGTGTGCTTTTCATTTCCAAAAAGCATTTCCAGATGGAGTCTTTATGTGCTGCTGGTTTATTATTTTGTTCTAATTTGTCATTTAAACAGCAAAGGTAAATCTTCTTCAAGGTAAAATTGAATAAATTTGGTAGTGCTAGTCATTTAAAAAAGAAAAGGAAAAAAGCAACTACACAACAAAGCATTTCTTAAACAGCAAATCATTTTGGTTCAGGTGTTTTTCCTGAAGATCTGCTCCAGGCATTCTTTTGTATCTCCTTCCAATCTTACACAACAGTACATGAAAGTGTTTTTTAGTAATGGAGCAAAAGAGGAAATCAGACAAGCCATTATAGTCTTGCCTCCTCTTGAGCTTCTCCATGGGGACTATTGTCTTCACTGAGTTTTCCTGCCCTTGCAGTGTACCCATTTTGCAGGGTGACTTTTTTCACGAGAAGCTGACCATATTTAGTATTATTAGCCTTGGTGAAAGCCCAGTGCCCATACCCAATGTCCGGTAGTCCTGGGGAGCTGAGGAGAGCATGCTGTAAATACAGATATTACTCACTGTTCCTCAGGACACTTTTCTTTCCTGTGTCTGAGCTCCCTTATTCCTTGCTCTCTATGAATTATGATAGTGCTGATGCTTCTGTGTGGTGCTTGTGCTTGAGTTAAGCTGCTGTTTAGTGACACCTCACTGGCTTTGCAGACATGCCAGTAGGACTGTTTAGGTATTTGGAGAATTGTTGGACACTGTGTTCTGAAGCTGTTTCTCATGTATGTGTCCATGTTGTAATTTTGGTCTGCCTTAAGTTTTCTATTTGTGCATTACGTGTGTAGCTCAGCTTTTAACAGCACGTGTGTTAAATTTTGGATCTGGTCTTTGTTCCCCATGTGCACAAATCCCTGAATTAGTAGGGAGAGGCTACCAAGGTTGATCTCACAGCAGTAACATCTGCTCTTGCCATCCCTCTGAGCTGTCTGTTAGCCCAAGTGTGACTGGCAGCATCCCAGTAGCTGCCTGCACCAGGGATAAGGTGGTTTGGCTGTTCAGCCCCTGTGCAAAGGTAGCTTCTTCATGCCACGCGTTGTCAGCCTGGATGAATTTTGAGTAGGCAGCCTTTTCTTTGTTGACACGTGAGTTGTCACAGTGGGTATGTACCTGATACTTAGATCCTACAGGCCTTGCCAAGAAAGATTAGAGGGAGTTTAGCTCCTTAATTTGGTGTTATAGCAGGGGCTGTGAGAAGAGTTGATAAAATCTGCAGAATGGGCAGTCCAAGGATGGTCAGAACATGGCTGAGATTTACAGAAGAAAGCTTGGTGTGCTAAGGATAAATACTGGCTTCCAGTGATCATTGCTACCTGTTCTAATCATGTGCTGGCACTGTGGGTTCAGGCTTTGATCTACATCTGATCAAATGGATTGAGCCTCAGATGTGTATGAGATCCAGTTGCAGCCCTGGCCCAGGCTTTGACTGTGTCTTTTTTTTGGATGATTTATATAAATCTTCCCTGCTCTGGCTCACTTCGTTCTAGAAAAAATTACTGTCATTTGTCAACCTGCTACACAGTGGCTTTGAGTGCCATTAGTGACTCACTGACTTCTTTACTTACTGTTTAAAGGTACTTTTTTTGCCACAAGTAAAGCCACAAGTACAGTAAAGCCTTAAGATTTTCAGGGACTGGGATTCTGTCTTTGTATAACTGAAATATCTAAAAGTATCCCCCCCAAGATTATCCTGTAGAGTTAATTAGTTTCTCGTAGAAAGCGTAAAATCAGGTAATCAGTTGGCCAGTTAACTGGGTCATGTGGAGTTTCCAGAGCAGATAGCTTTTAGGACTATTACAGTCTATTTGTGAGAACAGACTAAGCTGTCTATTACTGATTTCTTAGTGCTAGGTTCAGGAGAAATGTCAAAGATTAGAATCAAAGTGGTGAAAATATGAATTGGTTTTTTTGGGAAATAGCTCTTAATCACATTTAAAGAATTTATCTCTCAGGATTGTTACTGAATTTCTCCTACTTTTCAGGAGCCCTGCAGGTCTTTAAGGGTTTTTGGTGTCTTTGGGTAGGTGATGGTTTTTGCGTTTCTTATCCTCTTTAGCAGAATCCTGGAGGACTGTCAGCGCTTTAGAGAGCCTTCAGGTAACTTAATTTCAGACAGATAATAATTAAGGAGCATGGCCTTTGTGTGCAGGTTTGCTATCTAGTTCTTATTATTGCCCTGGTTCCTAACTTTAGATGGGCAATTTATGTCCTACAGTTTTGATAAACAGGGTGGGATGAGGTGGAGAGCATGTTTACTCTTTTTTTTTTTTTTTTTAATCCCACTTATTTATTTCTGTTAGCTCTTTGATTTAAACAGCAGAAGTTTGAGCAGTCAGAGGTCAGGGTGAATGGGGTGGAGTTTTCCCACAACTGCTGATGACTTAGTGATCCTACTGTTTATGTATCCAGTCCCTCTGATGAGGATGATGTGTTCAACAGGAGAGCTTCTCCTATTTTGGGAGTGTGCTTAGAGTGGTGTTCTGAATCCTTCCTTTAGAAGCATTGAGAAGATGTTAGGATGCCGTCAGGCCAGCACACAGATACATCTCCTTGGTCCTTAATGATTTCAGAGCAGCAATGCACACTCTGAAATCTGAGTGCATATTGATGTGGTCTTGTGTTTGAGGCCTTGAGGTGTTTTATATAATTGATACCATGCAGGCTCAGGAGCAGAATGGAGTCATCCTGTTAGATCGCCTTATAGGGGATAACCAAAGAACTGAAGGAAACCCTAGTTTTGAGTCACTTTGAAAAGTGTCTTGCCTTGGAAAACACAAGGTTTCCCATGTAAGCGGGGATTTCCTTTCTGTACTTGCACATTGCATGCAAACTGATTGTGTCTGTTTCTAGCAAGAGTGCTTTGTAAGGAGCATGATTGTTGCTGGTAGGAAAGATCTTAGAGTGAAAAATCTATAAGTTAGGTCTTTATTTTCACATTGATGTAGGTTTATCTTTTTTTTTAGCAAATATCATCCTTTTTTTTCATCTTTTACTGCCATAATAAATTCAGTTTCATCATTACAAGTGACTGAGGGTAAAGGGCAGTTCTAGGCCAGTTACTGTCCTGTTAACTAGACAAGATCAATTTTGATGACCTTAGCATCTTGGAGAAAGATGGACTTCCCAGTTCCAATATTCAGGGCTGCATATAATGGTGCTTGCTGATTGCTTAGGTTAGTGAAGAGGAACAAGTGCTGTTGTGTGGGTGAACACTGAGGAGAGGTTTTTTGATAACTCGCAGTGGGAATGTTCTTGGCAGGTAGCACAAGAGAGAAGGTTTCCTATCTATCTATGTAAGACATTGGCAGTTTTTAGTTTGCTGGGTGACTGTATTTGTTCCTGTTCTTAGTATTGAGTAAAATGGAGCAGCAGTTTAGCCACTGGATACACTGCAGCACAGTATTCTTAGCTGGGTGTCTTGTTTTAGAAGATCAATCTATTGAAATTGGATTGAGGTAGAGAAAGCAATAGCTACACTAAAATTAAAACACAAAGTCTGGAGTCTCAGTTGAACAAGCATAAGATCAATAGGGAGGCACAGGGTAGAGAAATAATCCCCTCCAGGCATTGATGTGAGTGGGGCTCAGTGGTGGGAGGATGCTCCTCTGCTCTCCAGGGTGGTCTGTGGGAATCAAGAGGTGTGTGGCCTGGCTAAACCATGGTGTCAGGATCCAGAGTGCCTTGTTCAAGCATTACGAGTGTGGTAATGCAAAGGTGAGTGCCTGGACTGTCAGTCTGAGAAAGCAGCATTGGAACTTACAGAAGCACCTTTTTACTTTTTGCAAGACTGAAATAATTAACTTTGTGATAATTATGAATGAAAACTTTCACATGATATCTAAAGTAACAGCTCTCACTTTGAAAGAATGAGTATGCTCTTAGTCTGGAGACACCAAGAGGGGAATAGCCAATGCAACAGTAAGCTCAGTTAGCAATTGCAGTTTTATGGGGGTTTGTGTGTATTATACATTAGATGGAAGACATTGTTAGTATGTGTTGAAATAATCCCATCAGTGTCAATAATAATTAAATCTTGTTAATTGTAGGCAATTAGTCTGTGGATTAGGCTTGAATTCTGTTCAGTTGATTGAGAGATGCAGGGCAGTCCTACTCTGATACCAAGTGCTGTTGTACAATTCTGATGCTCCTTACATACCGCTAAGTACAAAACCAGAAGTATAAAAGCAGGTAAAGATGATACAGAGGATAATCTAATCCCCACCAAAATCCCTGAGGGGTTAAGACTGAGTATTAAAAGGAAACTTTTGTTGTTTGTCCATGAGGTCAGTTAGGGTTTTTTTTTCCCAGCTGAATACCTGAAAAATAGCTGATTAATTCCCTGACTTGCTTTGATCAAAAGACATGGGTATCTTGGAACTAAAAATAAATGTCTTTTATTTTTTGCAGAAAATAAGGTATTTACATAACATTTGTGCCTCCCTAGCTAAAACAAAATGACAGACCCTTAGATAAATCAGATAGGCCGCTCTGATGAGATTTCCAGGTCTGGCCCTGAGGAACCTCTGTCAAGGAATTAATCACTGAAGATTCTGAGGCCATTAATACCTCTAACTAGATGAGAAAAATAATTCTAATTAATCATCAATCTTAAATCTAAATACTGCTCCTGTAAACATAAGGAAATAAAAAAGAAGAGGCTCTTCTAAAACCCATGGAGTAATCTGCAACATTCATTTGTATTCATTAGCATCTACTGCCTGAAGATGTTCATAACCAAAGCTGTGTATTAAAACACAGTATGTTAATGCAAGAACAGAATATTTTAGCATAAAACTGTAATTTAAAAAGGAACTGACCTGAGGCACTCACTTCGTTGACTTTCTTCCTGTTTCTTTCAGACCCATTCTCATAATAAGTACTAAATAAATGGCAAGAGTAATTATTCTTGTCAGTAGAAGTCTCTGTACTTGTATAATGAGAAATCTTTGTCATAAGAAGTTTAGAAGTCTTAATTTTGTTCCCAATAGATCCCATGCCTTTAAATTCAGTAGTTAAGGGCCTGGAGGTTTGGAAATGTTTTGCATGTTATTGAATGAAGTGAGTGAATGACAACAGCAATTTTGTAGAAACATTCATGCTGACTAATCTGCTGAAAGTGTCTATACAGACATGCAAATGAAGAGTGGAGAGATCCTGGTGAGCACCAAAACCGATGCTCTGTGGCTTGGGGAGCTACACAAGGTCCTGCTCAGACGGTGCAGAGCATCAAAGGACAAAGATGCGTGGATGGAGGGCCCTGCTAGAGCAGGACTTATTAATAAGATTGGCAGAGGAGTATTGCTTGAGCAGGTTGAATGACACAGCAGATAAGCTGCAGCTGAGAGGAACCAGCTGCTGCGGGTAGGGAAGGGAAGTCCAGGCTGCAGAGGGTTTGGGAGTCAGGGGTTTTGGCATCTCAAAGCAGATCCCCAGGGGCTGTTGGGAAGTTGCTGCCTGGTGCGTGTCTGATGTCTGGGCCTGAGGCAGCAGGGTGGAGGGCTGAGTGCTTAGTCCCAGCATCAACATTTTCTTGCCTTGGGGCTCCTTTTCCATTCAAAATTCAGGCAGCTGAGGTCCCTTCAACAACAGAAGGCAGACAACTAAGGAAGTATTGCTAGTGGCTAGAGAAGTAGGAGGGAAAGCAATTTTAACAAGTCTTTAACAATTAATTTCAGTCTTAAGTAATGTTTTAAAAATATTTTTGGTAGCTGTTGGATAGTTTACATACTAATGGGGTAGATGGAAATCATGCAGAGAAAAGAATGATTTATACTTCATAATTATTGTGAGATGTTTTGAATTTATAATATGAAGGGAAAGGTTCAAGTTTAGTCGCTGCACTGAAAAATTACAAAATTACAATTTTGTAGGCTGCTGGGTTTACAAGAAGTTGATACTGAAAAGACAATCACAAGTCTGGCTGAGTATTTTCTCAAGAGGAGTTGGAATATATATTCTAAAGACAAAGGTTTTGGATTTCTTGTCTGGCTATCCATTTTCCTGCAGTGCTTTCTAGTTGTTGTACACGGAAATGACCAGAATAGCTACTTTTCCAAACAAGTGGTGAGACGAGAGAGTGTGATAGATCTGCTTTGAAACTGGTCATAATGTATACAGCTGGATACTGCCTCCTGTAGCAAGTTGCTGAGATCTGGAAGACAGTTTAATAGCTGCAAATGTCACTCATGAAAACTTGCTATCTCTAATGCCACAGTCAGTCATGTCGCTTTATAGCTCAGTATATTTTATAGCTCAGTAGGGAACTGAATTGCGGGAAGGAATAAGATGTTGTGTTTTGAGGTTCAGAAGAGCATTAATTACCTTTACATAAATGTACCTTTTCTATTATTTATGAACTTGTAGAATGGCCAAAGAAAACATGCTAATTTTTTTTAATGTAATTATTCCACAGGATCCTTCAAACCAAAAATGTGGAAGAAAGAAAACAGTGTCCTTCAGCAGCATGCCATCAGAGAAGAAAATAAGCAGTGCCAGCGACTGTATCAGCTTTATGCAGGCTGGGTGTGAATTGAAGAAAGTTCGTCCAAATTCCCGGATTTATAATCGTTTTTTTACTCTGGATCCTGACCTGCAGGCTCTTCGCTGGGAGCCTTCCAAGAAGGATCTGGACAAAGCCAAGCTTGATATTTCTGCTATAAAAGAAATCAGACTAGGGAAGAACACAGAGACATTCAGGAATAACGGACTTGCAGATCAGATTTCTGAGGACTGTGCACTGTCAGTAATTCATGGTGAGAACTATGAGTCCCTTGACTTGGTTGCCAATTCAGCTGATGTGGCCAATATTTGGGTATCCGGATTAAGGTACTTAGTTTCTCGTAGCAAACAACCCCTGGACTTGATGGAAAGCAGCCATAATACCCCACGGTTTGCCTGGTTAAAAGCTGTATTTGAAGCAGCAGATGTTGATGGCAATGGCATAATGTTAGAAGATACAGCTGTGGAACTAATAAAGAAGCTTAACCCCACCTTAAAGGAATCAAAGATTAGATTAAAATTTAAGGAAATTCAGAAGAGCAAAGAGAAACTGACAACACGAGTAACAAAAGAAGAGTTTTGTGAAGCGTTCAGTGAACTTTGCACAAGACCTGAAGTGTATTTCTTACTTGTGCAGATATCCAAAAACAAAGAGTACCTGGATGCCAATGACCTCATGCTGTTTTTAGAGGCTGAGCAAGGAGTGACCCACATAACAGAAGAAATGTGTCTGGATATTATACGGAGGTATGAGCTTTCTGAAGAAGGGCGGTTGAAAGGTTTTCTTGCAATTGATGGGTTTACTCAATACTTATTGTCCTCAGAATGTGATATTTTTGACCCAGAGCACAAAAAAATTGTCCAAGACATGACACAGCCTTTGTCACATTACTACATCAATGCATCCCACAATACATATCTAATAGAAGACCAGCTCAGAGGGCCGGCTGATATCAATGGTTATGTCAGAGCTTTAAAGATGAGCTGCCGGAGTATTGAGCTGGACGTCTGTGACGGCCCAGATAATGAACCCATTATTTGTAACCGCAACAACATGACATCGCCACTTGCCTTTCGAAATGTCATCGAAGTAATAAACAAATTGGCCTTCTTTGCCTCAGAATACCCTCTTATTCTGTGCTTGGGCAACCACTGCTCTGTACAGCAGCAGAAGGTGGTGGTGCAACACATGAAAAGAATCTTTGGAAACAAACTGTACACAGAGGCACCTTTATCCTCAGAAGCCTACCTCCCATCACCCGAGAAACTGAAAATGAAGATCATTGTGAAAGGGAAGAAACTGCCCTGTGAACAGGATGTATTAGAAGGAGAGGTCACAGATGAAGATGAAGAGGCTGAAATATCCCGAAGACTGTCAGAGGACTTCTCGAGGGAACCAAAGCTGATCTGGCTCTGCAAGGAGTTGTCTGACTTGGTGTCCCTATGCAAATCTATCCAGTACAAAGACTTTGAGACATCCATGAAATCTCAAAATTATTGGGAAATGTGCTCCTTCAGTGAGGCAGAAGCCAGTCGGATTGCAAATGAATACCCTGAAGATTTTGTTAACTACAACAAAAAGTTTCTGTCCAGGGTATACCCGAGTGCTATGAGGATAGACTCCAGTAACTTAAATCCTCAAGATTTTTGGAACTGTGGTTGCCAGATAGTGGCAATGAACTATCAGACCCCAGGGCCCATGATGGACCTACACACTGGTTGGTTTCTACAGAACGGGGGATGCGGGTATGTTCTCAGACCTTCAGTGATGCGTGACGAAGTGTCTTACTTCAGCGCAAATACCAAGGGTATTGTTCCTGGGGTCTCCCCGCAGGTCCTACATGTCAAAATTATCAGTGGGCAGAATTTTCCAAAGCCCAAGGGTGCATGTGCAAAAGGGGATGTTATAGACCCCTATGTCTGCATAGAAATACATGGGATTCCTGCAGACTGCACCGAACAAAGAACCAAAACTGTGCAGCAGAACAGTGACAACCCTATTTTTGATGAAAGCTTTGAGTTCCAGATCAATCTACCGGAGCTGGCCATGATCCGCTTTGTTGTTTTGGATGATGACTACATTGGGGATGAGTTCATAGGACAGTACACCATCCCGCTGGAGTGCTTACAGCCCGGATACAGGCACATCCCACTGCGCTCTTTTGTTGGTGATATCATGGAGCACGTTACCCTCTTTGTTCACATTGCAATAACCAACCGAAGTGGAGGTGGGAAGGCACAGAAGCGTAGCCTCTCAGTGAGGATAGGGAAGAAAGCAAGGGAGTACACCATGCTGAGGAACACTGGCCTCAAGATTATTGATGACATCTTTAAGTTGGCAGTGCACCCATTGCGAGAGGCTACTGACATGAGAGAAAATATGCAGGTATGAGACTTCCATTGTATGTGTTGTTGTGTCCTGAATGTGGAAGTGAAAGTCTTGGTGTGAGCTACTGCTAGGGCAGGCTTGCTGAAGCTGGTGGAAGCTGGTGAAACTTCAGACCCACAGCTCTTGTCAGCCTTTAAATGGACATTGGCAGGCTGATAGTTACAGGTGCTGACTCACAAGGAAATGTAAGATTAAGCAGAAATGCTTTAAAAATCAGTATGCCCTCTCCAAACATGTTTTACTGGTTAATTTTTTTTTCCTGAGAAAGCAGAATTGAGGGTACATTTGTGTCCTTTGCCTCTGGTCCCAAATACTGTATTTCCTCATTGGTTCTAAAAAACATCAACAAGCTTTTGTTTTGCTAATTGAGTGAGGGTTATGCTCTTAATTTTCTTTGGTGGAGTATAAGAAGCAGTCAGTGAATATGTCATTAAGGTCTTGTGTACACCAAAGAAACCCACTGTGCAAAGAGCAGCATGTTTTCCTGAGTGTGTGTTGCCACTGTTTGCCCCAGGGCTGCAGATATTCAACATAGGCAGTGATTGCCACTTGGATTTCAGATTCCTCCCTGCTGAATAGCTGTTTTGTCTTGGCTGGTTGAGGGCTGGCACAGACACCAGTGCCGTGTCTTGGCTCAGAGGGTCCCCTGGCACTCTGTCCATGCTGCTGCATGCAGCAGAGCCTGCTGTGGCCAGCAGCATCAGGGCCCAGGTGCACAGCACTGTCACAAGTGCTTGGGTTGGACCTTGTGGTTGGCAGGATGTGAAGTGGCAGCAAAGCCAAACAAGAATGTCCCCAGTGCTCTCCGCTGTGATGGGAGCAACTGGGGGTTGATTAAAGGACAACTCAGCTCTGAGCTTCAGGCACTGCCTAGAAACAAAACTGAGTTGCATTAAACAATGAGTTTTCCATAATAAATAGCTTGAATCAGTTGTAGCTATCTCCTTGGTAAAGATACAGAAACAGTTCATTTTTTTCCCTTGAAAACAGGAGAAAAACATGTAGCACTTCACTGACCCCACTCTTCTGGATGGAGTCTAAAGCAAATGAAATGTTGACAGCTGGAAAAGTTTACAAAATGACATAAGCTTTAAATCACTCTCAAAGGAATTGTCTCAGCATATTTTTAAGAATGGGAAACTCTTCTCAGCCTTTCCTTCAGGCCTTGAAAGTAACTAGTTTGAACTGCTGACTCCACCTTCTGTCTAGGTCAGGCACTATATGTGAACTGTATAAATGAAAATTCTCTAAATTTGACTCAGAAACAGTATTAATGCGCCTTCCAAGCAAAAGTTCAATAAAAGATCATGTTCTGGGGAATGCTGTGTAAAGACACAGGTTTGGATTTAACTGCACGCTGTCATATTTAATTAATGAGAAAAACATAGCCAGGCATTGTTTGATTATTGGGTTTTTTTCAGCAAGTTGTGGGAGGAACATTTGCAAGGTATGGGTTGTTATGATATCTTACTTGGGTTTTGTGCATCTTGGTCACTTGAGTACAAGAGTACAACTCAAGAAGCTAAATGATGGGTGCATGTCAGCTGTGTATTCTCTGACCTGATAAATAAGTAAATCCTGGCATGTCAGTTTTGTTTGACCTGTATATCCGGTATTGATTTTCTTACACGTGACCTATGAAGAGGAAAGAGTGTGTGTGTTTCTTTATGATGTGATAATGTAAGGCTGAAAACAAAGTGAGTTTTTCCTGCTTGCCTTTCCCATGGGAAATACAAGGTCAGTCAAACTCGTTCTTGCTGGAGGATGATAATGATGGGAGAACAAAGTGATTACAGCATCAAAAATTATTGGAGTCTAAGCAGTGGGGAAGAGAAATAGCATTTTAGGCTGATGGTTTAATATGCTGGTGACCAGAACTTGTCCCTGTTAGGGCTGGATTTTCAATGCAAAGTAGATGAAGAGCTGGCAGTTGGGATGCCTGAGCCTGGGAGAAAGCTGGAACTGGTGGTAGGCTTTGGGACAAAGAGTGGGGCTGGCAGGGAATTCCTGTGTGAGATGGAATCCCATGGTCCGTTGAGGGCCAGTGGATGATGAACAGCGGGATAGCACTGCCTCCCATCAGAGGGTAGAAGAAGAAAGGGATGTCAAGCTGAGGGCAGGGACTGAGTGGTGAGTGGCTGTTGCGGTGTGATGTTATTGGAGTGTACCAATAAGTGGCCACCTGTGCTGAAGTGTTTGCGTCCCTTGCCCAGAACGCCATGGTGTCGGTGAAGGAGCTCTGTGGGCTGCCGCCCATCGCCAGCCTCAAGCAGTGCATCCTGACCCTGTCCTCACGCCTCGTCAGCAGCGACAACGCACCCTCGGTGGCCCTCTGCATGAAGGACACCTTTCCTTACCTGGAGCCTCTGGGGACCGTGCCCGATGTGCAGAAAAAGGTCCTGGCAGCGTATGACCTGGTAAGCACTTCAGCACTGCTACCTCTGCCTTTCCCCACTGTTGTGAACGGGGCAGGCTGTGCCCACTGACTTTCACACACCCAAATGTTCCAGTTAAACAAACAAGGCTCTTCAAATGACTCGGACTCTGTGAGTTGGCCTTCAATCACCACAATGCCACACTGGGCTTTTTGTTATTGTTTCCTTTTTTAAACACGGTTGTGGCTAGAACAGGTTGGCGTTTGAAGAGGACTTTGTTTACAAAACTAGTGGCAATTCAGCCTGTACTGGCACTGGTAGTCCTTGTCCTTGGGAAGCAGCAAGATTTGTGTGCTGCCCTTCGCTGGCCTCCCCGCAGCAGAGAACAAGGCCAGTAGACAGGGAGCTGCAGCATGGGAGTTCCTAGGCAAAGCTGAGCCCTCCCTTTCCTTACCCTTGGCAGCAGCACTGTTAAGTATTGTCCCTGTCAGATGAAGTCAGTGTCGCTCTTGGGGAGGGCACGGCAGTGTTGGAAGAGAAGGTTAAAATGCCCGTTTTCCTGCACAGGCAAGGAGAGGCCAGTATGGTACAGGAATGCTTCTGCAAATGTAGAGACACGGGCTGGAATCGTTCCAGATGAGTGCTGCTGCTCATTGTATAACATATGTTACTGCTGTGGGTGACTGAGCAACAGCTGTGCGTGACTTCCAGCAGCAGAAGTTGCTGTCACACTGTGCCTCTTGGGCCGTGGGGGTGCCCCGCTGCTTCCCAACCTTTTTGGCAGTCTGCAGCAACCAACAGCAAGATGCACAGTTCAGCCAAGCCTGACTGAAACAGTGCACTGTGGCAGCCAGGCTGAATCACCACTCATGTTCAGGGGACAGCAGTTTTTTCTGCAGCTTGTGTTCATAAGGAATAAAATGATGAATAATGCTGGGAATGTCGAATTGCTTCCAAAGACGCTGATGTGTTGCAAAGAGTGGTCGCAGCTTTGACCAATTATTCAATGTGCCAAATGCCCACCTCCTTCCCATCTCATATTTTGCCTTTATAACACACTTTTCAAGGGCAAATCCACTTTGGGGTGGGAGAAGACACTGATATTGATTAAAACAGAAATACTAAAAGTACTCTTAACTAACCCCTGGGTTCCTTCCAGAATAGTTTCTAGTACTTGGAAGTGATTAAGTAATGGTAATAAAATGCCAGATGTAACAATACCAGAACAAGGATTTGCAAATCCAGTTGATTGCCTTATTTTAGATGGAATCTTTTGGGGTAGATTTGCTACATGGTCTCATGTCTTTGTGAAAGAGCAAATACCACATAAATAAGAGATTTTTCTGTCTTTGGAGGCCTGCTTAATGGAGTTTTACCAAAATGAACGTGCCATCTCTTATCTTTGTAATTATATAATTACATTATATATATAAGAGTTAATTAAATATATAAGAGTACACATGGGACTTTTCAAGGCCTCCTTGTACTTTGGAAACAGTTTTTCAATTTAAATAGGTGAAAGGCCTCTTTTGGATCTAGACAGAAACACTTGTATAACTGTTTTAAATAATGGTTGTTCTCACATTTGTCTCCAGTGGGGGAAAATGTAACTTGAATGTCAAGAGAGTGTGCAAACAGTTCAAAATCAGAGAGAGAGAGAGAAGGGAGTTGTGCCTTGCCTACGCAAGGATTGAGATATAATTCTGTTAAGGAGAGCATGATTCTTTTATTTTTACCCACTTTGGCTGTGACTGCCTCTTACTTTTTTAAAACTATTCGCTTCTGAAAAAGAAAGCTGGATTTAATAAGTGGTTTTGCTACATTTTGGATGTTTGCCTTTTGAGACAGTGCCAGGAGCAGAATACTGAAAACTATTTAGCCTTTTCTGTGTTTGAATAAATGAACTGTATCAATCTTGATATTTGAAATCACAGTGTGGGAAGGGGTTTGCATTTTCAATGTTGATAAGGGGCTTCTCCTTGCTATATAATGACTTCATATAATCCAATTTATATTTATTTTTAATATTTTTTTGTGCAAACGAGAACACAAGGAGGTGTTGGTGGAAAGCAATATAAAATATTTTAGCTTATTTATTGATTTTAATTCAAGATATGCTACAGTTCAGCCTTTTATATTGTTGATAAATATGGCTTCAAGGAACTGGATCCACAAGTGCTTGCTGCATGTCTCTTCACTTCAAAGTGCTTTTCAAACGAAAAGGCCTAAGAGCATTTTTAAACGCATAAAATAAAATCTGTTTATATTGGCCTGTCTCTTGTATGAACAGGCCACACTTCTTAATTCCTTTTACAGTAAAATGGAAAAAGTTTGACCCTAAATCTCATAGTGTGACTGCAGGTCTGCCTCACTCACTGGACCCCACAGTACAGGGAGCTTGAGTGCTGGGCAAATGCTTCCTCACCACCTCTGAAAACACTACATGTGCCATATTCTTTGAAAAACCTGCTTTGAAAATAATTTCTGATAAAAGCAGCCCTAATGTGTTAGAATTTTTCCCCCTTACAGAAAATTGCATGCCGAATATACCTTTTTATTTTACCACGGAAAGTATAGCCTCTGCCTGTGTGCTTAATGGGGCATGAACAGGGCTGAGGGTCCGGGGAAATGAAGGTACAAGTGCTCAGAAACCTGCCACAATGATCTGGAAAACAATTAACTGTCTGTTCCCTCCTGTTCGGCTTTTGTCAGCTGTGAGATAGACAAAGACCCATTTGTGCAGTTTGTTTGTTTTTTCCTGGGCAATTAATTTTACCATTGTGCTCTGCATTAAATATTTTCTTTTGAGAGAGACCTTATTAGAATAAAATTTCATGTGCTTTGTTTAAGGAACCGGAACAGTTTTTCAGGACTGCATTTCCCTCATTTTCTGGTGGCATTGCAGTGGTTTAGTGGAGCTGTACTGTTGGCCATGTCTCGTGTAGGAAGAGGCTTCATTGATAATACTGGGTTGTATAGGAGTTTCTGCAGAGGAGGGGAGGGAATAGGATTTGCCAAAATCAAGAAAATAAGGTCGTCTGTTGACAATACACAGCCATTTTGAAAAGTGTGTCAATGATCAGAAATACAGTGTAGAATGGCTGATTTCGATTTACAGCTTTAGTTGATCCCATACATAGAGCATGCTGAATGGATTCTGGTCAGGCTGTCATTGCTTCCCACACACGCATCCTAAGATGGTGTACCCTGCCACTTTTAGAGTTGTTCTTCAGAACTTTCCTTTGCCATGAGGAAGGGCTCTCACTCTGCCTCTCTATCTGTGTGCTCCCCCTTGTCAGTGGTTGTTCAGGTGGGCAGCATGTGCAGTGTGCCTCACAACCTGTCAAATTAATGCTGGTGTTCTTTGATCACACCTAGAAAGGAGTTACTCCATGTGAAGAGAAGGGATGGGGCCCAGCTGGACCTGACAGATGGTTGAATTATTCATTGCAAACAGTTACCCTGTGAAGTTAGGATTTTTTTTGGTTAAGAATTGTTTAGAAACAGATTGTGGTTACTGTGTCTGCATGATATATTCATGTGCTGGTGCAAGCGTGCATGAACTCAGGGACACTTGTACACTTTGCATTTCAGTTATTGGTAAGCATTATTTTCCTCCAAGATCAAATGATTGAATAATTTGAAAATCAGAAGCGATAAAGAAGTGATAATAAATGCTCTTGGTTTTACCCAATCTCCTGGGTCATGTGCATACAGAAATTTTTCTAAGAAAAATCAGACGTCCAAGTTATCTTCATGTGTTTTCAAATCGTAAATAACTATTTGAAAGAAGTGTAAAAAATATTGAACAATGAATACAGGATAGCTGCAGGTACTGCTAAGAGATGTAGGGTAGTTAAGAACATCTTGGCCAACATGGAGATGGATTAGGGATTTTTGAGAGGACAAGAAGCATCTGTGGGGTTGCTGGGAAATAATAAGAGGTATTTTAATGGCCGTGGTTTTGTTGGCATGGGTGTAGGTCCATGCATGCTAGCAGAGGTCTGCTGAAGTGTGTGTGAGGTGAACTGTTCTTTGTCTGCTGTTCTCTCATATTCAGTCTTTTTGGGTTTGTCTTGGTGCAGGCATGACTACATTCCCAAGAAGAAAGTCCTTTTTCCCAGTTATTGTGTAAATGCAAAATGACCAAATAGATTTTTGTGAGCTTTTTCACTGAAGTTCATACCTCAGCTGGGATACAGTCATCCCCAGAGGAGCATTTTTCACTATTCTCTAAGCAGCTGAAGACAAGGAATATTGCAGAGCAGAGCATCCACTGCCAAAGAAGTGTCATAACGCACTGACGTCAAATGCAGTCCAGCACATGGACATTGTCTTGAATTTGTATTTGTTTTAAAGAATTTTCCATCCAAAATTGGACATAGACTGGGAAAGTTAGTTTCTTTTTCTACTTCTTATTAAGGAAAGTCCTGTTTTTTTCTGTGCTTCTTACAATTCTCTCACCCACGGCTCTCAAAGTTTCCTGCTCTGATTGCCCGTGCCCATTAGTCACTTCTAAAACAGAACCAGAAAAGAGTAAAATCAGAACTTCCCTTAGAGAAGGAAGTTCCAGTTGGATACTTCAGTTCTGCTGTTTTAGCATAAGCATATTGAAAACTGACCTCTCTCATTTCCTCCATTGCTCCTGTTGTTCTGTAGAGGACTGGTCTTTATGCACAGATCACATCCTGCACCAATGATTCCGTATTTTCCCAGAAATATTTCTAACTGAAAACATAGAGTTGGAATTTAAGGTGAATTTTATGCAGTTTCTTCTCTAGTTTGTGTGCATAAGGTATTTCAGATGTTTCCAGCTCATGTAGCCGTCCTTGGTAGCTGTTTCTCATGCTGGGCTGTTGCAGGAAAAAGATTTGGATACCAAAATCCAGCTTGAGCTATGCTGGGACAGAGAGACAAGGTGAGGGACAGAATGGTGGCCAGCAGCATTCTTTCCATGTCCTGGCATTGCATACCTGTCTTTCTTTTCTTGCAAAACTTGCTGACACACAGCTGATGGCTTCGTTGCTTTTTGTCCCAGATGTGTACAAGAAATACTCAATGCTAAACAGAATTCTCTTCAAATTTTCATGAGCTCTGTTTTCTCTTCAGCTGTTTTTTTGAATTGGTTGTGGTTTTGTAACTTCTTTTATTTTTGATTGATGGTGGGTTTGGTTTGTTTTTGACTTTTTTTGTGGTTTTGTTTTTGTATCCAGGCAAAACTCTTCACTGTCAATGAAAGGCATAGAAGATTGGGACAATGGCCATGAGGAAACACCTAAGACAAAGCTTCCTTTTAGTCTGATGTTCAGTCAATTTCTGTTTTAAATTTTGGAGTATATATGAGAGGTTTCCTTGAACTGTCCATTTTATCTCATTTATCTTTCCAGCAGGAGCAGTACTTTAATTTGCTACCAGGAGCTTTTCCTCTCTTTTTGTCTTCTTTTGGTGAGACTGCTGTGTTAATTTCCTCTCTCCTTTTCAATTTATAGAATAATTCACAATGAAAAGAAGAAATTGGTCTTTAGCACAAGAGTTCATTAAAGTAAAAAGACCATTCTTTTGTTCAGTTTGTACAGATCCTGTGATTAAACTGCCCTTAGTGCAGGCAGTAAATAACCCTGTTAATTTCATGTGAGTAATATGATGCCCGCAGTATTAAAATATTTAAAATTTCACTTAAAATGTATTTAGCTTAACAGAAGTGACAAAGTAAAGCATTGTTTTTTGTGTGAAGCACTGGGATTTTAAATTTGATATTCCATGCTATTCTTAGACAGTGAATTGAGACAGCTCAGTTATGTTTTCAACCCTTGGTCTGTTTCACTTCCTGGGTCTCATATACCGGATGAGGAGAGAACTCCTGGGTTTGTGCCAGCTCCTGCTTCCTGTGCTTTTTTGTGAGAATCCACCATAAGTGTTACAGACAGCTTCAAGTGGGTTGAGATGAATCAAGTTTATACTTCTTCTCTATACCAGAATCAGGTTTTAAGTGCTTTTTTTTTTTTGTTTTTTTTTTTTTTTTTTTTTTGTCTGATTTCCCCCTCAACCTTCCAGTTATGTTAAACGCATTGATCACTAAAGTTTATCACCTTCTTTCTGACATGGAAAATGCAAGTTATCCCAAGAAATCCTGCCAGCTTCAGCAGTTGATAAAAATTTCCTCCCTCCAAGTAGACCCAGATACCAACATCCATCCTCTAAAGGTTGCTTTTCAGTAAATGCCACTTGGATGGTAATTCCTTGAAGCTCAGCATTCAGGAGTTAACACACTCTGGTGGAGCACGGGAGTCCTGAGGGAGTAGGACATCTCTTGCTCTGTGAGAGTCACTCATGGAAGCGAGCTGCCATTTGGGAGCTGACATTATACAGCATCCTGATGGGCTCCAGCCAGATGGCTGGGACTACACAGCTGCCTGGAGGGCTGCTCAGTGCAGATCTGAGCAGAGGAAAGATGCAAGGAAATTCATGCTGAAACATGAGAAAGCTCACTCTTCACTTTTGAGATAGGTTCGTGCGTTTCAATATATTACTGGCAAAAGTGGCCTTGAAAATTTCAGGCTGTCCTGTATGAGGTTACCTTCCCAGCAGAAAATCTCATGCCCTTCCATGTTGTGTTTTTAGTGCTTCTGTTTCTTGTCACTTCTAGAAGAAGTAGGTGACATCCTATCAGATGTGATAGCAGCTGGAAAAGCAGGAAATTACTCAGACTGGGATATCATGGGCTCATTTCAAAACTAGTGACAAAAAAGAAAAAGTGTATCTGGATGCCATGACCCTATGCTGTAACTTTGTTCTTGGATAGCAGTTACTTGCCTGTTACACTCTTGTCTGTTTGAATCAGTCTGTTCTTCCAAGTGAACACCCAGGCTTTGTCCTTTCCCTGTCTTGTTGTTCCCATCTTTTACAGCACCATTAGGAAGGAGGACCTCGTGCCCTCTGAAACTGTACATGCAGCTCTTGCTGGGGGCAGAGTCTGGCCTGTCATGTAGGGATATGGGGTCCTGCACGCTGTGTTATCAGAGGTGGTAAAGGTGCCATAGGCCAGGCAAAATATTACCTCATAACTGGCTTGGGTCCCATTATTTCTACCTAGTGCATTATTTCCTGAAGAATGTGAGAGGGAGGATTCCAGGTGATGAACTGAGGTTGTCCTTTAACCCTAGTTACTGAGCTGAGGAACGCTGAAACCACTTTCAGGATTTGTCATGGGACAAAAGCTGCTTATTTTTGTCAAGATTACTGCAGATAGGAAGATGGGAACAGGTTAAATTCTGCTACATGATCTGTTTTTAATTGTTTGTTCTTGCTGAGCTGAAAGTAGTGAGACTTTGATGTTAGCATCAAAGGAGTGGAGGGTTGCTCTACCTACTCTGCAGTAAGGGAAAATTGACATCCTAGTGCTACTTTGCTCTTAAAAAATGAATATAATACCTTCATGTCTGAGAATCCTTAAACAGGCATACCAGAAACTCCTGGGAGTAGGCCCAGTAGTTGCATGATTCTCAAGCCTGCTTTTTTTGTGCGTGGTGGGATAATTTCCTGTGGCTCTATATATATATATATATATATATATATATATATGTATATATATATGTATATGTATGTATGTGTGTATGTATGCATGTGTGTATATAAAAACCTCACAAGTCACATTCTGCTTGAGGGATCTGAGCACAGGAGAGTCCGACACGTGGGATGTCCTGTACCAGCTTGGCTGCAGCTGACCTCACAGGGCAAACCTTGCTGCGGGGTAGGAAGCACAGGCACAGACCCAGTGGGGACCCAAGCCCAGGGTGATGGCTACATGGGGTGCAGGAGCCATGGAGGTGCTGGGATCTCCTGGCTGGACTGGGCAGTGCAGGCACTGCCTCACAGGCCCCAGCTCTGTGTGTGCAAGAGGAAAGAGCACGTTTGGCTTCTGGCTGCCTCTTGTGACTTGCAGGATTTTTGGGACTCGTACTGTGTTCTCGGCGCAGGCCAGCCTTTGGGATTTGTAGCTGTCAGCTGAATGGCTCCTTCAGCCCAAAAGGAGAATGTACTGTGGTACAGAAAAGCCAGAGATTGGGTAGAAATTGTGATTTCTTTCTAGATGACAAGTGAAAATATCAAAGAGCAAAAAAATCAATGTGATGCATGAACAAGTAAGTAATAAGAATGAAAGGCAAAGGACACTATTGAAAGTAATTTAAATCTCAGGCATATCCACTGAGCATGTTCTGTTAAAAAACAATTTTGCACTCTCTAGGTATATCAGGCTTTTTTCATTCTGCCTGTGAAGCTGATAGTGGATTTTGTTTTCCATGTGTTGTTTTTTATATCAAAGGAAAGGCATAGGTATTTTGTTAAATACAGCCTTAGTATACTTAATTAGAAATAAAGATGAGATGAGGAGCAAAATTTGGATCTAAATTCCTCCAGAATTTGGAAGTTTGAGTGTGACAAGTGGAAGCATCTCTCATTCCTTGTGTCTAATTAAAACAGTAAGATGTGCTAATTTGCAAGTGTTAATTTATTACTGTTATGCTGTCTTCCACTAAAATAATTGAAACCTACTACTTGGGTTTTCATATTTAGCATATTTGAAAGCAGGGAGGCTTTTAGCAGTTGCAGTATTTTGGCAGAGCTTTCAGGTGGTGATTTTTCTAATTTCAGGGTGTAACATCAGGCAGTCACTCTTCAGTTTGCTTCATTTCTAATTGAAATGCACTGCTCTCGTGTTTGGGTTTGATTGAGGTTTGTGGTGGGCATCCCAGGACAGCGAGGTTATTCTCAGGCACAGTTTGTTAAACGGCATGTTCTTGCCTTCCGTACCAGATGTATGTACCACCTTTTGCAATTTCACAAAACAGAACAATGGAACAATATTCTTTTTTGCCTGGGCTTCTGAGAGGTTTTGGAGGCTTGTTACCATCAAAGGAGAATAGTATTTGCATGTAGGGAGGCTCAGGAAACTCCTCAGGTAATGGACCCTTCATTTGTTTGCTGTTAATGGGCTATTCTAGGAAGATGTCTAAGTAAGGAGGTCTCTTGAAACTTGTGAGTAGGCTTGTTGAAACTGCTGCTTTTGGTTTGTTTGGTTTTAGGTGGATTTTTTTGTTTTGTTTTGATTTTCCTGTTGTCTTGTCTGTTAAATTTCAACAGAAGGATAGGATTTGGATCTCATTTTCTCAGAGGAGAAACTCAAGAGCTCCTATAGGTGTCTGAACTGTTGCATAGAATAAAATCCAGCACAGGCTTAAATGCCTCTGGAAATCAGCTCTATTCATGACTTGGTAACATTTTTAATAAGCACCTATGTCGAGGACTATACTTACTTCCCCTTTTAAGAAAATACCAGTTAGAAAGGGCTTAGTTGAACACAGAATGAAGTTTGTCTGCTAAATGTTTTCTTCTGAAATCACTTGTGTTTCCTTCATATTGTTTGCAGTGGTGTCTCATGGATGTAAAACAGCTGTCCATTAACTTTTGGAACAAAACACTTTCAGAGCAACTGATACTTAGCATGATACAGATCTGGGAGGCCCCCATAGGAAGGAAGGATCCAATATTTATCATATCACTTTCAGAGCAAACCTCCTCTCCAGTTTCAGCCTTTGTACTTTGTGTGTGTTAGATGTTGCAGGAAACTCTAGTAATGCTGATTTTTTTCTTTTTCGTTTTCTTTTTTTTTTTTTTTTTTGACAGATGATTCAAGAGAGCAGAGTTCTTATTGAGACGGCAGACACCACTCATGACAAGATTGTTCAGTGCCAGAAAGCAGGTAATCCATTATAGTGAGCAGTTCTGGGTGGAAGATGGGAAATAATGTGCTATCATTTACTTACAGTTTGTGACTAATATAGCATTTTTCACCTGGATGTAAGTGAGCATTTTGGTTTTTCTGTGGCATGCTCTACCCTCCTGAAGGCTCATCTTCCAATAGCAATGCTGGTGTTGGATCAGACAAAAATACTCAGCTTTCACCTTAGAAGCTATTTCTCCATCTGCTCTACAGCTCTGCACTGTCTGACAGCATTTAAATTAGTCAAATGAACCAAAAAGGCACTAAAAGACAGGGGTGAGAAGGGATGGTGCCTTTACTGAGTGCATTCTCTAGCTCAGTTTTTCCTTTGAGCACAGAGCAGGCAAGAGGTTTATATAACCACAGGACCACAACAATTATAAATACTATTGTTTCTGATAGGCACTTTTGGATTGGCAAGTGATGCAGGCTACAGCCATTTCCTTCTATTAAATGTAAATAATGAATGAAACTGCTGTCTTGTAGTTAATGCTTTAATTCATCTTTTTAGTTAGGAGAAACTGGAAGCTGTTTCAACAGTAGCATTTAACTGATTTCATGTGGTGCAAGAGCAGGATGGAGCCTGGTCTCTGCTCTTTAGCCATGCTGGCATTGTGGTAGCAAAGGGACGAGAGCCAAGTGGCCATGTCTGGCTGGAGGTTGTGGGCCTCATTGTGACATGCCTTGGGTTCTGTGCATCTGCATAGGCAGCATAAAATTCCTCTGCCCAAAGCCTTCATCGTGTGCAGAGGGTTAAGGAAAGGGACGGTATCAAGGAAATGCAGCACCAGGAGCATCTCTAGAAGGTAAAATTTAAGAGCAATACTTAGCACTAAACTATGCGGACTCCCAGCATCATCAGCTGCCTTTCTGCCCAGCTTGATCTGTGCAGAGAGAAGAACCCATGACATTTGCCTGGGCCCTGGAGTCTTTGTGAGCAGGAGATGTGTATGGAAAATACCAGTAGTGCAGTACTGTGCCACCACACTGATTTCCAGAGTTTCATGCAGTTCCCCTCTCCATCCTTCCTCCTGGGGGAAAAAAAAAAATAAATCACGCATGTTCACTTTGCTGCTGCATCTTCTTGTATTTTCATTTTTGTTAGCTTTATTAGCCTTAAAATTTTTGATTGAGAAGGCAACTGGAGACATAACCAGTGCTTCTCTGAAGCCATGGGATTTAGAGAGAGGAAAGGACTAAAGGAGAGATATCCCTCCCTGTGCTCATTTGCCAATTAGTTTGTTGCAAATGTTACCCAGGCAAATTTTTATCTAACACTTTAAATGTGGCGAGATGAAGCACTCAAAATTAAGAGGTGTCAAAGGTATAATTGCCTGTGACAGTGTCCTTTACCTCACCCCAGTGCTGCTTCTTTTGAATGTGTGTTCCACCAGACCTCTGCTTCATAGCCTGTTTTGGAGTGGGTTCCATGTGCCACAGGGTCCTGCTGGCTCTCCCAGACTGGTTCTTGTGTGACTGGTTTTTATTGTTGTTTTTTTAAAATGTGCAGGCTCAGCCCAATGCACAGTGGTCAGCAGCAGCCTGGAGGACTGACCCCAATAAAAGCTTTCGCTGGTGTTGCTACCTGCAGCTTAACATATGTTTGTGGCTCCCTCTTTCTGAGGCAGTGCTGTATCCAAGTTACAGATGGAGAAGTGAGGTCCAGAGGGAAGAATAACTGAAAGGATGCTGCATGAAGGCAGGACTGTCCACATAGAGCTAAGATCCATTAGCCTTCTTATGTTTTCCCAGGACAAAGCAAGTAATTTGGAGCTTTTCTTTTTACTAATTTAAGTGAAATGATTTGTGAGTTGGTTGGCATGAAGCACACCTGCAAGGAAATCTTGCTTGGGGTGCAGTTATTTATACAGTTTTCCAAAGGATGTACTGCAGGAATTCTGTTAGCCTTGACAAGAAAAGCCTGTGAGTGGGTGAAGTTTTCAAACATAAACAACAGAGAAATCTTGCATTGTGTGGGGTTGGACAGCCTCAGTGTTACTGAGCTCCTGGAGTTGGTGCATGGGAAGGAAAACCAGTGTTAGTCTTCCAGGAGTGAATTGGGCAAGCTGTGCTGAGTGCAAGCCTGCCATGGACTATCCTTCAGCCACTTGCCAAGCTGCCTCTGCATCTACACTGTACAGATGTTCGCTCCATTGGCATTTCTTTGATGTCATTTCAACGAAGCTCAAATTCGTGAGTGACATTTATCCTAAAGTGTTAAGGGAGGGAGAGCTATGAAACAACTGGAAATAGAGCTTGGTTTGTTCAGCCAGGATAGGCTTCAGATGCTTTGGAGTTACAAAGGTCAAACTGGCACTAAATAAGGTGCAATTTAAGGGAACACAAGCAGCTCTTTTCCATTTTGTCTCTCAATCCACACCAGACTCAGAGAAATGTTTACATACACAGTGCAGGTCTTGTGAAATTGGTGGGCTTATTGGATACTTTAAGATTTTTTATTTGCTCCCAGATTTTCCAAATTTTTGTATCCAGCGACAGATCTGCATACATTTGCCACGGAAACTAGCAATGAAATGCAACAGGGCTCTGGTTGGAAGTCTCAGTTCTCCATGCTGCAGGAATCACAATTCTGTGATCAGAGTTATGTGCTTCTGATGTAATTTATCACTGTGGAGTACAATGGCTTTTCTGTATGACTGATTAAGATTAATGAGGAGATGTGCATTGGAGCCTGCATTTGCTGTGCTGAACAGGTATCCTCCACGTGTCAGCCTTCCAAGGTGCAAAGTCATCAACTCAAGGAGAGTAGCAAGCGATCGCCTTTTGCCGCAGTACTGGCAGCAGGGCAGGCTGCAGGCAGAAGTGCTGGAGGAGTGTCTGTGTAGGGACCAGTGCTTGTGTGGAACCCCAGCACTGGCAAAGAGAGCCACAAACCAAGTGGAAGCACAGCCCCAAAACTGCACACGCCACCTTTATTCTGGAAAATGTTCTCCCAGGATGGAGAAATAAAAAGGAAGGGGGGAAGGCACACAAGGAGGTTGTAAGAAGTCCCAGCTGCAAGACTGAAAATGCTCACTCAACATTTTAATAGGAAAATCAATTGTGCATTGAGTGATGTGGCAATCTGTGTTTTTAGGAATGGAATTCCATGAAGAGCTTCATAACCTTGGGACAAAAGAAGGTTTGAAAGGAAGAAAATTAAGCAAAGCCATTGAGAGTTTTGCATGGAATATCACAGTGCTGAAGGTAAGCACAGGAAGTACCATCTCCTGTCTCATATTAACTTTATAAGTAAACCTTTGCTCTTTTAGCTTCTCTGTTTGTACACCTCACTAATTCTGAAGACACAGAATTAGTGAGATGTTCTTTTTTTAATGGGATGTATCAATTACCCCCACTTGTTGATATTTATCAAATATATGAATTACACCTCTGATTTGGAAGCTGTGAAGGGAATTTATCTAAGCCTTGAACAGAAAAGGAAAGTTTCTTTATGGTTTGTATGATCAGGGACATGGGTTTGGTTGTCTGTTCTGCCCCATGCACCCTGAAAGTGACCTGTTTGAGGTCACTGTGTGTCAAATACTTCTTTTGTAAAACGAGAAGTGGAGCATCTCTTTGGGAAGGGACAGCGGGCTGGAAGAAAAAACATGAGGAATATTGTAGATCCTGCAGGATTATGTTTCCAAAGTAGAATGCTGTCCAAATAGCCAAAAGGGGATTTTCACCCCTTCATGGTGGCTGTGCAGGGACATAACACGGGGTGAAGTTGTTACTCACTGGACTTTAGCCACAGGCTTTGCATCAATCAGCCACGAATTGTCATGGTAGCTGTGTGACTGAGCTGGGGTGAAAACAGTTAGGGACAACCAGGCATGGAAAGAGGAGAGGATTTGCTGGAGCCGCAGCAGAAGACAAGGAGAGGGCCTGAGCCAGGCATTCAGGTTGTTAGCATTCAACTCACACCTTTCCCAGCCTCATTTCCCACCTTGCTCTGATAGTTCACACTTCCCTTCTCTGTCCCAGCTGCTCCCTTGCTCCAGCTCCCAGACTGCCCTGTCTGGCAGCATCTTTCTGTGACCTCCCAGTGCCTTTCCCTTAGCTGAAATCCCAGAGCAAGCCATTTCATAAAAGGGAATTTTTACTAAGTTCCTCATCAAATATACCCCTAAATGTAGCATGCAAGAGCAGTAGGACAGGTATGCATCACCACTGTGGTGCTGGAAAGAGCCCTTAACGTGCATTGAGCAGCAGAAGGAAAAAGGAATTGGGAACAGAGAGGCTGAAGGGCAGAAGCATGTGGGAGAGGCCACTGGTGGTAAAGAAGGGTTAGAGAAGACCTGGAACACCTGTGGTTTCCTGCATACCTTGATTCACCATGAGAGCATGGAAAAGTGAGGAATTGAGTCAGTGTCAGTTTAGTTAATGGGATCTCTCATGAAGAGAAAAGTCAACCAGTTCAAACTTACTGACTTAAATAGATAACCTATTCCACACAGAGCAATTGAGGTTAATGGTTAGAGTCATCCCCACCTCCTGCCCCAAAGCACACTAGGCAGTTCTGAACATTAATCTGAATACCTTTTGCTGTGTTAGGTAAAAGAAATGTCTAATGATCAGAGTCACTCTAAATGTTTTGATTTTTTAGATGTTTGTCAAATATGAAGTTTGCACCTCTGAGAGTGACCTATGATTAATGAGTATACAAGTAGGGGATCAAAGAAACAGTTTCCATGGAAAATAATTGCTGCCTAGCACATATTGTCAACTTAAAAGAGCTTTAAAAAAATCTAGTTAAGGTCAAGGAATAATTTACTTGTTTCATTTGTAAGTCACAACTTCTTTTCAACATTTTTCACACAATAAAATATTAACAGAGTTTGTGACAACCATCCATGAAATGCACGTGAAACATTTTTTCAATCTGACTGAAGTCCAACTCAGGGATGACATTAGAAAACTGGGAATGAAGTTGTGCCTCGGGTGTGTGATATGAAACCATCAGTAACTGTTCTGTCATCTTTTTTTTTATTTTTTCCCTCACAAATACTGTTTTTCAGTGACCCTGCCCATAACAAACCTGCATCTCTTCTTTAGCACTGAGTCCTCTCAGTGCTGGTGAGAGCCAGTCAGGAGGATTTGGAAGAGACTGACAGCTCCACCCCAATCAAGCCATAGGTGTCCTCTCTGTGTCCAGTGGCAGGGTGAACATTACAAATATATTTCACTAGATGTTGTCATAGGGTTGTAAGAAGAGGAAGAAAATATCCCATAACATCTCACAAATGCATCAGCTGCTTTACCTGAGGTGAGTGAGTGGCTGATGAGAAAAAGGCTCTTTGTGTGCTCAGGGTTGTTGGAGGCAATTACATCACATGGCAGGAATCAGTTTGTGTGAGGTGCCCGTGAGCAACAGCAGGTATTGTGTTGTTCTTGTGCTATGTAATGATTAATAGTCTTTTCCTAGGCTAGTGAAGCCAAGACATATTTAATTAATGTATTTCTTTATAAAGACTCATGGCAGTAAATAAGCTTTGAATAAAAGAGGAGATGCAATAAGAAATTGCTACTGGCAAAATCATTAAATAGCTACAGACTGCAAGATTAAAGTGTATTTTATAAAAATCCTAACTGTGGTCATTTTTCATGTTTAAAAATGCCCTGGGGTGCTTTTTAGAGGTGAATCAAAATAGTATGTCAATTTCTTCCTTAGTTTATATAAACCTAATTACATATTAGTAATGTCCTTCTATAAGGACAAACTGTTTGCCAGAAGGTAAAAATGTTACTAAAAGAATGGATGTTTTAACTTGATGACAGTCTAACTAGTCAGCTTTGACATCAATATTTATAAAATGTCACATCATCTTTCATTCCACATTGTGTAGAGCACTGTCAGGTTCACAGTCAGTAATATTGAGAGGCATAACTTAAGTATACTAGACAGAAGAATCATACTCTCACAGCAATATTACAGGAATAGTTTAAATTTAGTTTCACTTTAACTTTTATTTCTATGCAGCACCAGCTCTGTCTCTTTGTTTTCCTTTCTGTATTTAATTGAGTGCCGGTAGAATGCAAAGGTAGTGAAAGAAGTTTTGTGTTAACCCCCTCACAGGGACCATGGTGTTAGGAACCCTTAATTTCACTCTATGAGGCACGCAAAGCTGCTCAGTTCAGCTGAGGCAATTGTTCTGGTGTGACTCTCCCTTGTCACAGAGGGTCATTATTAATTTTCATAAGCTGTTTCATGTTTTTAAAGCAGGTGACTGTCCCTTTCCCAGAGCAGAGGCTTTTATGTAGTTGTGTGGGCTCGTGTTTGTTTCTCCCCAGATGCTGGTGCTTCTCCCACCTGCCTGGCAGGGCCACCTCTGCTCTGGTTCCTGGGGCTGCTTTTGCTTTTGCAGTGAGCTCCTCCTGCCTGCGCTGGGAGAGAGGGGAGCACCAGAGCCTGGAAGGCAGAAGCTGAGAAGCCTCCTTGGGGCAGTTCTGATGAGTCCTGAGAGCAGGGACATAACCCCTGCCATAACCTCAGTGCCACTGTAGAGCACAGGGTGGTTTCCGGGTCAGGTACACGTGGGTGATGTCCTGCAGAGTCAGGTCGGGTCTGCTCCTGGCCTTCTCGGCACAGGACAGAGCCAGCTGCCACCTCTCCTGGGGCTCTTCAGCCCACTCTGTCTGCCTCTCCCATGGGATCTTGTACCAAGCATTTTAGTAACTGAGGCACTCTCAGCATCTGTCACATGAGCAAACCACTGATTCATTGACTGAGGTTTTGAGAATGTTTGAGGGGAAAAAAGTTGTAGCCTGCAAAACTACTCTAATTGCTGAGGAAAAACTGTCACAGACTGCCAGGAGGTGTTCACTCAGGCAAGAAGTTGGGATCTGCCTGAGTCCCAAGAGCCTGGCAAGTAAGTCAAACAAAGTTTGAGTATGTTGACTGTGATTCAGATTAACTGCTCTCATGTGGACATGCTTTAACAGCCTGCAGACAGATTTTTCTGGGCTCTTTGTGCTTTGGTGGGTCAGCACATCCAAAGTCTAGAAACAATACCAAGAGGTACTTGTATGTTGATGGTAAATATCCAGATAGTTAATATGCCAACATCCTTGCTTATTTAAAGACAAAACATAGGAAAAAGAAGATAAAAGTGGTGTTTACTGTTTTGGTCTTCTGCTGAAGGGCAAAAGACTCAAATGTTTGGTTCTAGTCTGCTCTGAAATGCATGTGGGTTTTTAAATCTTTTTTTGCTCCCCAAGATAAAATTTTGCCCCTGCTGTCTTAAGTCTGTCTGTTCTGTCTGACTAGGACTCCAACTATTAGTGCATGACACAAGACATCAAGTGGTTACATTTTCAGGGCTTGTTTCAGCTCTCATCCATGAGTATATCTGTTAATTATCCTGCATTTAAATGAATGCTGATTAGGTATATCAAGAGAAGTCTGTCGAATGCAGAAGGCATACAATTATTAAATTGCTAATGCAGTTCTCTCTTTGGGGGAGGCCTCCACAATTTTATGATGTGGTTGTGATCAATGTTCGCTCTAGTGTACATGATTTTATGCAGCAGAACTGTGCAGAAATGGCACTTTTGCAGGATGATGTCCTTCAGTTTCTTGGGAGACTTGCAGCATTCCAGACCCCCTCACTTGGGTGGCAGAGCCCCAAATGCACACTTTAAGGTTACTTGCAGAGATTAAAGCGAGATTTCTGACAGATGTACATACAGACTGCCTGCCCTCACCTAAACTGAGGTGAATTTATCATCACTATAAGGTATCAGTTTTCTTTTTGAAGAAAAACTACTTGTCAGGTAGTGATTGATATTCTAAAGCACCTTAAACACAGAGTTTCTGATGATCTTTGGAAGAACTAGGTCCATTCCCAGCCTTAATTTAAGGATTTTTATAGTGTACTGTACAAGTGTTTTTGAATGGATATTCTACAGTATTATAAAATCCTGAGACATTTATATGGGTCTTTTCATATCAGTCCTTTTTCCTGCAGTTAGGCGTGAACCATGGCTGTTTTTCCTTGGCAATGCTGCAGAGTGGACAAGAGAGCAGCACAGCAGAATCGTAGGAACCTTATATGTAGTTAAGCACAATGTAATAATCTGTTCTGCCACTTATTATTTATTGTTGCTAAAGGATTTGCATGACAATTTATGCTATCTAGATCTCAAGTGAGAGCATGATGGATTCATGAGTCCCCACGAAGCTGCTGTATTCTGTGTATATATATATTATTCACTCTAAGTGTCAGTTGGGCTTTCCTCTCACCCCCAAAAATTCCTGATACCATTCCTCCCTCTTTTTCTCAGCATATCTCTGTGGACATAAGCATATTGGTGCTCAATTTGTGAAACATCAAAAGTAGATGAAATATAAGCCATAGTGTCTTAGCAACAAATTCTTGTTATTTGCTGTCATCTTCTGACAGTGATAGTGCAGCAGGAGCAGTAGGTAGGAGTGGTTTGTGTGGCTTGGAGTTTTCATGCCTGCCTTTAAATGCAGGGCTCACTGTGCTATTCCATATCAACTCACCTCTACTCATACCCGAAAAATGCATTTTGAATGTGATTACTCCAAGGCTCTTTTTCCAGAGAGACTAAATATCTTTCCTTTCTAACTTTCTAGTCCCCACATTGTTTGCATTTGCTTTGCTGATGCAGTTCACGTTTTTGAACTAAGAGCAGTGTTTCAAACTTTTAAACTTCTTCAGACTCTGTGCCCTCACTAGTTTTGAAGCTCTGCTGCCTAATGCCAAGACGTGCTCAGCTCCAGCGGAGATTATCTGAGCCAGTCTGTGATTGAGTGGCAGATTTTACAAGAGTGAGGAAAGGCAGAGTTGTTCTAATGATTCACATAGTGACTAGATCAGCTTGGTCTCTTACACATGAACTGATGACAAAAAGGAGAAAATTAATAAAAAGCCAGCTGCCTTTCTGAGAGTGCTAGAGACAAGGTGAAGAGGGCATCAAGGTAAACATCCATTTAGTCCTGTAAATAGGACTAAAATTTAGCTCAACCTGCTTACTTGGAAGCAGTTAATTTAAAAGTAGAGGGAAAGATGAGGGAGAAGGTAGATTTATGTTTTTCTTTGTTGAATCTGAGAAAGAGTCTGGAGGAGCCGCATGGGAGCACAACTTGTTCCCAGACCTTTGTGTACTCTGAATGCAGAGGTGAGTGCAGTGGAGGCTCCCAGCTTCAGGGCTGGTTCCAGGGCAAAGCCTGTGCTCCTGACTCTCAGGACAGGCTCCACGGCTCTTCTGTATGCGGAGGTGTTGCAAGATTTTTTGGGATAGGGGATTTAGAGTCCTTTGAATGATCTTGAGTTACGAGATAAGGAGGTAAGTGTAAGTGTTGTGCTTCACATGCCAAGCTGTTTTGATCAGTGTATTTTGTAAACCAAGGGAACCAAACCATGCAATTATTAGAAAGGATAGGCAGATCTTTCTTCTACCTAGCAGAGTGCTGTTCTCTACTGATTTGGTTGATAAAGACCTCCTCCATAAATGATGAATGCACTGGTTTTTGTTTGTTTTGCCCAAGCCCAAAGGCAGGACCCAGAGCTCTTCAACAGAAGTCTCCATGGATTTTGTCAGTTGTACCTGGTGATGGAAGCTTCTCAAGTTGCTTCAACACTGTGTATTAAGGTAAAAGGAGTGTAATCCCAGTCCATCAGGAGTACTAGTTAATCAGCTGGAATATCCTGTTATTCTTGGCCCTCAGCCATGCTGCCAGAGCATTGCTCCAGGGAGGATGTAGTGAGCGGTCTCAACAAGTACAGCATGACCTCTCTAGGTACCTGGCTGTTCCCTGTGAGTTTTTGAAGGCCTAATGGTGTTTCTGACAAGGTCTCTGTTTTCTTGGCCAAGGAAAAATCCAAGGCACGAGTTGGATTCAGAACAAGCTAAATATTTGTGTGTGTTTAAAATACATGTGAAGGCCACCCAGACAATCTTAAATCTTCAAGTACCAACTGCTGGCAATAGCAGGGACTAAGCAGAGAGCAAGGATTACCAGGGTTCACAGCTGTTGATGATCTCCTTCATGGTCCTGTGAGTTTCTGTAGGGCATGAAGTCCCGGGATAGCCTGACAAAGAGAAGAGACTTTGTCCCCTGTTATTCAGTTATTGCTGGGGTTTTGTTGAATAATGTCACAGCAGGAGTGTGTCACTGACTGGCAAGGAATGATTGTCCAGACATTATCTGTGCAGGCACAGGGACCCACATAGGCCTGCACTCACCTGCCTGCAGTGCTGGTGCTTGTGAGGAGCAGCACTCACTCCCCAGTGACACACAGCCCCTGCGGAACCAAAGCAAATCATAGTTTCTGTACTTCCAGGGAGCACACACAGTTTTCTCTCTTTTCTCCAGCCTTTATCACCTATTTGAGTTTAAAAATAGCACTGAAGGGCCAGTGAGAAGCTGTGTAGTTCCTCCTGCTGGTGAATATTTAGCTGCTGTGCATCTAAGCACTGCCCAGGTATTTGGCATGGAAGGTGCTTGTTATGATGCTGTACTGTTTTCCATGGGGATACCCAATACCTGGTAGACCCAGGGAGCCATCTGGCTCTTGGGGAAAGAGCTGATGGCCAGAGTGATCTGAGCAAAAATGTGTGTTTCTGCCAATTTTCTCACTTTGCTCTTCTTCCTTCAGCACCAGGGCTCTATTCCTACAGGTGTTTCACAATGGTGCGTTTAGGGACAAGACCTTCCTGCAGTCAGTGAGGACCCAAGTGTATGACAGATGAAAACTGGGGAGTCACTGAAGTTCATCCAGAAAACAAGTACTGTGACATGCCTTCCTTTGATATAAACTTTTTTTTTTTTACTGTAATATTGAGTTCTGAAACTCAGGTCTAAATATTACTCTTTCAGTTCCATTGGGATGGGTTTGTATGTGTGCAAACACACATGCATGTATGTATACAGGAGGTGACACAGGCCATCAAATATATGTGCAAAACAACAGCAACTATGACACAAAAGGAAGAGACTAGAATAAATGAAAGGTGGTATGAAAAGCCCTGAGTGATACCTTTCTGAGTTCTTGAATTTGACTAAAATAAGCCAGAGATAGGTCTCAAGCAATCTTGTGATACCTTTTGAGTGATGTGACAAATTGCCAAAAGCCATGGATCTGATGCCAAGCTGCTGGCTGTGCATGCAGGGTGAGATGCATTGTGTTCTGGTGGGAGACAGAGCCAGGAGCATGTGGGGTCACTGTGCCTGGTAGCCCCCTTGTGCCAGGGCCACCTCAGCAGCATGGGCTGGGAGCCCAGCCAAGGGTTGGCACACTGAGGTGCTGTGCATAGAAAACCACTTTTAGTGTCACTTGACAAATGGAGGCTTGTCAAGATGTTTGAAAGACAAAACAGATGCCCAGCTCTCTCTCTTGTGTAGGCTGGCAGCTCAGCAAAGCCCTCTCCTTGGTTGTCTGTCCTAACTCCATTACCTCTCTGTGCCTCACTGTCATCTCAGTCTTTACTCTTTCTTCTCCCCAGCCTCAAATCCCATTCCCTCTGCCTTGCCCCAGTTGTATCATCTAAATCATGCCAGTGTGGGTGGCAAACCACCTGTGACCCCCACCCTTGATGCAGACTAAGCTTTGCACGGCTCTAACGCTGTCCCTCACCAAGATGCAGTTCCTGTGAGTTATTCCTCTGTACTTTGTGCCACCTTTGCCCTGGGGTGGCTGTGTGGGACCTGGCACTTCTGTGCTTGTGTCTTTGGGGCAGACCCATCACAGCCTGAGTCCCATCTGTGCTGCTCACGTCACTGTTCTCTACCAGCCTGGCAGGGTTTTTGTCACCTGGGTGTGAAGGCCAGCTTCTCCTGAGGGGGTGTGTCATTTGGTCCGAAGCCTCTGCAACTGGAAAAGTAATTAATAATGTTCAGGTGGAATACAAAGAGAGTTTGTTCTCTGAAAGCTGTTTTGAGCAGCAACAAGATTATCAACTATGAAGAGGTTATTTGAAAAATCAGCAGGGAGGGTCACAAGTTTCTTGAAGATCATAATCTTTTGAGGAGAAGTAGCTACTCCTGCATGTATGTGCTTGGGCAGAACTGCAGAACTGTGCTGGAAAGTTGTTGCTATTAAGGGGAGGCAGTGGGAAGAGGAGGGGGTGGCATGAAGGAAAAGGTGGATGAATGTAGGTGATTCCCCACCAAAGGAGGATTGCTTGGGTATAAAATCTGGGTCAGTTTTTACTGACCACTCTCAGGAAGAGACAGGCAGGCAGAAACTGCAGGTGGCATAGGAACTTAGGCAACTTCTGCCATCACCCCCTCCCTCCCCTGCAACAGTGACGCTTTTATCTGAGGTATGGATATCAAACACTGCTGTACTTGCAGTGGAGTTAATTAACACAACCTGGAAGACATGGAAATTGGGAATCTAGTTTGTGCCAATCAGACAATGTGACCTTGCTCAGAGGAATTAAAAAGGCTGTAATGAAAGCACAAGTTTCTGCAGAAATTCACACATTTCTTGCTTCTGTCTGTGAATGTCTGTACGAACAAAGAACAAGAGACAAGGACCCACTGCCTCTGTCAGGTGTTCTGGATTGCAGGGTAACCCAAGCAAACCCTCACAGCTCAGGCAGCAAGGCAGTGCTGCAGGGCTGGGAGCCTTTGCTCTGGGCCCTTGGGTGGCACTGGGTGAGTGCCCGAGGCAGGACCACTGCCCCAGTGCCTGGCACTCACCGAGGGGCTTGGAGGGACCTTTTCCTTCCTGGGCTGGCAGTGGCCCACACTACCTTGCCTGGGTGTTTATTCATGCCACTGAAAGCCTCTGGCAGTGGAGGGCTCTTCTTCTAAGGCATGCATGGTGGATCTCCATGAGGGAGTCTCCACCCACAGCTACTTTCTGAATTTTTTAAGTATCAGGGAGAGACCAGGGCACTGATTTATACATGGCAAGAAAATTAAAAGAAAATTGCCTGAACGTTGCTTTTTTTCCAGCATTTGCTTATTGTTAAATCTGTGCTGTGACATTCCCTGGGAGCTGTAACTGGTACTCACCTGAAATGCTTGTGTTTGAATGGTGTGTGATAAGAGGTTCAACATCTTCTAAAAATTACTCTTGTGGTATATTTAGAGCTCCTTACAGCTCCTGTTAGCGAACCACATAGTTTCCTAGAGCTTAGATATTATGACAAGCTGTCTGCCCCTTTTGTTGTGTGAATTATGTGCCAGCATCTACAAAACCTGCTCCCTGTGGTGGAATGGGTATCTAATTTAAGATAGTTCCTGGCGGGAGCTCAGGAGGCAATGAAAGCTGCTGGTTGCTCCATTGGAATTTCCTCCTCTGCAGTTGCTAAGATGATGTTTGGGTTTTCCCTGGCACAGTCAGTGGCCTCAGTGAAATCCAGGTATATATTTTATAATGGAGCAGTACCTGGCCCTTGTGCTTGGTTGAAGCTGGGGGCTGGCATGTCTCTGTGTGAAAGCCAAGTCCTCACCTTCTCCCTCCTGAGCATTGATAGAAATCCTCTCTCCACATGTCAGAATGTGCAAAACGAGATTGTTAGCCAGGACCTCTGACTTCTTCTGTACTTGTGTGAGTGTATGAGTCATGGGAACCAAACTGAATCCAGCAGGGAGTGATTTGCTGGCATGACCTTCCCCGCTTCATTGTGCCAGTCTAGATTCCACTACTGCCTCCTGACATTGAAAAGTGTTCACCCACACCACCACATATTCTGAGGGTTGTGGTTAAAGTAAAATGCTCTTTAACTCAATGGTGGTATTGATTCATTTTTGTTGTCTGGAGCCACTAGCAGTAGAAGGCTGTGGAGTAAAGACTTCTGTGTTTACATGTGTGATTATTGGAAATATGGGTCTGCAGGGATGGCTGGAACAGTGAAAAGCCACAAACTGCATTAAGTGAAAGTTGTGGGTGTTCAGGGAGACCAGGCATTTGCTCTGCAATTATTCTCCCCTAGATCATGGTAGACCCCATGAATCCTAAATGTGGCAGACATTTGAAAAACCTTGCACAGGAGCTAGGGAAATGAGAGGCCCAAGTACTTGTGGGCGGAAGTAAGTTTTTACTGTAGGAACAACGGATTGAGAAACTGCAATCTTATATTTTTGACAGCTGCAGTCGTCTTTTACCTGGGTCAGATGAATTCAAGTGTCAGGCGATGAAACCCGCGGGAGGTAAAGACCACTTTGTCCTTTTTTTTTTTTTTTTTTTCATTACCTTTTTTTTTTTTTTCATTACCCTTTTTTTTTGTCATTACCCCAGGTACAGGTGGGATCCATTTGAGGAGAAAAGCAGAGACAAAACCAGTGATTCATGTGCTGAGCAGCTGCTATTTATTTTTAGACCACAAAAAGAAAAAGGTGGCATTTCTGATGTCAGAAAGGCGATTACATGAGAGCAGTCATACTTAGAGGAGTAAGTTAAAAATGCATATTTAGTAGCTCTTTTCTCCAGTACCCTCTGTGCTACAGATATAGGTCTGGTATTGGCAGGAAGAGCCTGACTGATAAGCTGTGATCGCTCTGAATAGTAATAATACAGGTGACAATTGCAGTTAAGTTCTCACTCTGTTCCCTGGCTTCCCACTCCATTGGGTGGGGACCTAGGGATGCTGTGTGTAGCAGTGGGGAGGAGCTGAGCCACATGAAGGCGCAGAAAAGCAAAAAAGTGGTTTTTTTTACCTTTTCAGGCATTGGTGGTGGTGGTAGTTGAACAACCTGAGCAGCCTAATGTAACAGTCTGGGATAAAGGGGCTGGGAATGGAATCTGCCAGCAGCAGCAGGACAGTTTCCTTCAGAGGGTAGCTCAGTGGTCTGATGCTGGCTAGTCTAAACTCATCTTCTCCAACCCTCCCCAGTAACTGTGGAGGTATTATAACAGCCATCTGCAGTAAAGGCTTAAAAATTGAGCTCAGTTTGGCTGAAAAGCCTCATATTTTCTGTGGCGTAGTATTGTAATGGATTGTAAATTATGCATGTTCAGTTTCCTTCATTGACATATTGGGGCAATCAGTTTGTACGTGAATACTACCCCTATCCTGCACCACTAATTTTTGTGCTTGGCTCACTCAGTTTGCTGTGTTCCAACTCCCATCCTTCTGAAAAACAGAAACAGATTTCTCACTTCCACCCAGGCCTGTTTCTGACCCCTGCTGATTTTCTCCTCCCCTCTCAGTCGCTTCCTTTCAGTAGCTCTCTGCCTGCTGGGTCAGTCAGTGTTCTGCTTACAAAAATAACCCTATCTGCTCCTGCTTGTACTTGATTTCACATCTGCACTGGGAAGGCAGGGCTGGGATTCTCCCAGGGGAAACAAGCCCTGTTAGCCTGTAAGGCCCACAGGAGCCTCTTTAACCACTGGCTGGCAGAACATGAGCAGAGAGGGTGGCTCTGCTCTGCTTTTACTGAGCTCACTGTCCAGTCTCACCAGCAAACCTGCCTTTGACTGCAGGGCACCAGAATGACAGGGCTGATCCCTGGACAGGGGTGAAGCAAGTCAGAGCATTTGCTCAGGGATCCCATAAAAACCTGTGTTCTCCTAGTACTTAGACAGTGGTTTGTGCTATTTTTTTCTTTTTGCACTTAAACCTTCATGTGATTTGGAGGCTTTGTTCTCAGCTTAAAGCTTTCTGCATCAGCATAAAGTTGTTTGTGGCCTGTGCTGCTGGTGAACTGATTAGAAACTGGCTGCTCACAGCTCCTAGCATGAAGGGAGGAGAGGGGTGCCTTGTCCCATCTGGGGGATAGGAGTAGGGAGTTTGGATGGCTTCTGCAGATTGCCATGGCCCAGTCAGCTGGTGGTGTTGGCCAGCAGCCACTGCACCAGCAGCATTTGCAAACCACACAGTTGCTAAGGCACTAGTGCTTGTGGCAGGCAGAAAGGAGCAGAGCCTTAGGAGCTGCATGTGGGAGCAGTGCTAAAGGTGCTCTGTTCACAAACAGTCTGCTCTGACTGGCACAATTTGATTTCATCTAGATTAGATTATTTCAGTTAGCATTAAGCACAGCTGTAGGTATTTTTTAAGCTGGTATCTCCAGCAATTCAAAGGAGAGCAGTGACTGTGTGACATTGCTGCAGCACTCCCTCCCTCCAAAAAAACCCTAACCAGCACAGATGCGTATTGTCTTCAAAACAGAATCAGCTCAGAGTTGGCCACTAAACCCTTTCCAGGCTCTGATGAACTGAAGGGACATTTTGCTGAAAGACAAAAAGACATCCCTGCAATGAAGGACATGATTTTGGTGTTAATAGTGTGCTTGCAGCCTGTGCATCTGAGAGTCAGCACAGAGGGCACCAAGTAGCAAGGGGTGCCAGCCAAATGTTTTGCTTGGGGGTTGCCTTTCACAGGTCTTTCATTAGCTGCAGAATATCTCTTTTCCTGCAGCTGGTCCTTTTACTCAGAAAAATCAATTGCAAAAAAAATTGTGCACTGTCTGCCTCATCTTTCTTCCTGTTTTGTTTTCCTGGGACTCTCTGGACCTTACTGGAATTACCAGTTAGTACTGGTACCTGTGAGCAATTGGGTTTTGTGATGAAAGGAGGACTTAAAAATAAATGCCTGGACATAGAGCTTCAATTTTAATTTCATTTTTATCAAAAATAAACAGTGCCCAAATTTCTTCAGAGATGTGGGGCTTTCTTAGTATTAGTTGTTCACTCCTGGGCTTCCAGCCAACCCTGTGATTTTAAACTTATCACCAGAAAAAAAGGCAGGTTCCTAGCATGGAGGGGTTGACAGCAAGAGTCTGTACATTTGTGGCTGTGCTTACAAACTGTCTGCCTGACGTAGTGCCTGAGACACACAGGCAGCTGAACTGCTCAGCACATGGCTAACATCAAATTAATGGCATTATTTCTGAAAGCAAATTCCTGCTGCAGCACAGTTACAGTCAGTGTTCACATTCATTGCTTTTGACAGCCTGATATAACATAATTTAATTTAAATGCCCATGTGAGACAGAAGCATAGGCATTTATTTAAAAAACAAAAATAAAAGCCCACTTTTTTTAAACATAAAATGTCTGCTCGAAGGAATAAATTAGCAGCCATACAGTGCAATTGATTTGCAAGAGCCTCTGGATTTCAGTGAAGAGCTCTTTTTAAAGATCAGTAGGGAAGACTGTAGCATGAGTGCTTTTGCCACTTAGGTGTTCAAACAAATGCTTGGTGTTAATTCCTTGTCAGGCTTTGATCAAGGGTTTGGTGGGGCGCTCAACTGAGTTTGAGAGCAAGCTGGCCATGTATGTCTTTCGCCTTTGTCTTGTTAGGCAAATCCTGTAAGAGAATTACAAATCTAGACCCTCTTTCCTAAGTTACCATGGCTGCACAAAGCAGTGATATCCTCATGCTGGCAAGGGCAGCAGCCAGAAGGTTTTCTAAGCATTTGCTTCTTTGGTAATTGCCTGACTGTTCTCATTGAGGTTCTCCTTGTTTGTTCAGTTCCACCTCCCAGGCTGCTCTCAGAGTTGTGTTTGGCTGTGTCACATAAATTGGGAATATACAAGTGGTGGACTGGCAGTTCTGTAATAACTGGGGAGCCTCGCCCAGTGTGGTGGGGTGGGGGCTGTTTCTTGGTATCCAGCACAACCATTTAGATTTTAATTGCACCTTTCCAACCTCTGGAAAAGAAGGTAAGAAATAGTATGGGTGTTTTTCAAGGGAGTGCCATTCCAGCAGAATGCCATTCCAGCAGGTGGTGTTCCCTCTTCCCAGCCATTTGTGTCATGCCGCGTGCTTTGGGTTGACTGCTTGGCTATGCAATGAACTGTCACCAGCCTCCTAGAAAACTAACCAGGCTCATGCAGTACAGCTCTGTAAATCCCTTTAGGTCATCCTCCCCAATGCAGACCTTTGGGGCGAGATGCAAATGGCAAATGAAATCAGTGTAAAACTTTTGGGTTTTGCATGGGATGGCCTAATACTGAACAACTGTCAGATTGGTCTAGTTTGGGAGTTTAAATAAAAGTAACTAAAATCAGATGGAACTGGTTTTCAGGTAATGTGAATATTGTTTTTAACACACCACATTTATATGGCTAGCATCAGGCCCATCCCTGGGTCAGACTACCCACCTGCAGTGACATATCCACTGGGTGCGTGCAGCCCATGCTGTGTAATGGCATCCAAGCCACAAGTGAGGTGAACATTTGGTCTGTGTTACAAGTTAGGACCATTCTAATTTCTGCTTCCTTTGCTCATTATTTATTTATTTATTAATTCTATTTATTGTCATGTGCTTATTAATTTTTATTATCTTCCTCTGTGTCCTTTTGCTATCTGAACCCCTAGAGAGATCTGTCTCACAGAGGAGCAGGCTGATCCCCTGGATCCTGCTGGGTGCTTAGGGCAAGCCATGGCTGAATGGGCTCTGTGCAAGTTCCATAATCCAGATTCCTGCCCGCTTTCCCTTGAACTACTAAAAGACCTTTCTGCTTTTATATGGAACCAGATTGTTTTGGAGTTGCCTTGTGAATTTTCCCAGCCACCTGGAGTAATGTTGGTGTTGTCCTCTCTCCCTTACAACTGGCTGCCCTGAAAAAGAGACTGCGCTTTGTAAATGGTATTGGCAGAGATAGTTGCTCCTTAGCTCTTGTCCCAGCAGTTGTCCTCAGATTAGCAGGAGGCTGCTGGGATGTGTCACCTTAGGGCTGAGTGTCTTGGTGAGGCAGTGAGTGCCCTCAAGGCCTTGAGTGCTTCTTGCAGGTGTGGTTTTGTCTTTGAGACTCAAATATTTGGTGCAAATGGGATTTTTTTTTTCCCTGAGTAAAGGAAAACAGTTGGGACATACAGAGCAGTCAGGGCTGGTTCTGTGCTTCCTGGTGCTTTTCCTGGGAAAAGGAGCTTGGGTTTCTACCCATTCAGCTCCTTGTGCAATGACAGGCAGGAAAAGCCTGGAGCCAGCATCTTTATGGCTGATTCATGAAGTAAATGGAGAAAAGATAATATGAGGAATAACTTGGGTTAGATACAGAATTAGGAGGAGATTGTTCCTGTTAACTGTCCATCTCCTCCTCTTTGTCATCATCCTCAGCCTTGTTCTCCTAGGCATCCCAGCTGCTGGCTACAGTGCATTGAGCAGATCAGCCCTAGAGCTCTGACCTTGGTGCTTGGCACAACCTTAGATAATTTCATTTGGTTTTCATCGTGTAACCTTGTGTCGAAACTGCACACAATAACCTATTCCACAGCAGTTATGCTTTGCTGCTCTTGCTTACAGAGATTTAGCACTTTATATATAATGGGGACTGCCTTTCCCTAGGTGGATGTTTTCCATACATCTCAGATCTGTTCTCTGTGTGATATAATTGATTCCCTGTTGTTTCCTTCTTGCAAATTTTTGCTAGACCCTACTTTGGGAAATGGGAGAGAAGGTCTCTGGCTGTCAGTAACATGCTGATATACCGAAATGAGATGCTCAGTTTGATGTCTGAAATCACCAGCACATCCTGTAAAATGTGATGACTCAGGCCCCAGCAAGCAGTCAGTCTGATCACCTGATTTACTCAGTGCCAAAGCTGTTGCTGGTTTCAGCCAGGTAGAAACAAGCTCTTGCATTTGGTTTACAATTTGCAAGTGAGAAGCTGTGTCCAAAACCCAGACCTTAAATGATACACCAGTAGCACAAGGCATGCCATTTCAGTGCCATCTTTTTTATTTGTGGCCTTTTTATTTTCCTGTTAGGAAGTGAATTTCTGCTGTGCAAGGATTTAAAGATAAATTGGCGAGTAACATTTGGACCCTGCTTTTTCTGTGGTGTAACGCATTTTTGCAATCCTTTATTTTCAGTGTGTGAGAAGTGATTATAGCTTTGTGTCTAATCTTTGTGTACAGTAATTTTTCATGCCAACATGTGCATTATGATCTCTGTCACAGACAATAAAGCAAAGCTGTTGACAAACTATCTGCAGTAATAATGAAAAGGGTGGATTTTTACAGTCTGCATTGATTCAGCAACACTGTTTTTGGAGTAGTCTGTTCTGAAATGTGAATGAATATATCATAATCAAATTCAAATCAATTGTTCCCACATTTAGCTTTGAAGGATGCATGGAAAAATATCTGCTTTTTGTAATAAGTTTAGCATAACAGTCTGATCTTTTCATTAATGATTTCCTACCCAATATTACATTTTCAAAGCCATATGCAATAATTTAATTGTGTGCCTCCTTATTAATATTAAACACAATTAGTCCTACTATGACACTTTGAAAATGCACCCCTTGCAGTAAATGCTGCCTCCACACAGAGTATCCCAACGTGAGAGCAGCTCTCCAGCATTTGGAGTCCCTTGGCACAGATTGTCAGTGCTGTTTCTGTGCCTGTGTTGCCTCTGAAATGTGGAGTGGTGTGGTGCTTGTGGCTGTTTCATTTGACTGTGTCTGGCTTTTTCAGCCACCCGTTGGCATCCACTGGCATCCTCTGGAGATTTTACTTTGTGATTAAATAGTGATGAAAGAGCTTGACTCCTTGAGAAGAAGTTAAAAAATAACAGTAATATCATGAGCATGATGTGGAATGGATGTTAAAACCTCTGCTATTTGTTTTTATTTACTCAGCCCTTGAGGATTGGAGAGAAAAGCTCCCATAATGTGCTGTCAGAGAATGTGTCTGCTCAGGAGATAAGCAACTGTCTGCTTTAGCAAGCAGCAGATTAGAAAATGGCTTTCACAGCTACTGCTTCAGCCTCCCTGGAAACACAGCCAGTTTGGAAGGCCAGGAAAGCCCCATTGCTCAGCGTGGGATTTTCTGCTTCACCAGGAGTAGTGGAAGGTGCTCATGTGGGGCGCCTGTCAGTGTGTGGGGCACCCCTTCAGGGTGCTCCTGCAGCCCCTGGTGCTGGTGTGGGAGCTGCCAACACAGAGGCTGTGGGTGCTGCCAGTGCCATAACTGGGGTCCCTGGTGCTGGGGGTGCCCAGAGCCTGGTCTGTGTGTTGCAGAGTGTTTCCTAGAAAGCATAGAAACAGTAATTATTAGTGTATATGTCCATATATTTATATTTTTGTAGAAATATACATGCAATGTATATAAAAGAAATAATATTGTGAAGTTGAACACAAAATGGTGCCACTGACCAAACTCAACTTTCATTTCCCCAGCCCCAGAGTGGGTTGCTGTTGGATTTAGAGCTGTCATCTTGACTCAAAAGCTTTGGTATTTGATTTGAAAAAAAAAAACAACTGAACCTACAACTATATGGAATTTGTCCCATCTATAGCCATTACCAGTGTCTGTCTAGAGCTACTTGTGCTTCTTAAAGCCTTTCATGGCTTGTCACAAGAACTGAACAATATTTAAAACCATGTCAGATTAAGGGTTTTCTAAGTAATATTAACCTGTCAAGGTAAAGACTTAGAATCTTGCACTTGCTTGACAAACTGCAGTATTTGTCATGTAATGTTATTTTGTGCTGAGGCTCTGCAGTTAGGTGTAGTTAGGTGTATGAAACCTGACTTTTAATGTTCCCTAAGGCTAAATGAAAATGGCCCCTTGATCAGTTTTTGTTAGAACACTTGATTAGTCTCTTCTGGCTTAATTCACTGTCCTGCCAAATGCATGAGTTTAAACTTTCTCATGAATTTTTATTTTCAGAAGGGCTGATGATACCAGTAGCAGAAGGAAGATAGATGGATAGATGCTGAGGTGGACTGTCATGGTCTCTCCTTGTCTGAAAGAGAGAGGCTTTGTTTGTAAGGGTGAGCAGGATGGTTCTGTGCACAGAGATGCTCACAATGACTGGTCTGTGGAGGTTGTTTCAATGCAATCATGCTTGTAAAGTTTACTCTAGCTTCTATCCAGTATTTAGTTTGTTAAGGTGTTGACACAATTTTGCTGACATTCTTCTTAAGTGGATTATGCTCACAGCCAGTTTTCAAAGCAAACAGATGGCTCTTCAAACAGAGCATTGCACACAGATTTTTTTTTAATGGTGTCTCTAGAATTATGACAGCTCTGTCAGAGAGGGCTAGTTTGTCGTTAATTTTCTCATGACAGATGATTCAAAATAATTTTTGCTTCTTCGTCTTGCTCAAATGAACCAGCTGTTTAAAAATAAAAATCACAAGGAGACCAAGACATAAATCAGTTGGTCTGTACATGAATGGAATTGCACTATTTTGATAAGTCCACTTCTGTTTTTAGATCACTGTAAAATAAGAATGTCTTCAAAATATTGGAAGTTTGCTCAGGAGGCATGTGTTTCTTCTTGGAACCTGAAGACATGCTGTGCATTGCCTCAGACAAAATCTGTAATCTGAGTTGCCTGTTTATTCAAATGTGAAATCAGAATATGTATAAGGGAGAGCGGGTGGGTTGGCACTTTCACGTGGGGCATGAAGTCCCTTGGCTTCTGCAGGTTTCAGGTGAGAGTCTGGGCAGGGCAGACTCGGGCTGTTGTCCCCCAAGTGGTGCATCTGTTCCCAAATAGCGTCCATCCATGGGTGTCTCAGTCCCTGGACAAACACCCTGAGAAACATTTCCAAGCTTTGACCTCACCCTGGAAAGGGGTTGCTTCTTGCACTGAGGGGATTTTTCTGTTCTTGGACATGCACAAAGAGTGCTAGGTTTTGGCTTGGAGAAGTTAAGGCTGCAAAGCATGGTCACACCGATTTTTTCCTGTTTGATGGTGAAGTCTTCAGTGTCTTTGGTCCTGTGTGCAAAAGAAGTAGCAGCCAGGGGTATTTCATCCTAAACCCAAACTATTTAAAACTTCATTTATGCAGTTTGAAGAGATGGAAGATGTATTGAGGAGATACATTGAGGACCTTTTCTGCTAACATTATCATGTTGTTAATGATACGTACTTTATTTATGTGCTGGTGTTGTCTCTGTCACTACAGCACCGGCACTATTCCTCTGCCATTTGCAGACTGGGAGGGGCACCAAGGTGGGCCGGGTGCTCCAGGCAGCTCTGGGGCTCTTGAATTCCTGCCTACTGTCTTTAACCATAAGCAAAACCTCTGACATCAAAGTAAGTTCAGAGCTGTGAAAAATACCTGCTGCATAATTTATTCTTGTTTTGTTTTTTCACACCATGTTTGCTGACTGGATCCCAAGCTCTTTGTCTGTATATTCCCAGAACTGTCATGCTGCTGAGACACAAATCCCTTCAAAAGAGCTTCATAGCAAATAGCACAGAGCTGCTCACGCAGTCTCAGTGCTTTTTGTTATTCTCACACTGAGTTGTATTCCCAGCATCTGGATGGTGATTTGCATCGTTCAGCAGGGACAAATCTGTGACACCAGGAGATGAGGCAGTCACGTTCTCAGGCACAGGCTTCGTCCCTGGTTGACGTGGTGTCCCACGTGGTGTTTACCAGTGCTGCAGCCTTGCAAGCCACCATTGTTTCTTGGTTGTGAACATTGTGTACAGGGGCTCAGACCCTGTGAGTGCAGTGCCAGGCACTGGCAAAAAGGGAACTGTGCTCATCGGTGTAGGATAAATCCTTCCTTTTAGCTCTGGGGAAAGGGAGAGCAGAGATGCTCCTGCTGCTGGAAGGTGTCACACTGTGACTCATCCAAGAGATCTGATTGGTTTGGAGAACCCAAAGAGGGGCGAGTGATCAGTCACGCCGCCAGTGAGCCCAAGGTCCTGCTGTAGTGTCTCTTGTGTCCTGTGAGGCCATCAAAGTACCTGTGATTTGCAGGTGGTCAGGCTGGGTGGCAGGGATCTGAATGTGACATGTCAGTCAGTGGAGGTATTCCTTATGAGTGTAACCAGCTGCAGCATGTGCTGTACTTCAAGTTGTACTTGGGATGATATTAGGAGAAGAGGAGCTCAAGTTCTTACTGATACTGAGTTTTAATAACCAGATGCATCTGGCTTTTATGTATTTGTATCCTGTAGCTCCAGAATCGTGTCGCTTCACGGCACTTGAGATATCAATATTGCATAAATATTCATTTTGCCATTTCTGAACCCCAACTCCTTAGTACAAATTTCATGTAACACATTTTTCCTGATTGTTACAAATTGGATTGATATCCTGTTAGTCACCTCACGTTTACATGCTCTGAGGAGATACAGAAGCAGCATGTGCATGAAGTCTCATTCCCGTTTGCCTTCTTGAAGATCCCAAACAAAATGGTTCAGAAGGGTTCACTGGAGTCCTATGGGATGGTGTGTTTCATATGGGCACAGCTTGGCCTGCTCTGCGCAAGGAGGGCCCAAGGCTGGGTATCAAATCCAGGTGGAAGGAGGGGGTTCGTTATCAGGGTCTCTCAGCTCCTACCCCTGGCTGGGAACACATGGCCTTTGCCATGGGGGATGTGATGCCAGGGAGCAGGGAGGGAGCAGTGGCTTGGGGAGAGTGGTACCATTTGCCATCACTGCCCTGGCCCTGGCAGGACCTTGCTCTTGATTGTGGAAGAGGAAATGCCTTGTCCTGCAGCCTCCTTATGTTCAGGCTGAAATTACCTCCCAAGGTTGGTGACATGGAAGTGGGAGGAGTCTGGTGCCTGTCCCACCCTGTCCAGTGTTGGCTGCTGCCTTCCTCACTGTGCTGGCACCAAGCTACAGGAGGGGCTTCATTTCCAGCGGGCAGAGGTGATTTGAGATGGGACCTGTAGGGACACAGGAGCAGTATTGCTGCTTTTGGTCCTGAGCGATATGTGCAATCCCTGACTCTCTCCTGCATGTCTGTGCATCCCCAGGGCCAAGGAGATCTCCTGAAGAACGCCAAGAATGAAGCCCTGGAGAACATGAAGCAGATCCAGCTGGCGTGCCTGTCGTGCGGACTGAGCAAAACTGGGAGCGGGCAGGCGGATGCCAAGGCAAAACGGTGCCTGGAGGCAATACAGGAGAAGGACACTGGAGATGAGAATGGGAGGCTGTGAGGAGAGGCAGAGCTGTCACATTTGTCACAGATTTCAATAAGTCTAAACTATTTTTTTAAAGCATTTAAAAACTCACACAGGAGTGCCCTCTACAGGGTGTGATAGTATTAAAATCCTCACAATGTCAGTATTTTAATGCAGTTAATTTATCCAAGTTAAACTCTGGTAGTGAGATTTCTAATGAAGCCAAGCTGTCTGTATGCAAGTGCGTATGTGTGTGCGCACATGCAAATCCTGTAGACACTCTTTCATGCATTACATTAGCCATTTGCTAATTTATTCCTTTGTCATCTTTGAATAGGCTTATTCATTCTGAAGATCAAAACAAATTGAGAGCACTTGTATCAATTTTGGGCTTTACTTTACTCTCCAGCTTTTATCATTTTACTTAAAGGTTATATTACTGTTATGCTGCTTAAACAAACAGACAAACCACAACAAATTCCACTGACAGCTGTTTTTGTGAGGACAAAACCGGTGGTTTGCTGCAGACCCTGAAGGTGATTTTTAGTGAGCAATTACAGCCAAGTAAACAGGATATGAAATGATCAGAGTTGCTAAATAGATTATGAGTAGATTTGAGGTGTATTTTTCGCTGAATTTAGCAAACTGCTCTTCAGGGTACACCCAGACAACACATACTAATGTAAGAACCAGCTAATTTAGTTTATTCCAGCAAAACATTGCTACCTTGTAGATCTGCAAGACAGCTACAGTCTTTGCTGATAGGCATTAACTTGAGTAGTAATGACCGTAGCTAGTCAGCCCTGTAATTATGGGGAGAGCTGTGAATACCCTTTGGTGGTCATGAACGCTGAAGGTGACCTTCGGGCTGTTCTGAAACAGCCAGTAGTGCCAGTATTAAAAGGAAGGTTTTCCAGATTTCACAAAATGTGAGCTTTAGTGCAAGATGTGTGAGAGGTCAGGCCTTGCTTGCCACCTTCTGCGTAGATGTTGGAGTCAGCTGGATGAAGCAAGCAGGCTCTGGCCTAATGTCTTTATGGTTAAAATCATGCTGTGCTAGAGATTTAAAAGCAGGGCTGAAGAACTGCTCCACGTGTAGTGTAGAGAAATAGCTTGGGGAAAAACAGGGTGCCAGCATTTTTGTGCAGCAGCTACAAATATCCTAACACATGTCATGTGTTTGGGGAAGTTCTGAGAATTGGCTGCCTCTTTGTGCCGCTCTGGAAAGGAGACAGAGAATGTCCCGAAGCATCCTTGTCCCTCCCGATGTCCAGCCCACGTGTGCTCACAACATTCATTTCAATTGTTTAAGTACTGTGCTTGAGTGGAATATTTGTGTTAACAGGACTAAGTGTTTTATGGTTATAAAAAGACTATATTTATTTAAAGCATTGCTTTTATTTTTAAAAGCTACTTTTTAAATTAATTTGATTAACAAATATGCTAATTTTCTGAACTTAACAAAAGTAATTGCTGAAAGTTTGATCATTGGAAAATCTTATATAGCTATTGTGTTAAGTTATTTTTGACTTCTTAATAACACTATTATGTTCATGTTGCACATTACTGAGAGAGTAAAGCTATGAAACAACTTTGACCCATGATTTTGCAGTGATTTTACATGATCCTGGATAAAGGTGGGTTAGAGTGGGTAAGTTGCTTGAGAGAAGGTCCTGCTCTAAGAGCAGCTGTGTTATTGTAAAGGTTATAACTCGGGTGCCTTAAATACCATTTCAGTAAAATTTGCCATACTTGTTCAGATCCAGCCCTAAATGCTCTGTTTATCTCTCCATTAGATTATGAGTGTGTGTTCAGACTTCACTGAGGTCTGGAGAAGTGTCTTTCGTGTTTCAGGCAAGGCATAAAGCCCACATCAATGGTGTAAGTGTGCATGTTCACATTTTTCCCTCTTGGGTTATGTTTGTACAAAAACAACACTCAGCCTTCACTACTTACAGTTAGGGATGATGGAAACTGTTACCCCAGCATCTTCAGCTGCTAAGGATCAGCCTTTGGAAAGCATCCCTCTCAGAAGGAAGAGGTTGCTTCAGGAAGGGTGAGTGGCTTGCTTCTTGGTCCTTCATTCAAATCTAGAAATATCTTGATTTCCTCAATCTAAAAGGCTGTCCTAATGTCTGTACAGAAACTGCTGGCAAAGTACCTTCTCTAATGTTAGGAACAAATAAACATGAAATTACAGAGAGAAGGGCTTTCTTTCTGTGCCCACATGTAGAGAGGGTACTACACGGCTCTCACTCTGGATGCATTAGGAGAACCCAAAGTGGCTGGATGGAAATCTCCTAGCATGCACACACACCTTTCATACCATGTTTAGCATTCATGTCATGTCCTCTGCCAAGGTCATGCATTACAGGAGTAGAGAATTTGGGGCACCCTGGATTGCCCTAGCTGGGATCCAGAACCCCACAGCTGGAGCGGCTCCACCCTTCCTCCTGCACCAAGGAGCAGCAAAAGCTCATCTCACCCTCCTCTGAGCTCCTTTGAAATCACTGGGAATGAAGTGAATGATAAAGTGCCAGTTGGTGTAATAAAAATTCAGCCTTGAGGGACAACACATGGAAAAATCATATCCAGCATCAGCAACAAACACACACAGAGGATTGAGTGCCTGGCCTTTTTGGGAAATGTTTCATGGCATGCCTGGCTTCTTGCAGTGGAATAACAGCCTGCTCTGGGCCCTCTGCTGGTACGATTTGCCTGATGTCCCACGTGAATGGGTGGGTATTATCTGTATCACTTCTGTGGGAGTTATGTCAGGAAGGTGTTACAGCCATTTGCAGTTGCTTACAGCGTAATTGAACAGCTAGAAATCAGAGAAGCTCTCAGGGACTGGTGTGGGGAGCTGTCTGCCAGAAGGGAGCACAGGACTGAATCTACCTGAGTTCTCTCTGTCACTAAGTCCTCCATCTTTACAGTATTTGTTTTATCTGTCATTCTCTCAACTGGAAGATAAGACTGATGATATTTTCCTTCCCAGGCACAGATTAATTACACATTTCTGGAAAACCTTTGAGTTTTCTCTTGCTCTCAGGAGGACAACCAGGCACTGTAACACCAGTGTCTGCCAAATCCTTCCACTGCTGGTGAGCACAGGTGAGGCAGCACATGTGGGAAGGGCTGAGCCGCCACATAATCACCACTCCCAAGGGCCTCGGTTCCTCCAGGGATCAGGGATGTCTTGTCCACGTGTTTGTGTGTCTGACCCCTACCAAACTGCACCTTTGGTCAAGTGTGGCAGAGGGCCAGCCACCTCACAGGTGTTAAATTCCTGCATGTTTCCTAAGCAAGGATGGGGTAGGCAGTTCAGAATGGCCCCAGCATGGGGCACAGGGCTGCAGTGTCACTGTATGTGTGAGGGGGACACTGGGGGCCATGAGAAAAAGATGGATGCAGAGGTTTCCCTTGGATTTTGCTGCTTATATACATGCATGAAGGAATCCAGCCATGAAGCATGGGAAGCAGCTGTTCACAGACCTGATTAGTCTTAAATCAGCAGGAATAGTTTTTACCAAATTTCATGTGCTGACATGACCAGTAGGACTTGAGCCCTTTCTCCTCCCTTCCTGAATTCAGCATGACTTAAAGCACCATGCTGTTCCACTGCTTTCTGTATCATTTTTCATGTGTTTAGTTGCCTGTTTTTAAAGGGATAATGCAGCTTCCCAGTGCAAAGAAGGTAAAAGTTTTCTTCCTCTTTCCGAGATTCATCTCCCAAAACAGATTATCAGATAATTGCATGCATAGAGTAGATTATCAGATAATTGCATGCATAGAGAGCACTTTCCTGTATGATATGCCATCTCTCCCATCTCTCTGTTCAGACTAAAACATTAGGTCATAGCTTTCTTGGCATGGGTCCCACTCCTACAGGGTTAGACAGCAGCCTCAGGCAGGGGACTAACTCAGGAAGCTTCACAAAAAAAAAAAAGCTGAGGGGGTCACAGGAGCAGTGTCTTCAGGTCTCCACCACTCCCTGTGGGGCTGAGCATGGTGGCCCCCGGGATTTGGTTCTTTTTGGCCCTTCTCTCTGCCTTAGGTAGGCATGAAAATCCATCATTACCATAACAGTGTACCAGTGAAGCTGTCTCCAAATTGCCACACTAAGCAAAGGGCAGCTGGGGAGCACTGCTGGGATGTGTTTCATGGGTCCAAAGCATGAGTGCTCTTTGAGACTCTTCTGGCACGGTCGTGGCAGGCTGCCTTTGCACAGTCTCGGGTTGAGCAGTCTTGCATTTGCTTTCCATAGCAAGTCCCTGAAAAAATGTTGTTTCCTTTTTGAAGTGATGTTGAGAGCTTTGTGAATTCAATAACCAAGATGTCACTGACCCAGCCAGAAATGTGATGCAAGTTCTGTCTCACCAGCTGTTTCTCTGCAACAGAGAGTACTGTGTGAACATGCCCCTGATCAAACAGGTCATGTTTTAAATGAGGATGTTACACTCTTCCTGATTATTTGAAACACTTTATGAATAAATTGCTTTTGCAGAAAATACTCATGGAGTAATTCCAAGAAAACATGCAGACAACAAATTCTCAGCAGACAAATCTTGAGCAGGAGACAGTGTTGTGTTTGACAGCTGTTTGCTGTGCACAGTCCACACTACCCTCCTCTGGGAACTGGAAGAAAAATGAATGATTCCAAAGGCAAGTTTGAGTTATTGATGATGTTAGAAGTTTTTTCCCTGTTAAGTTTCACAGCAGAGACTCATTCATTTAGAAAGACATGAATATAGTAGAATTGGGAAGCAAATGTGATACTTGAGGCCAAAAGTGTGCTTGGAGAGGAGGTGGCATGTTGAGTGTGGGGCTGCTGGGTGTGGGGCTGTGCTTGGGGGAGCACTGGGTGAGAGCCCAGGAGGAGCCATCAGCCCCCCTGCAGTGGCAGAAGAGGGTTGTTTGGCCAGGGAGCAGTTTGGTAACTCATGGGGTTTGTTTGCACCAGCAGAAGTTTGCAGAGACCTCAGTGAGGGCTGGAGGTGCAACGGGAATTTGTCCCATCACTGATCCATGGTTTATTGAGGTGGGAGAAAGAGGATTAACTTGGCTTGTTTGGAAGCACATATGGGGAGAATGGAGGCTAGAGATTATTTGTATGCTTCCTCAGATAGCATCTGGTGAATCAGCTATATGTAATGCAATTAAAAACAAGATAGAAATTATGGTTTGGACAGCAGGAGCTGCTGTGATTATTTATGATGCTGATGGATGGAGAGAGGAGCTTTGCAGTTGCAGCAGTAGTGTGCCCTGTGTGGGGGAGAAGCCGAGTGCTGCTTATGCCTCCTGCACCTGGCAAACAGGGCAGAGTAGAGGCTGCTGCTGTGCTTCATTGCTGGATCCTCCCAAGGTGGAAGGTGAGTGTGCTGGAGGGGCAGAAACAAAGCATTGAAGAACATACCATTGTTGGCAAGTCCATTGCTTGCTGCTGTTGATGTACTCTGCCTTCAGGATTCACCAGCCCTGACTCAGGCGTGCTTTGCTGGTTTTCAGCAGTCTTCCTGCACGAGGTATTTCTAAAGCCAGGGCAGCATAGCTAGAGCTGAGCTGTGCCACCAGCTCCCCCTTGGACCACTGCTTTGCTCCTTTTCTTTGCACTCGTTGATGGACTCTAGTTTTTATGGAATCTGAGCAGCAAGAAGGAAATGCTTTTGGGCAGGGCCAGAGGGCACCCAGCCCGTGGCCACAGGGACCCGTCTCTGGGATATGTGGGGCTGCCCTGGGCAGGTGGCAGCTCCCTGTGGAGTTCCATCAGAGACTGCCTGGTGAAGCTGTTTTTAGGAGGCTCAGATTAACCGCAGCATGAGGGGGCTCAGCTCCTACCAAAGCTAAGCTGTAATTTCACCTGCTGATGCTGTGACAACATTTTGTTGGTATCTTGTCTTTAAGTAACTGGTTATCCACACAAACTACTCTGTTGATTCCTAGTGAGACCAGTCCCAGCTTCCCACTGCCTTGCCAAGGCAAGCAGCATGCTGTCCCAACTCCTGAGGGAGAGGGGGGCAGCACTGTTTCAGGACTGCCATTAGACTATGGTGTGGAAGCAGAGTTACTCTGAGAGATTAGATGCACTGGCCAAGAAAAACACCTAGAGGTGTACACCCACAGGCAGCTGATGATGTGGCAGGGCACCTTTGTCAGATCAGCTGAAACATTTTGGAAGGAACTGAGTGCAGACTTTAATTAACATCAGAGTAAACCAAAAATACTGACTTCATGAGACTGGCTCAGGTTTGTAAACTGTTTGAGGTTGGCTTGGAGTTGCTTCGAGGCACATGCTCCTTGGGGCAAGCAGAAGATGTGTGTGACTGCCTGCAATCTAGCAGGCTGGGGGAATTAACAAACCCAGGTGTGTCTGTTTTGGTTATTGATTCTAACTTGGTATTTCTTAGCAAGCTGATTGCAATTAACCAGTAGCTGTGATTCAGTTGGAATTGCCCCCTCCAGGTCTTGAGGAGATATGTGAAAACTGACGTTGTGATGTCACACTCTTTGTGCGTGGAGGCTGTTGGCTGGGGATTTTTTTTTTGTTAATACTTAAAGGTCATAATTATCATCCAATGAACACAAATATCCACAGGAAAAAATGTTTCTACTGGACATCAAATTAAGGATAGATGAAAGTCTCCAGTCTTGAGTCAGATGACAGCATTAATGAAGACAGATTCATATCAGTTTTGATTTCTCTCATTATTTGTGTGAATTTGGATGTGAAAATTGACTGAATAGTATTTATTAATGATGTGTATGGGAAAGAGGCTTAGGCCTGGTGAGGAATTTTTATGGGGTAGCATTATACCATAGGGCCTCTGGATCCCAGCTGTACAGCAAGGAAAATACAGCTCATGTGTCCCAAGTTCCTAAGGGAGCAGATAGCTCTAAACCCTGCCCTTTTTTTCTGGTAGGTGAACAGAGCACAGACAATACTCTGAGCCATATCCTGGAGAGGCTCAGGTGCATCCCTGTGTGGTACCCTCCAACCACTGAGAGCTCCTCAAGAGGGCCAAGGGGCTCCTGCTCAGGGAATCTGCACAAACAGCAGCATCTCAGCATGATGGGGAGAGCAGGGGGTCTCCTGAGCACTGCCTGGAGCAGCAATTCTGGCCATGGGGCTGCGGGCGTTGTGCAAGGCAGGTTTTTCTGGGCAGCTGAACCCCCTCTATTGTCAGTGCTGAAACTGGTATCTTTAGGCAGCCATTTATCCCACCTGTTTAAGCTGTGCACTTCAGGAAAGGAATAGTTTTATCCCAACAGTGCCTGTTTCATGCCATGTCTTACAAGTATTTATAGTGGAAACCCTTAAAGGGTAACCAAACTTTTACCTACATAACAGACAGCTGGCTGTGACAGCTTGCCACAAGGTGTACACTTGTATCTCTATGGTCATTTGTCAGGTTCTTTGAACAAGAAGATGCAGGGAAGCTGGTGGGAATTCAGGTTACCCTGCACACTTAGGGGCAGATATTTGCATGCGGCTGCTGTTTGCAAAGACCTGTTTTGTCATAATAAATGACTGAATGGTGAATTGAATTTGCACATCTGCAAAACCAAAGGACAGGGAGAATGGGTGGCTTTCAGTCCCACAGCCCTTGTGCTCACTGCCCCAGGCACTGGGGCCTGAGGTGGACTGTGGCTCTGCCATGGGGGGACCAGCTGAGAGAACCCCCTGTAGCAAATGCCGTGTACTCGTGTCCCAAGCAGGAGTCACAGGGAGGAAATGGAGACCTGTCAGGAAGCTAAAGTGCCACATCTTGTTTTGTGTGGTACTAACATTGCAACCTGGCCTGATGGGAACATGACGATAATCTGCAAGGTACTGCAGCAGGCAAAAGGACAGTTTCCTGAAATTTGGGAGGTCAGCACTGGCAATCCTATGGTGTCTCTGCTTTCTCACGTAACATGTTTCAGCCCCCACAGTGAGGCAAATTAACCTTTTCCCTTGGACTAGCAATGCTTTTCTAGCATATCATGCATCCTCTATTTCCTACTTCACTGAAAACAGTTGCACCCTCTCCCGGGAAAGGGAAATTGATTGTAAGGCGTTCAAAGAACAAAAGCTGAGCAGGTGGCTTTCTAGATTATACAGTTTTCTTGGCAAGAGCTGTTTCTCTGAGCAATGTGCCTGCCTGCAAAAGAGAAACACCAAGAGCACTCGAATTCCCTGGGACAGGAGCAGCAGCAGCTGGAGAGTGAAGGCTCTGCAGAGTGAAGCTGAAAGGATGAATCTGTTTAACTGCACATCCCATTAAAACTGGCGGCTGGACAGAAAATTGCCTCTAACGGCATCCAGAACAGCTGAGACGTCAGACAGGGATTTAGGGTGGTTGCCTGTGTGATTACATCTGCCAGAGAGACTCAATGTGGAGCACAGCCCTGTCTCTGCCTCCTGCCAGGCTCAGGGTCAGCCCTGGAGCACGGACAGAGAGGGGCAGTGGGGCCTGGCACGTGCCCTGCTCAGCACTGGGGATGATGCACGGGCACAGGGGGGATGCCAGAGCAGGATGAGCAGCCTCTGAGCTCGTGCTGTACTTTAGCAAGTGAATGTCTTCATCTTGGAAAAGGCACCTCAATCCTCTGAGGTCCCTGCTGAGCGCTTGGTTTGTGCCAGATGGCAGTGCGATGACTTTTATAGGCCATAAAAGCACCATTTTTGTAGTGCCCATTCAAGGAATCTTTTCCTGGAAGAGCTCCTGTGGGACTCCTGGACTCCTGTGGCTGGGACTGTCATTATTTTACTGTTTATTATTTTAACAGTATTGTACCATGCAGTGATTCTGCTTCCTGCATCCATCAGGTGGGGCAGCTTGTGCTCCTTGGACACACGAGGGGCATGGAGACAGTGCAGAGTTTGGCTGATGGGAACCTGAGATCTGTGGCACAGCAGGGAACCAAATTTCTCCCCAGGAATGCAGGGCAGCTCTTTGCCTTTCCTATGCAACCCTGTCCTCTGTGAACCTCCAAGTCCAAGATAAATTTTTAACTGCAGGGTTAAGCTTTTCTTTAAGACAGATGACAGAGAGATGATGAGGGATAAAGGTAATTAATGACATCAGTCTGTCTTTCAAATACAGGTTGTTTTGTGAGTGATTGGACAGAAACTTCTGAAAGCAGAATTCAAGCAGGCATAAGATTAGCCAAGATTAGTAAGGATTTCTGCCTGGTAGCCTAAATCTAATGTCTTTCACTTAGTAATCCTTCTTTCAGGTCAATGAATCTTCTTTTAAGAAGGAAAAAAATATAGGTTATGCAAGAGAGTTCAAGAGTTTCACTTATCATGTGAAAGGGATTTAGAGCTGTTTCCAGCATCTCAACTGTTTCCACCATTTAAGGGAACCTATGCTGTTATCTCAGAGGAAGCCACAGAGATATCTCTTCTTGTGCTATGCTGATGCACATATGGAGAGTTGCCCAAAAATGCTTCAGTTACAGAATTTTCCTGGTCCCTTCATATAATGGTACCTGAGCTCGTCCTTTAGGGCAAGATCACATACTTTTTTTCCCTCAGAGATTGTTCTGTATGGGAACCCCAGTCTGCATAGCATGAGCACAGGCTGCAGGTCAGCAGACTCTGTGTGGACCAATGACTACACTTTGCTGCAGTGGAACTGCCCGTGTATCGCACTGATGATGGGAGCTTTGTGCTGAAGGGGAGCACAGAAGACCAAAGGTTTCCTGCAGCTGAAGCACATTCCCAATATGGAGAGGACATCCCTGCAAAGGGCTCTGCACTGGCAGTGGTGTGCTGTGAGCTGGGCTACATGTGTGAGGTGCCTTGTGTGAGCCTGTGGGGGATGGCAAATGGCCTTCACGATTGTGTTCCACATTCCAGTGCAGGAGGTGAGCCAGAGTTGGGTGCCATGTGTACCCTCACATGGAAAAGAGGCTTCTTTAACTGTAGATGAGCTGGTGATCTTCAGCTGACTTTGCTTGGCTGGGACAAGTGTCCTTTCCACAGAGCATACATGTCATTTCATCCCATAGGCATTTACTGGGGTCATTTCTCTATTCATCCTACAGGCTTGATCACATTCTTTTTTATTTCCAAGAGCTGAGCTAATGCTGCAGGTACTCCTACCCTGCAGCAGTTGTAAGGCAAGGCCTTCATTTAAACCTGATGGAGAGATATTTGTGTTGATGTGTTGGAAATCACGTTTGTGAAGGGTTACAGTGTGAGCACAAGCAGTGGCTGTGACTCAGCTGCTGGGCTGTAACTTGATTGCCAGTTTGTACACCAAGAGGAAACCTAAATTCCATTCCCCAGTGGTTGAATGGTGTTCAACACACATGGACAACTAAAATAGCCTAGATCTGAAACTTAATTAAGATCAACATAATTAAGGTTAAAGTAGTTATGAATATGAGTATCTCCAACAGCATTTGATGCAGTTTAGCAAATTTCTTTTTAATTCAGGATTTTAGTTAATGGAGACTGAATTTCCTGTTTGTCAAGTCCTGAGCTGGTGAACTGCCCATGGTGTCAGGGCAGCTCCCTTTGGTTTAATGCATGGCAACTGCTCAGCAATGGAAAACTGACAGCAAAGTGAGAGAATAGGGCAGTTAACCGAAATAAAGAAATTCCAGTCTGAGAGACTGTGTTTTGTCAGTATAGTCCCTCGTGCTTTGGTTGAACTGTATGGCAGTGAGCTTTCCCAGCTCATCCCCAAGGCACAGATGATGTCAGTCTCCCACTGGAAAGTCAGCTGGTGCACTGCTGAACTGGGTGGCCATGTGAGCACAGCAGGATATTCCACAGTTAGTCCCCAGCAGTAAATGTGGTGATGTTCTTTTATCATTCAAGTCTTGCCAAAAGGAGAAGAAGAGCACAGAAGTGCTGGCTGGTGGTCAGGGCTCTCTCAGTACACCACCCACCATCCTCCCTGTTCCCAACCTCTGGAGGAGCTGAGGACACCCTGCCAAGCCTGTCCATCAGGGATAGCATCTCTCCCTCATAAAAAAGCAGCCACTGAGGAGGCTGCAGCAGCAAGAACACGGCTTGGGGACCTGAGCCAGCTCATTGTCACATTGAGGGACGTGTTTTCCTGAGTGCCTCCATCTCCTCTGGCACCAAGGTGAGAGCAGTGTCTCCTATGCCTCTGATGGGTGAACTTGGCTGCTTCCCATGGCCTCTGGAGAACAGCTTTTCTTGCCTTCATCTCGGAGGGAGGTTTGGAATAGCACAGATGCACCTCAGCCTGGGAAGCCTTACTCTAGGTTTCGTGGGGAAGCACATTTTTCAGCCTGGAGTTTCTGGGTTTTGTACATTGTTCAGCCTGACCCATTGCTGAGCTGGCAGCCTGTCCTCTGTTTGCATGAGCAGCTGAAAGGTCTTCTGTGCTAACTGAATGCCCTCCCAGCTCTGAAGGGACTGTTCATCTCTCTGTTTGCTAAGGCTTTTGCACTTGTGTTTCCTTCTGAAGCAGAGTTTGGTGGTACAAACCAATCTGTCACTGCTACTGAAATGGAGGCAAGCTGGAGAGCCCATACCACATACACAGGTAAGGCAGTAAAATTGAGCCCTTTCTGTGACCTGTGTCAAGAGAAGTCACAGGAACCGGTTTCCAGTCTCTCAGATCATGAGGGCATGTGAATGAATGACTGCTGACTAACAGAAGGCAGAGGAGAAGGGACAGGAGGCCTGCTGCAAACACAGTATATTTCCATTCTGTGGGGAGTAACTTGTGCTGTGACGGTGTGGGAAAGAAGGAGTGAATTTCTCACCTTGACTTCCAGATTTTATGTTGAAGCCTTCGTGGATAGGGAAAAGCTGAACAAATGTGATTTGTTTGAATCCAACCTACCTTTGCATTGTACTCTGATGCAGACATGAAACAAGTTGTACACCACTGGCATGATCTTCAGCCTGCTAATTTTTTCAATATTTATTTTACATTGTTTCAGATGCATTTAAGGGAATATAATTTATTCACCACCCATCTGGCATCTTTATCTGAGCTTAATATTCATCTGCGGTTTGAGTAAAATGAATATTTCACGCTTTAAATTATGCATGTACATTATGTATGATGCCAGCACTGCTGGCATCTCAGGCTCAAAGACCTGTGCAGTTACCTGAGTCTCACACATTTTTTGGTGTCTCCTATTAGAGGAGACATCCCCATCGTATTAGATGGGGAACTTTTGCTGGCCTGCCAGAAGCTGTGCCTGGCTGCAGCAGACTGTGTCCTATAGGATGCAGAGTGGGAGGCTGGCAGAGCTGACCTGTGCTGGGAACTTAAGAGCCTTCTTCTTGAACAAAAACCGTGAGCCCTTTGTTTTCCCCTTCAGAACAGTATTCTTCGCTGCTCCTCTTCCACCTCCATTTTCCCCTGGTTAGCAATTTCCTGACTGGGCTTTCTGTGTCTTATTCTCTCCTCTCCCTTTCTTCCCTTCTCTCCCGGTGAGCACGGTGCTGCTCCCTGGCAGTTGCCATAGAGATAACACCCTTATCTCTGCCTCTGCTTTTCTTTTCTGCCCCTCTGGCAGAGTCAGTTGCATCATCCCAAATGTGCCTGCCCTGCTCCCTGCCACATGGGCAGGCTGTCCTGCAGAATGAGGAGCTGAGTACCCCTGTCCCAGATGGATGCCTGATCCACTAGATTGTACTTCAAGCTCCCAGGAAGTTTAGTCCAGGAGAAATCCTGTGACATTCCTGATTTTAGGAGGAAGCACCACACTGTCAGCTATGTGTGACTGGGTGGAGGCGGTGGCCATTTTCCCTGGGGAAAAAAACTCAATCCACCTTCTACCTTCACACTGCCAGAGGCCCTGATCTGCTCGGGTGCAATGGCCAGAGCAGAGTGCCAGTGTCTGTGAACAATGGAGTGCCATAAACCCCTGTTGGGTGGGGTATGCAGGAGAGAGGCAAAGAAGGAACAAGGGACATGGTCAGGGTCAGTCCTTTCATTTCCCTCCCTCAGTGCCCTGGTGTGAGTTCAGGTTGCTGCAATCTGGAGCTGACTCATAGCAGCACTGAGAGATTCTGTGCTGATGACTGGCTGAGAGATGAGAGGTAACTGGTTTTCCTCCCAATCTAATCTCACACCCCAGGGAGAAGTGATCATGTGGAAACAAAGCAAAGTGCTGAGAGTTACTGTCCTCTGCTGACCTCATGACTATGATTATCTGAACAGATAACTTTTACTTGGCAGCTTTGTGCATGCTGTTCTGGGTTCAAAATAATCAATATGCCTTCAAGAAGCTTATCCTAAATCCTTCTGACAAATTATTAATAGAAGTAATTTGAGCAGTCATACTTTCTCCTGTTCAAAAGCTTGGCTGCTGGGAATGCAGCATGCAAGATATTAATTTTGCCTTATACTTCCCCAAAATGATTTTCTGACAGAAGAGAAGCTTTGTTCTTTTGAAGTGCAGTAGAAATAGCAACACAGCCACTCCAAACTGAGTCTAGATTTGATCAGGTGCAGATAGATATGTGGAAGAGTCTGTATTTTTCTCCTGTGTTCTCAAACATTTAGAGGAAATATGTCTTTATATGGCAAAAATGAAGAGAACCTTGAAAAGTTCAGAAAAGGGAGTGTATTTGAACAGTTTCTCAAGCACTGCAGGACTGTCCTGCTTCCACCTACATTGGAATGAAGGAGGATATTATGAACTGAGTGATACTCCTAATGTGCAGTACCAGTTAATTGTTGGATGTTACAGAAAATATTCTCTTTGTCACCTTCAGCAGGGCACAGGGGATTTGACTAGAGGTGGAATCACAGCGAGATGACTGTCTTCCCTGCAGAGATTCAGATGGAAGAAACACTTTGGCAGGGTAAATTAGGTGCAGGACAAAGACCTTCTGATCACAGCTGGTTTCAATGGGCTTATTTGAATGGGAATACTCTGAGCTGAGGGCAAACTTTGCTGATGACTCAGAGTTGTGTATTGCAGTGAAGGAATTGTAGGGTTTTTATTTTCAGTACTTCTGAGATTTCCTGTTCCCTACTGACACTGCTACTAAAATGTTAAAAGATCTGAAGGGATGGAAAACAGCCCTCTTGTGATGTTTGCTTTCCTGCTGAGCAGCCACTAGCAGGGCAATTTTACCAATCAGTTAGAACCCTAAGAAAATTTTGCTGCAGCTTTTTAATATCTGACTCTGTCCTTCAAAAGAGAAAGCATAGCCTATAGAGAACACACTAACTTGGCCCTCTGAAGACTAAAGCTGAGTTTGAGATATCTCATCTTGTTTTGGAAAAGTGCCTGGTCCTTGTCCACTTCTTTAAAAAGTCTGAATGATACTTTTCTAGTGAATCTGGGCTGTTCCTGTCGCAAGTTCTTCATGGCAGTGACAGTACTGTATGTTTGAGGTCCTGCCACCACAGCATCTTGGTAATGTCTGGTGAATTCTTGCTTTAACTTTAGGATACCTATACAAATTGAAATGTGGGATGTGGAAAGTACAACACTAGTTCATATAAAAACAGCTTCTGTCACCAGGTTACTCTCCAGGACATTGGATTGAGGGTCAAGGCTATTCAGCTGTTTGACACCTGTCACTGCCTCAGGATTTCAGGCTCTTACTGCTTTTAAAGATTGCCTCTTGTCCTGTGGCTGATGGATGAGTGTTTAGGGCCTCAAACTGTCCCAGCAGCACTTCTGAGACACAGGATTTTAACTATGAAATAGTAAAAAAAAAAAAGTCACTACTTTCTCCCCCTGCTGACTAGAGAAAATAGATCCAGGAGGAGCCAGGTGTGGATGTGTTTTCCCCAGATCCAGAGCTTCAAACCCTGTGTTTATGGTCCCAGCAGCTGCACATGTGCACATCCCCTCTGGGTGACTGACCTGTTCCCCCATGGAAGCAGCCATTGACTCCAGAGCCTGTCTGGTTTCCCAGGTGGCTGCAGCAGCATCGTGGTGGGAGTGACAGTTTTAATGTTACAGCACTGCTGAACCATGTTGCTGAGGCTGAAATAAAACCAAAGTGGCTGAAGCCAGCGGCTGTGCTGGCTGGGTGAAAGATGTTCCAGATGTCCTGATCACTGTGTAATTTCCAGAAATACATCTGCATTTCTTCTCCCACAGTATTCTGAAAAAAGCTGCAGGGTAGCAGCAAGAGACACAGGTGGCCAGCGGCTCCAGCACACCCCAGTCCTAATGGGAAATCTAGTCTAAGCACATAAAAGTCTGTCTGTGTGCATCTGTGTCAGAAGCAGACACTGAATTTTTCACTTCTTTCTCATGCCAGTGGGGCTGCCTGCTCACCTGGCTCACCATGAGCATTAGGATGTCTCTGGGGCAGCCTGAGCACCAGCTTATTTAGGGCTTGTTTTGGGAAACTTGTCATGACCTCACTTTTGTAGGCCATCATGCCTGCGGTGTCACTGCTCTCACCCTGTGGTGCTCATGGACAGGGCCCAGCACAGCCCTGTGGTGCTGTTATCCTGGCTGGATTAGCATGCACAGCACCTGCTCCTGCCCGAGACAGATCACAAAGCAACTGAGATGAGTATGTCCCATACTAACACATCATCAGTAACCAAACATGCAAAGGAAGAAGGTGGTGACTTCAGTGGAAGTCATCTGAGTGAAGCCAAAGGTGCTTATAAATGTCCACTTCTTCTTGCCAAGATATTGTTTGGAAAAAAAAAAAAAAAAAAAAAAGTTGCATTTTGAGCAAAACTCAACCTTGCTTTAGGGTTGGAGAATCGCAGAAGTTTTTGTGTTTGTTTGATTGTTTGTTCCTTCTTGCACTGATTTCCTGGCAATTCCTGCTTGAAGGTTTTACTGGACAATGACTGAATCCTTTTGGCTTGCCTGCCAGAAAGCAGAAGATCATCACAAGAAAAATATTTCATGTGTCACATTTTGCAGACAAACCCAAAAAGAACTTGGATGCTTCCCTTCCCCTGAACTTGCTCCCAGATCTCACAGGCCATTTTATTCAAGCAATGTGGCAAAAGCCTGCATTGCAGTGACTTCAAAGGAGCCATCTTTATTAAAGATTGGCCCATACTCCAAGGAGAAACCTGAGCTGTGCTGCCTTTGGGCACAAAAGTTGTGATGCTTCCGTTTCATGTAAGGTCCCATTAAAGGGCTTGTGTGACCAGGTGTGCAAGGCTCAGCACTGATGTTGAATGGACTCTTTGTACACAATGTTTTATGCCCCAAAACACAGTGTATTCAACTGCTGATTTTAACAATAACCTGTCTCCTGCAACAAAAGTACTGAACAAGATGCTGGATCAAAGTAATCTCTTGCACCTGATTATAGTTTCCTTATTTTGAGACCACTGAGTCAGAAACCAGCACTTCCTGAGCATGCTGTGCCCTCAGCAGCTGGATGCCCACAGGTAAGTAAAGATTCTGTGCTGTTTTAGGAGCTCTGCTAGGTGCTTGTTTCCCAGGTGAGCTCCGAGGCAAGGGGTTGGTAACCTTGAGGTATGACCTAACCCCAAAACTGAGATCCTGGGATCATCACTTTCTAATGGAACGTTGCAGTGAGGTACCTGGCAATGAACCTGTTTTAATTACAGGTTTAATTAAGGTTTAATTTAATTAAATCTTGATGTCTGACACTAGGCTTTGCCGTTTGTTGGTCACTACAGTGTCTAAGCCTGTTCTCTCAGACAGAGAGGACTAGAGCAGGGAGAAGTCTTGTCCTGATGTCTGGACCTTTCCAGAGGCCTGAGAGTATTTGCCCTCAGCCAGGTGGGTGGCTGGGCAGAGCTGTGTCCTGTTCCAAAGGGCTTGTTGCCCCTGCCTCCCCACCCAGGGCTGGGTAGTCTCAGTTTTGAAGCCACTGGGATTTGTTTATGAGGCTGATTCTTCAGAGGCAGCACCTGTTCTTAGCTCTATCTGAAAGTTTTGTGCAAATTCTCTAGCAAAAGTAAAGTTTCCTGAGCAAAGTCTAACCAGAAATCAGCAGATTTCAGTGGTAGAAGGGAGTGGGTAGGAAAGAAACTCACTCACCTCCAGTCTATTTTAATTATATGTTGTGAAGTAAAGGGGCCCTAACTATGCCAGTCAAGCATCCTCAGAAAAATAGAACTATCTGCATGTTTTATCTTCAATAACACTGGGGTTTTTTACTTTTCTATAGGGAATTAAGCTGCTCTTTCATGAGGTGGATCTGGGGCAGTATGTGCTTGTGTCCTAAATTCCTGATAATAGGAGAGGAGTTATGTAACTGGCATGAGGAGATCAAAACTCCTGCTATGCTGGGCTCACTCAATAAAAATGGTATCGGGGAAAATACATGCCAAAGTACACTTAAATAAACAGCAAGAGGCAATGGACCTCAATGGCATATGGAAGGGTTGCAGGGAAAACACAGCAATTTTAATAGTGATTTAAGAGTTTAAAGGAGCACTGGCAGATTAGGGGTAAATTCAGGTTCTGTCTGTTGCAAAGAGCTGATTATTTTCATAAGAAAGTTTTTTTGTTTTACTTTTGTTTTTTTCTATCCAGTCTTAGCTGACTGGTGTGAAATTTGGCAGTGTGTGTTGGATCAGAGCACATTCCCACTGAAACCCAGTAAAGGCTTCCATAGGCTTGTCAGTTTTCCAGGATCTATCCAACTCCACAAATATTTATCAAGCAGATAAGCTTTTACAGCAACTCATTCTAAACCATTGAAGTTATTTCTTGGAAAAGATAAAATTTGTTAAGAAAAGAAACCCTCTAAAATTTCCTAAGAGATAGCACTCCAGTGACAACTGGCCTCCTAAATGCCCAGCATAAAAAGGAAGAATAGCATGGTATTTGATTTCCTGAGTGCTAAGAAACAAGCTAAGAACAACAAATATTGTCCCTGTTTGGTTTGAAATGGAGCCATGCACATGCTGGTGCTCCTGTGCAGTCCTTGCAGTTCTGCAGTGTTTTCCCACCATGCTTGGAGCCTTCACACAGGCATTGTGTGCATGTGTGTTCCTCTGTAGATATTTGGAGCTACCCAAAGAGGCTTACACTGCTCACCTTTCCCCCACTCCTGATGTAAATACACATGTGCTGTAGCTCCTTTCTAAAACCTGCTCGGTTTTCCCAGGTTTTTAAAGAGTTATTCTGTTCTGTCTGAAAACCAAGAGGAAGACTGTAGCCTACCTTCTATTATTCATGTGTATGCTACATTTTGGCTTTCTCAGAATTTGGTTAACAGAGGTACATGTTTATGGGCCAGATCCCCCTCTCTTCCTCAAGCCTACTGAAAGGCAGCTGTAAATCAGCCATGTAGTGTTTTCACAGTGCTGGGGCACATACAAGAGGGGGTCTGATGGGCAAATGCACTTGGTAAAAGGCCAGACTAACGAGAAGGAATTCCAAGTTAAACGGAGACCCTTTAACAAATTTCCATTGGGCTCTGATGAGGTTAGAGCAGGATGTGTGAAGGCAAAATAATCTCTCAGCACTCAATAGGAGCAGGTCTATAAACCCTGTAGGATCATTGGCATTTCTTGCTCTTTGCCTCCCATTTCTGGTCTGAAAATTGTCAAAGCCCTAGCCTCTTCAGAGCCTCATCTCTGCAAAAAGGCATTCCTCCCTGGCAGTCTTACTGTCTGTGGAACAGAAGGATCCACTGGAAATGCCCCTGGTGTCCCTCAGTGGAGATGTGCTATTACACATTGATTGCTGAGTCTTATTGTTGCCTGTGAAAATGAGAATATGCTCACCGTTGTTAAATCTCAGTGTTTTCAGAGATGTAGAAAGAGATATGAAAGGATGTGGAGAGATAGGACAGATAATGTTGCTTGCTTTTCCCTTTAGGAGTGGGATAGCTGAGTTTCATAGAGGTGTTCTGAGTCCTACTACTGCTTGGAAATTAAAATCAGGGCGGGAAACAAAGGCTTAGCTGTAGCAGCAGTGCAGCTGGGAATGCTCATTACAAACAGCATGCGTCATTATCGTGATGTGGAAAAACTCATCAGTACCTCTACTACCTTTCAAGAACTCCTACCTTCCTTCCCTCCTCTTGGTAGACTCTTGCAGTCTGCTGCTAGAAGGCCTTGTGCATCCTGCTTTGTGTTTGTTCTCCTACTCCTGGCCCTTGGTTCTTCCATCAGCTGTTTTCAAACAACCTTCTTTTGCCAATCTAATACACACTAGACATCTAATTTTAGAAAATAAATGGTCTCAGGTGTTTTTCTGACTGGCACTGTAATACATTTTTCTTAAACAGCTTCTTGATTTTTAATCTTCCAAAGGTGATGTAGCACTTGGAAAAGCAGCCTCATTTGGGCCTCCTTTATGTGCTGTTTTACATTTCTGTGATGAGAATTACAAGTGAAATCACATTTCAAAGTCTTTAACCATTGTCTGAAGGTTAATACCAAGGGGCCACACTCTGCATTTCCCTCACATCTTAGCAGGAATATTTGGTTCCCGTGCATGTCACAATTTCTGTGCCATACCAGCCTGGTTGTTACAGAAATCACTTGGTTGGAGGTAAAGCTAAGCTGTGATATGTCTTGTTTGATCTTATCAAACACAAGTGTGAGGCTAAGGTCCAACAAGAGTGATGATTTCATCCTTTAGATACCAAAGCTAAATATTCCGATTTTGTGAGGAGAAAGGAAAGGCACCATTTTCTGTCTGTGGGATGTTGTTGGTACTTTTTCTGTCTCCTACCTGAACTCAGGCACCTAAGGATTACATTTTTCTTGTTGACTCCTTTTTCTCAGCTGAGTTTACAGCAACAATGCTGAGCTTTTATGGCTTGATCCAAAACCTGCACAAAAGGATAAAATATTTTCAGAAAACTACTTCTTAACTTTAATGCCTGTGATGTCTTTTCACAAACAATTTGCTGTGATTTAGCAGCACGACTACTGTATAAAATGCTATAACTAGCATGATCTGCCTAACTTTGTAGAGAGATGTAATAAAGAATAAGAGAAAATTGCATGGTCTTGGGAAAAAGAAAACAGAGTACACAAGGAGGTTGAGAAAACTTTGTTTCTTCTCCATAATATTAGCTGATTTAAGAAATATAACTTCTCTAAAATCTCAGCCTTGGATAGAATCACTGCAACCTTACAGAATAAGACACACATTACAGTAGGATGTCTTGAAATATCCTTTTCTTTTTTTATATGTAGTATTCCTGGGAAGAAAGAAGCACGGCTTTCATTTACAAATGAATCACTGATTGTCTGAGCAACAGTTTAAAAAAAACCAATAATAACAAAAAGAAAGAAAAAGGCACAGCAGATATTTTGATGACTAGTCAAAGAGCCGTCTCTCTTGCTAGGTGTGCATCATTCTAATGCCACTCTGTTGTCCCCCCAAAGGATTAGTGTGGTTTGTAGCTGTACACAAATACTGGGGAGTGGCAGACTCTCTTACAAATACAGCCCTCTCACCTCTTTGTTCTTGGTACGTGCCAGCCATGATCAGCAGAGTATAATGAGCACTTTCAATACCTTCATTTTTCTCTTCCATTTTAGGGTTGTCTTTTTAAGCCTGCTTTTGGTTTTGCTGTAATGTGATGCTAATTCTATTATAAGTCAAAATGTTGACAGGCGTATGCTTCCTCTGTAGGTTTGGAGCTTGTGGGTGAATAACATGTCTGTGTGCCACATTTAGCTTTGTGCTTTGCTGGAACAGTCTGTTCCAACACATCAGTTTTTTCCTCCTAGGCCTCACCTTTCTGCCCATATGAAATGCAATCTGCTTGCTATTTCATATCTTGCTCCTTTATAATGAGTTAATTCTTTTCCTACACTGTCTCCCTCCTACTGTCCCACCTTTTCTACATCTCTGTAGAATTCTTTAAGCATGAAATGGATCTCTTCAAGCCAAGTGCTGTGCTTGATTGCTGCTGTGTATTTAGGGTAACTATAGTGCTCTAGTGGCCCAGAGTCCCTGTGGAAGACCATGGAGACCAAGGAGATGGCCATGGTTCCCAGGGAACTGAGACGTTGAATTTGCATGCTATGTTTTGACGTCAAACCCTGGAAGGAGAGCTTAGGCATTTCTTAATGTCTCTGTTTTCTTGTAAGCAAGAGCTGCAGTTGCCATGGATATGTTTTGAGATCTTAAATGGAAGGGGGAGAGGTTGAGAAGGCACGTGCCATGGTGCAGCCAGTGCACTTAGACCACAGTGTCTTCAGGAGCTGCAGCCAACTAGACCCAAACTCAGCAATGTGAAGTCCAAACTCATCTACTGAACGGAAAGAAGGAACCTGGACAAACAGCAAAGAAGGACTGGTTGAATGTGATTTGTGAATGCCAACCAGTAGTGAATGCTGCTCAAGAATCAGGACTCAGGGGACCTGCTGCTCAGCAGCAACCTGCAAAGTTATTCCCGTATCAGTCCTGCGTTGGGAGCAGACCCCAGTCCTTGAACCACACCCACTGTGGACCAGAGAGCAGAGTCGTGTAAAAAGAAACAGCACATCTGAATTTTCTCTCCCTATTTATAGTGCTGTTCAAGGGAACACAACTTTTTCCTGGAAAGGAACCATCTTAAAACTATTTGGTGGTATAAGAAAAGTGCCATCACTGTAGCATCACCTGGTGCCCCAACCCTGCCATCTCTCTGTGCCCCACTTGGCCGTGCAGTGGTGACATCAGGGCTGGGTTCATCCTGCAGCCAAAACTGCAGCCACGGCTGGGGCAGCATCTCCAGCATCACCACCACATCCCAAAGGCAGGGATGCGAGGATCTGGGGAGGCTGAGTGTCCTGACAGCTTGGGTACAGAGACTCCCAGGACCAAGTAATTTGGGGATGTTAAGGACCCCACTATCTGGGGCACCCACCCCACCTCTGGGGACTCAATGTGTGTCTGCTTATAGAGAAACAATATTGCAAAGAAAAAATCATCTTAGTAAATATATATCTGACTGCCACATACCGTATATATTTGAATTGGCTGACTGTATTCAGTAACAGGGTTTGCCAGCAAATGGACAGTCTTGTGTGCAAAATACTTCAGTTCAAACAATTAAGGATCTGTCAGATTTCCACCAGATGAGTAGTTATTTAATTAAGTGAGGATATATGTCCTGTACTATTTAATACATAATAAAATTAGTTTAATGAATATGTGAGCTTAGATTAAGGTTGCTAATTTAATCACTGACAGCAGAGTCTCTCTATGTGGAAAATAATGCCTTCGCATTGACACATTAATGGTTGCTTTTTTTTCATTCAGTTATTTTACATGCAAAGATTCAAAACCCACCATTTTCCTGGAGGCAGAAATAAAACTGCAAAAGCTGTAGAGGAAGCTTGGCAGGGAGCTGTGGTTCTGACTTTCTGACAGAGAAAAAAGTAATTTTGGAGGGGAGCAGAGCCTGACTTTTTATTGGAAAAAATCAGTCAGGTGGAAAACTCTTGATCAGTCATCCCAGTTGCCTCATCGGTTCTGAACATCTTAATTTCCCAATACCTAGTACCAGTTCCAGGTTTTTGGGGGAGAACTGTGGCTTCTTGCTGACCAGTCTTTCACTCCCAGCACACTGATTTCTCCAAAACAGATTTTATGGTTTTGTATGAGCGCTGCATCTGCTGCATGTTAAATTAATATTGTGTGTACTGGTGTTAGGAGACAGAATAAATAGCCTCTAACAGACAGAAGGCTATATTTAGGTCTAGGTTGAGTATGCCCTCTGCCTGCCAAATGCAAAAAATCCAAACCCTAATGTCTCTTCATTTCCTGCTAGAGACTTACATACAGGTTTTTCCTCCTTGTGTTTTAAACCTTTCAAACATGGTTCCAGCCTTGTGTCAGGCAGCTGCTCTGTGACAGCTCCAAGAGCACATGGTGTGACTTCCACACTGTCAGGGCCATGGGGCACTAACATGGGCTCTCCCTGTCCCTGCCCAGCCTCCCCTGGGGCTTCTCCTCAGCCCAGCCACGGGCCAGAACTCCACTTGAGTCCCTGCCCCAGTGCTGCCATAGGAAGCTGAGCTCACCTCAGCACAGCCATGGCTCTGCCAAGCCCAGTTCCATTCCCAAGGCCCTGCCCAGCCATTCTGGGACTGTGGCTGATCCTGGTTTCCTTCACCAGGCCTGAACCTGACCCCCACCCCTGGGGGTACATCCTGGCCTGGCCTTGTCCTATCCCCATTCCCAGGAAGTTGCTGGAGCTGCTCCCAGGCTTCCCTGGTCCTCGGCTGGGGTCCCCCTGGGAGCACCCACTGCCTCTGTCATTCACAGTGCCCTGACACATGTGGTGTCAACCTTCCAAACACCGCCATGGAAAGACCCCTTTCACCATTTCAGCTAAGAAAGATTAATCCAGAAAGGACTTGGGCTAAAGTATACTCAAAGGGCTTCTATGGTTCCTGCTTTATGATTTTTCACCAGGAGCACAGGACTCCCCTTTAAAGAGGCAGTGTCTCTGGGAAACAGCCTCTGTCATGGTGGAATGCAGAGGTTCCTGAGTTAGATTTAAATGAAATGCAGTAGATATCACAGAGAATCCAGCTGTGAGACTCAGCATGGGCTAAATTTATCCTGTTCTCTACACTCTCCTATACTCTGCTTTAGAGGTTTGACAAATGGTCTACAGGTCTGAATATTTCAGAAACAGCCTGGCATTACTCCCAGGTTCAAATAGAAAGTAAAGACTGCCAAAAGACATGGGGAAAGGAAAAAGAGCTGCTTGTCACCAGCACTTAGAGGACTTTGGCCTTTCAAGAGGAGATTCTGAGCTCCTGATGAGAGCAGACTTTCATAAACTGCAATCTAGTTTTACAATTGTATAGCCAGGCTGGATCTTTTGTTCCCAGAAGTACTGAAGTTGCTAAAAAAAATAATTATGAAAACCTCTTTTTTCTTTCTCTTTTGCCAAGGCCGAGTCCCTCAGTAATGCTGAGCCTGTGCATATTGCTCTCTCTGCAAGTTATCATGAAATGGAGAATCAGAGCAGGCCCCTTTGTGGGGAAGGCAGTTGAAGAGATAGGAGAGCAATTTCCCCCTCTAGATATTGCTTCCTTCCCGTGCAGACTATGTGTAGATATGAGTGGAAAACCACCCAATCCATAAGCCCAAACTGTTTGGAAACACATTGTAGCATGAAAGTCAGGTTGCTCAGGTCCCATTCAATGCCCAGCACAAAGTAATGCTTTGTGACCCACTGTTTCAGAAAAGGACGGTTTGTTTTAAATGTTTCGGTACGTGACTATGCCTCACTGTGCCATCTGTGTTTTGAATGCAGCAGGTTCTGTAGTGTAGATACACATATATATAGTGTATATGTAAGTGAGAGAAGCTAAGGGTGACTGTCTACCTGCTTCCACTTCTCATTTCTATGGGCTAGACAGATATCTGTATCACTGCTTAAGCTCAGGCTAAGATTAGTGGCATTAGAAGCTTTCTATACAATTCACTGGAGAGGTAGCAAGGACTTTTTCCACAACCAAATGCTTATTTCCAGTATGCAGCAGAATACAAGTCTGCTGGATGAACTGCAGATTCAAAACTGACTATGAATGACCAAGGGAATGTTACAATTTCTTTAGTCAGGTAAGACACAGAATTTGATCTTGGACAGTAGTAAAAATGCTGCTTTGATTTAATTGTCACTTAAATGGGTATAAATCAAGAATAGCTCGTGTAAATTTTACATCTGTACTTCACCTTCTGGTAAGTCTCATAGGCTCAATGGTAATGTGATCTAATTTAAAATGTCTTTGAGTATTTATTCAGAATGAGTTTTACCAGAGTACTCTGGAGCACTTTTCTATTTGAAAGGAGAAAGTAGGTTAAAAAAAAAAAAAAAGGTATTTTACAAGGAAAAGTCAAGGCAAGAACACTGGGCATGAAGGTCTGGTTAGACACATGGCAGAGTTTGATCCTTACTGTTCCTAATCCTTCAGGCCAGGCTTGCAACACTGGGAGCTTTTCAGCTCTTGCTCCCGGACATACTGACTGCTAAGAGGACAGAGCAGTCCCAGGCTCCTCATTTTGTGTTGGCTTAATAGGAGCAGTGTAAAGGACAAGATGCAGCATATGTTAAAAGTATATACCTGTGAGCTCCATATGTCATGCAGCTGCAAGGCTGCTGCCTTATAGAAGTAATAAGTAATATGGCCCAGAAACAGCCATTGTAATCAGGTGTATGGCAGCCAAGTGAGTAACACTGCCAGGAGGAATGCCTGCAGTACAGTACAGCAGTTGTGAAATACTGATTAAGAAGTCCTAAAGTGACTGCTTTCCTCTGACAAGTCATTCCTGCTGAAGCAGGCATGTTTCCAGGCTAATAGTTTCTAAGTGCACTTTCAGGCTTACACGTTTTGGATGTCTTTAGCTGAAGCTGGTTTGTTCTTCCTGTCTGTATATGCAATGCCTCCTATCATAACCCATCATTTCAGCTTATCATCACTCTCCTGAGAATCTTGAGTTCCTCAACAGAACTGACTGGAAACTCCCCTCCTGCATAATTTCCTGGACAATTCAGTCAAGCCCTAATAAGATAAGCTTTCTTATGGTAAAGAGAACACTAAATGTATCAGCTGCTTTTCTTCTTGTTGACTTCTTTTTTTCACCTCGTCCTTATTGTATGTGAAAGGTGAGGATGAAATCTGCCTCTGTCAGTACAGGCTGCTGTTAAAAATAGACATGTGTCAAGTAAGATGTCTTGGGGGATGAGGTATTGCTGGCAACCTGATCAAACCCATCACTTTGCCATTTTTACTTTCCTACTCCCCCCCAACTACATGAATACATTGTTGCTCAGAAGTTTTGTTACTGATTTTAAATAAACTCTTCCTACAGTAGTTAACAGCAACCTAGAAATGAAGTAAGTGGTTCTGCAAGGGTCAATAATTAATATTATATATTCTATTTATGTTAGAGCTTTATCCCAATGTCATTTGATCGTTGTGAGAAGTCATGTTAATAATATTTAAGTTAAAACTGAAAACAGAACTTAATAACATTCCTGTTCTGGAAAACCTTTTCTACTTCAAAACAGCCTTAGGATCTTGACAGCACCTCATTCAGTACAGAGGTATTCATAATATTGCTGTGGGCTCCTGAGAGTCACTCTGCTGCACTCAAGGGTATTATTTGTGCTAGTTCTGCCTGCAGTCTGCTCAGCCCCTCGCTACCAAAAGTGTTTGTCAGACTCATTTTGTGATGTATGTGGCCTTTTGAGGTCTCCAGTTAAAAGAAGTGTTAAAGCTACAAGACATTCTTAGCTGTTGACAGCTATAAGACATTTTCCTAATCAAAAGGAGCAAGTTCAGAGTATGGTTGTTATTGCTGCTCCTGTTCTTTTTTAAACTTCCTTATGGTAATTGTGCCAAATGTCACTCTTTGAAGAACATGAAGGAGCTGATCAAGTTAAATTCCAAGATTGCTTTGTCATCATAGAAGGGTAAGGAGTGACTGCCAATACTCTTTATGGAAAACAAATGGAGGGCCTAAGTTTCTTTCCCTGTTTTTTTCTTGAGTGGATTAAATCCCAATTTGTGGTGGCAGGTATGAGAGAAGGGCAAGAATCCTAGGCAACAATCCAGGGGAAAATGCATGCCAGCACCTAAAAGTGAAATAACTGAGAGTTGGTTCCTCCTTGCACACTTAAGGCTGGAAGTTAGTGACAATTAGTGATGAAAGTCACTCTTTCCTCCAGCAGAACAATGTCCTGCTTTACTCTATTGGTAATTTCCTATTGGCATTTGTCAGGTGTCTCTTCTGGAGCATGAATGACCCTACAGCAGAAAGCTGCTAGTATCTTCTACTTAGTGCAATAAGAGTGGTTTGGCTTCACTTTTGAGGCTTCAGAGCTTTACAAGTTTTAAAGAAATCTATATATGTTGGTGTGCATGTCATACATACACACACACAGAGCTACTTATCTACATATAAGGGCAAACTCATAGTTTATTAATGTTCTTGTGGCTATAAATACTGATGATATAGGAAAACGCAATATGACCTTTTAAAAATAATGTATTAGTACATGGTAAAGTACAGGCTCCCATTGTAACTCAGTTGCTATTTGCTAATTAACAAAATTAACTTTCCCAGACACAAATGGGAATTATTGAGGTTTAACTGTTATTTTGACTTTTGGTTGTTTAAAAATTTCCATGGTAAATCTCTTCTTTATAAGTATCAGATGTTCTTCAAGGTTAGCTTGTGTAATGCAGTGCTGAGAGCAGCTGGATTTTTTCACTGGTGCTGGTGACTCCAAATCTCCTGCACATCTGCAGTGTGCACCTACTGCTCTGGAGCAGAGGTACCTCAACTGCCTGGCCTTCACTGACAGGTATATAGGAAATCAGCTGTGGTATTTGATGTAATTGTCTCAGTTTCATTTGTGGGGGAGGGGGTAGGTGGTTATAGTGGTGATCTCAGCAGAGTTTAGACAGTGTGATCAAGCTGAAATGCAATATTGGACAGAAGTGACAAATATGCTTACTCAGAGATCCAGCTGTCAATTCTTCTAAAAACTTCTCTGCTGCATGTGGATACCACTGCTGGGAGCCCAATCAAAAGAAAAGTTTGCTTTAGGAATTGTGCTGTCCTTAGTCAAAATCTTTTTGTGACTATCTCATGAGCTTGAGCTTGCCCTGCTGCTGTGTGAGCTCAAGAGCAGATTGGCAATGTAGTAGTAAATCTTTGATGTCAAAACATTACAGTGCATTTAGAGTTGCTGCTGGCTAATGCCATTTTAAGTGAGAGAGAGAGTTTGAATGTGATTTACAGTAAAGGCCCTTCATTTGTAGGTCACTGAAGGATGGAAAGCCTCACCCTGCCTGCCTGTGTGAACTTGGCTGTTGATCTACATAGTAGCAGGAGCTGGGGTTCCCTGCCCGGGGAGCTGTTGAATGCACACTGTGCCCATCACAAGGGGGTAATGACAGAATGATCTCACAGTACCAAGAGTTGTGATATGTGATAGAGATTAAGGATGGAGAGAGTGAAAATGGAAACAGAGCCATAAGAGGGTGATGACAAAGTCTCTTTTGAGTAAAGATCTTGTGATGATATGAGGCTCCCAATGGGAAAGGTGCCACTTTAAGCATTACCTCTTCAGGAACAGATTTCCATTCATATCCCAGCATTTGGCTCTGTTAAATGAACCTCTTTGTATAGAACAGCTTCTTCTGCAGGGCAGGATATGTCATGGTGGTGTCAGTCTTCATACCAAGGACAGTGCATGAAAAAGCCAGTTTATGCTGGCAAAGCAAAGAGTTAAGTTCTGCTTACTGAAGAAAAACACAAAAATGAGAAAAGCTTAAGTACCTCTGGCACTTATCCCTTGGATTAGAGGATCTGAAGCATCTCTCAGCTTCAGAAACCTCAAGAGACCAATTCAGAAACTCAGCAAGATGGTATTTTTCAGTGGACTTCCATCCACTTCTCACTGTTATTAGGGACAGAGGAATGGTGTCATTTTTGTTGAGTACTAATGAAGCTTTAAAATCTCTTTCACTGAGAACATTTGAAAAATAAGGTAAAAATACAGTTGGAAATTCTGTGGCCACTGGAGGACACATATGTGTCCTGCACATTCTGCAAATAATGAAGCTGATAAGGAAGATACAGCCAGCCCCATCAATCCAGCTGTTACCTTTTATATGCAGCTGAAGACAGCACACTTTAATATCTGGGATTTTTGGACAGGCTTGTGTCCTAAAAAGCCATAAGGCATCAGTTGCAGTTATCACTGGAATTCTTGCAGTTTGCACAAGTAAAGCCACAGGGTTTAAGTTTATACTAAAATCGTGTAAGTATTCTGCATTTTCTTCTCAAGGATAACACTCTTCACTGTCTTATCATGAAAATCTCCTGTGCTTGGAAGCAAGAAGACTAAATTGGTTGTAGAGATCTATTTTTCTAACAGCTTTTCTTCCCTGTAAACCATGAGGCATGCCAGTATCACCTTAAAAGCATAAAATATGAATATATGCTTGTAGATTTTATGCATTGCTCACACATCTTATGCTAGAATTAACATGTCTTAGTCAGCTATTTCATGTTATGTGACCCTTTGCTCTTGCATTCCAGTATCACCAGTGTCACACTGTTAAACATTAACTTGACAATTATTTTCAAAAGCACAACCTGACTTCATTAACCTTTTGTAAGGACACTTGGTGTTAAAATATGACACTATCTTGTTCTAAGCTTAACGTGGTGATGCACTTCATGCTTTATTGCTCTTAATGCTGCATTAGCAGATACAATTTATCCTTTCATAGAGATAATAAAAATCATTATATATTTATTTGGCCCTTGGGTCTAAGGCACAGGTATACTTTGATGTTTATTATAGAAGCTAACAAAACATTTTGGTGGGGTATTAAATCCTTTGGTGCATTAAGTTTTAGATTTTATGTTTTCCAGATTCTGTACTGCATTAGTATACAACTCTGAACTTCATATAAAGTGTTAGTAAGTTCTCCTCACAGTTTAGTCAGACTAAACAATCCTTTTCCAGCCCGAGAGCCAAGGACACCTTGCAGCTTCAGTCCCAAAAAGTACAAACCACAGCGAACTGAGGAGAGCAATCTGGGAGGATGGGACTTCATACCTGAAGCTGTAATTGGACAATTAACCCCAACATGTAAATGAACCAAAACTTATAAAAGTGTGAAAACTCATGACTGGTTGTCCATCTTGGGTCTGTCTTGGGTGTAGCGTCAGCCAGGCTCTTGTACTGCCCAAGGTGTGTCCCTTAAAGGCCTTTTAATAAGAACCTGCTTTATTCCTTAAACACTGTCTAGCCTCTGTTCCAGGTAGCCTCTTTAGGCATCACTTAATTTCTTTCTGTTAACAGATGCCCATTAGCCATTACTGCTGAAAATGATGAAAATGCTAAGAATGCTTCCATATCCCCAGTGAGACTGAAACTGGGCAGCTCCCCATGTTTCTTGCTAATATTCAGGAGAGTTTTCCTCTCCAAGAGTCCTATTTTCTGGAATAATTGGTCTCAGCTGTCCAGTTTGGCCTCTTAATGATTTTAAATATTTTATGATTTAATAAAAGAAATTAATAAAATAAGCTTGATACAAATTTCAGCCTTGGGCTTTCTTTTCTCTCACTCTGCACCAGTAGTGAAGATGATTGCTTTTCTAGTAGTAGCATTCTTCCTAGGTGTCTTTTCCATGGACTGCTGTAGAGTTTATCACGGTGTTCTAAGTTCCTCTTATTTGTCTAGGGACTTTGGGTTTTGTTTTGTTTTGTTTTCTTTATGTTTCATACAAGAACTAAGCTCTAGGCTAAAGATATATAAACAAAACCAGAAATTATGGGGATCTTCTCTCTCAAAGTAATTTCTTTTAATAATTTTTGGTGCTGAAGAAATCCCAAGCAAACTCCTTATTTGGTCAGTTTAAGAGAAGGAAGAGGTCATGAAGAGACACCAGCTGTCAGATGGAGAGCCTTTCCAAAATCCTTTAGACCAAGCTTTAAGGAACACCCAGTGTAGACAAGAACAATATTTCTGAGTAGATGCAGCTCTTTGATCTTTCCTGGGATGTCCCCTGTGACAAGAGTTTGTGTAACACTACTTTGCTATTAGGTGTCAAAACTGGATCTGAACAATGAAATGGAGAAGGAAAAGCTTTCATTATTTTCCTGCTCATCCACACCTCTTCCTTTTTCTTGTAACTTGTGCTCTGGCTGAGATGGGATCACCAGTGAAACTTCTGTGCTTTGTCTGGAGATGGGCAATGCATTGACTCTGAAAATAACATCGGGGACAATTATCCATACAATGAACTCCCGGAGTGAAGCCCTGGATGACAACATTAACTGAAAGGTCACACGGCTAGGTACAGACTGCTGAGCTGGCTTTGGTTGTGGTGCCTGAGCCATATGGCTCTGCAATGCAGTGCACAGGTACGTCCTCATTCTGATACATCAGAACTCCAAATCAGGTAGAAATTGGAGGGGCACATTATCTCTGTTGAGTGCTGGTGAAACTGCTGCAGGAATTCTGTATCTGCTCTTGGTAGATTTGTTTTTAGCTTACAAGGAGTACGGACCTTGAAAAATATAAAATCTCTTTTGTCTCTCAGTCCTGGGCAACCAGCTGCCTCCTGATTTTTTATGTACAGGATTCCCTTACCTCCTGTCTTCTTGAAAGTTCCCAGTTGAAGCAGGACAGGGGACTGTGTCTAGAAGGATCAAGAAGGATCTTATTTTGAAAGCATTAAATAAATCAGATTCAAATCACACTGGTATCTCTGTAACAAACCTTTCTCTTCCCTTGGCCTCTTCTTCAAAGAGAAATGTCCTGAATAAGAGTCCACAGTGCTTTGCTTAATCTGTAAGAACAACATGCAGTCCTGTTTCTTTTCAGTATAGTTGGAAGCCATATCTCAGGACTGGGATGCCAGTTTCATTGCCTGTACACACTAGGAGGTAAGTGACTGCAGCATACAAACAACAGAATTTTTATGCATCTCATTCTGTGATTGTTGCTTTTACCTCCTAGTATTTAATGATGGGAAAGCTTTTTTTTTACTCTCATGAATATGCTATAATGCTTGCAGGTGACTCCTTTGTGAAATAGCATGAAACTTCTAGAGAAGTAGCACATTTGTACGTGTTATGGGTTCTGCTGGAAATAAGCACATTTTCTGGAAGTCATTCTCCAGGTAAGACACCAGAATGTTATACCTGCTCTCTTTGTCTTCCATTTCCCAGCTGCATCCTGACACAGCAGTGGGCAGAGTGACCCGGGCTGATCAGGAACCAGTTGCCAACCTCTGCTATGGGTTTGGCCCTTCAGGGGAGCTCAGGGGTGGCCGTTCACAGCAGGGCACTGTGGCAGAAGAGCTCACTGCCAGTTCTGAGCAGGTTGACAGCTACCTTGGTGACAAACCAAAACTCAGAGTGTCATTTAAGATACAGACCCTGCTTAGAAAACAATTCTCAGACAACTGAGCTCACAAAGCACTCAAGATTGAGACAGTAGAAATAATTTCTCTGACTCGCATTGCCAAGGGGAATCAAGGCTTCTGGAGAACTCTGAATCGATCCAGATACAGAGTTGGAGAGGCAGAGAAGGTAAATGCTGCTGGAGCTGGGCAGGGAGCCAGTGTGCTGTTCTCTTCCAGACTTTCATGGCTGCACAGAGCATAGCATCTCCCTCTACCATTTAGTAAATTTATGACATCACCAGCTGTTACCAGGGAAACACAGAAAATGCAGATTTGGATCTTGGCAGCTAGGTATAAAGAGAAAATATCTTGCTCTTTTGGGGGTCAAAAAGGAAAGCTGAAACAAATTCCAAAACAATTTTGAATTGGAACAAAATTGAGATAGATCAGTAATTCCAAACCAAACAATTTACCTGCTGAAGTGACAGAGTGGTCCCTGTTATGTTCCTCACAGAAAACGAACATAGGGGATCAAGTGCAGGACTTGTAACTTCATGCAGCTTATACATATCATTCAGACATAAGACCACTGCCGTTGACTTACAACTCCAGTTCTGATCAGTGGATTTAACAAGTTACTTTTAGGGATGTGATATACTCTCGCCAATGATTTTTCAGAAAGTGCTGATTGCTGTCTCTTGAGAAGGAGTTTGCTGGTGTTTCAAATCAAAGAAAGTACGTAGTGTTGAGTTTTGATAAAATGGTGTGCACATACCATTACTGTTCTGATGAAGTATGTGCTTTTCATAGCTTTAAAAATGTGGGGTTTGTGAGAACTGATGTTTTCAGACATGCATTTTATGACTTTTAGGTGCTTGAGTTTTTTGAAGTTATGCAAATCACATTTTTGTCTTTTAATAGCATTAGCTGACATTTTATTTATGTTGCACGTTAAAATGAAAACCCTGCTTTTTAAATGGATTATTATTTGAGTATTGAGTAGAGACCCAGACAGTATGAGCTCTTGTGCAGGTCTGTTTGATTTAATTCACACTGCAGAAGATGTACAGGTGTGGTGTGTACTTGAGCTACCCAGAAACAAATGCATCTTTGCAGCAGATGGAACAAGCTCGAGCGGGGACTCCAGCTGATCTCTGAAATTGTAACAACTGCTTTGCCTCTATTACAACTGGAATTGTAACAGCTGCTTTGCCTCTATTAATGCCTGCAAGGCTGTGGACTGTATGACTGGAGATCCCAGGTCAGAAAGGTAGAGGTTGTTATGCTCACCAGAAGTGCAGGAAGATCTGAGACAATCTGTATGGAGTGCTAAAGACCAGTGGACACCAGTGGACCATATTTGGCTGTATCTCCCCTAAGGAGCAAAATTATGTAGGGAAAAATCCCTTTAATGCTAATCTAGTGTTAAATATATCCATGATGAAGGTTCTTATGTGGACACTGAGCACATTTCTAGCACTGTTCCACAACTCTTGTCTTAGCACAGGAACATGTTTGATCTGATTTGTGTCCTCCATGTCGAAACCCAGGCAAGATCTGGTTGCCAAACAAGGAGTCTCTTTCTCATTTTGTTGGTGGACTTGGGTCCTAGAATTTCTATGTCACAATAGCAGTTTGCACACAGTCTGGATCTTGTTATCTGCAATATGGTTCAATGTTCCCTGTTGTGCCTTGTTTCAGTGGGATAATGACCAAGGAAACTGCTGAGACATGGATGGATTGCCAGGGATATGTCATGAGAAAGCTGTCCAGAGTCCTCTGCCCACATGCTGTGGTGCTGGCTCACATTCCAAAGCAGGGATGCACACAGAGGAGATCATTTGTGCTCTGAAGAACTTAGCTATCTATGCAAGTTCCTTTTTTATCCTTTATAGTGAGTCACTTGGAAAGGCTCCTTTTTTGGTCCTCTTCAGTTCGACTGCTGGTTCCTTTTGCTTGTGTGCCGAGTCACAGCCCTGAGACTTGTGACTGAGCCTGCAATAGCTTGTGACTGGGGCTGCTGTCTTGGTTTATCTCTCTGGAGTGGTGGAAATATTTTTCTCTTTTTCTTAAGGACATCAAGGATGTTTATGACCAGGAAAGAATTTAACTCTTGGGAGAATTAATGGACAACCAGGATGGAATTCCACCTGCAGACTATCTGGTTGCAGATTTGAACTGAAATTCCCATGAGGAGAACATTTTATGTGGTTATTTCATGGTGTTTGCAGCCTCTGCCATGGTCATAGAACTCAGTGCACTCCTGTTGTCTGCTCATACATCTCCATTTCCACTTTCCAAATGCTGTGTCTTCTGGAGCTACTCTTAAGTATCCACAAGGGATCAGTAGGAAGTACTTCAGCCCTGTGCACACCCCACACAGGCATTTAGAAAAACAAATCAGTATGACAGGTCTGCATTAATCAGACCAATATATGATACTTGTTATTTTATATACACTGGCTCTCATAATTGTAAATTACTACAGGGCACCTTCACTTTGTTGCTGATGTCCTCCCTATATGTGGTGCAGTGGAACAGGAGGGGCAGTTTTATAGGACATACAGGGACAGAAAGACAAGGAGACCCAACTGAATGGGAACCCTATCCTCTGAAGAAGTTACTTGTGAAGATCCAGAAAGTAAATAATTAAATCTGGTAACTGCTGATGTGAGTTTGTAACACAAATGGACACAGCACAATTCTCTCTGTTCCTTCTGGATGGCACTGTGTTGGGAAAGGTGATAAAGAAAATTTCTGCTGTGCTGGTTATGTTTAGGATAGACGAAAGCCCCTCTAAAGATGACACCCTCTTGTTCTCTTTCAGGACTTTCTGATGTATCTTAAGTCTTGGTTGCTGACTAAGGTAGCAGCACAGATAATCAAGCTTTTAAAGCCCCTATTTTATAAATCTAATAACACCATTAAGAGAAGCTAACGTGTATTTTTCTCTTAGTGTATCATTAAAAGAACTGGTATCATATTTTCCCTGTAAAATAGCTCCTAAAAAGTATCTGGGCTGACTTTCAGGCACCAGTAGGATGACCATTAGGAAGCAAACCTTACTGTTTCCTTCTTTAGAAAGAAAAGGACACTGCATGAGAGACACTTTTCAGAGAGTGCCTCAAAATCAGGCCTGTGCTGAGGGATTTGGTGCCCTGCAGCTAGGAATACTTAGAAGTGTCAAGCAGAAAAGGGACTCAAGCCAGTCCTGAGTTGCTAAGTTCCTCTAAAGGGATTTTGCCAAAAAAGGAGAGGAATTTATCACCTATTAGAACATAGTTTGGCTGTACTATGCAAGCACTTTAATAAAGTCTTTCTGTGTGAGTACTGGAAGTTTTTGAAATGAAAGAAGTAGGGCTGCTTCATGTGCACTGAAAAATTTTTGCTATTGACTTCACTGAGCCATGGCTCTTCACCAAATCCTTATCCTAAAGGGCTAAAGTGCCCTTAAAAGAGCAACTGCAAATTTGTAAATCTTAATTGGAGGTCTCAGCTGACATGACACCCAGATCCTGCTTAGGATCTCGCCCTGCAAACCTGTAGTCCCCTGACTATAGTATTCACTCAGGAGATTGCTTTGTCCCCAATTATTTTTACTAGAATTTTTGTTGATAATAAAGAGCATCTCATTTCAAAGAAGTGTTTAAAGTCAACTTATACTCCTGAGTACATAGTGTTTCAGTGCTTGGGCTTCAAACACTCTGGAACAGGCTGATTTGTTTAATAGCTGCAGCCCTGACTGGAATGTTTTTAAATTGTGTAAACATTCCTACTAGTTTTATGGGTTGCTAAACTTTTTTTTTTTATTTTTTAAATTTAATGTGGGTACAAATTTAACTTGACAGTGTACTTTCCATTAAAAGCCTCCATTAAATAGGACCAACTTGCTATTGATAGAGGAATATCTCTGGAATAGCATTATGATGCCTTGCAATGGAAGACTTTTCATTAACTCTGACTAGAAAAAGAAACCCAACCTAACATATATTTGTGAGTTTTTACTGTGCCTTAATGTCTGTGAGACCCCTGCTGGTGGAAAGGGAAAGAGATGGGAACGAAAACCCAAAGATAATTTAACGGAGAAAGGAATTTATTTTCAGAGTATGTTGTGTTTGCCAGTCACTGTTACCATGCAGCCACCAAAGACCTGAATGCTTTGAAACTTCTCCCTTACAGGTTGCAGTTTGTTGGTGCTTTTCTCACATAATTGTGCTTTACCTCTCTTCAGTGTGTCAGTGCTACTTTAAAAGATCAGTATAGAAATCTTCAGCTACACCATCTGGTTTCAGTTTTCCTTAATTTGGTGTCAGCCAAGATCATAATCATCATACAGTCCAGATGATTAAAAGGGACAGAGTTAAACCTGCTGCATTTTAGGGATTTAAAACCTTCCTTTTCCTCCTGTAAATTTTGACCTTTTCAAAATGAGCTTCCCACTCCCCCCAGAGAAAGTGGAACATAAAATAAATGTTTGCTACTTTTCCAGAGGAGCCAAATTCCATGCATTCTCTCTGCTTTTCACTGACACAAAAATTATTCCAAAATAATTTGTCATTATTTACAAAATGACACTGTATGTTACTGTAACAATAACAGCTAACTTGGCCCTTTGAAAGTTACATACTTTCTCAAGAAATTTCAACCTAATAGGCAAAACACTGATCACAACGACCTTGGGAAAATACAACCTCAGGAAAGTAGTGGATGTTTGTGATTGTTTTTTTGGCTGGAACAGTTTCCCATCGAGGCAAGTTGTGCTTGTGTCACGCCCCATGGAGGGGTTCTCTTGCTTGCCCTGTCTGCAGCCTGGCTCCTGAAGAGGTAAAGAAGGAGCAGGGGCAGCTTTAGTCCCCTCTGCTGGGAGTTCCCTGGGGAAGGAAAATGTGCTGTGCATAAAAAAAATCTGTGTAACTGTTGTCTGATTGTCTGCCTGGTGCAGGGACTAAGAAGAGCTGGGGTGGGCACCAATCCATGCCATGTAGACTTGTTTTCTCTTTCCTGGTAGTGTGACTGAGCCTTGGGAAAGTGACTTAGTGGGATCATTGAAAAGGCTTGATGAGCTGCTGACTCTTCCTTGTCTAGTTTCCTTTGTCTAGGTTGCCTCAAATTATCACTGAACTTTATTATTTTTATACACACACAACTTTTAAATCTACACAGATGACACTTTTTGTGCTGAAAATGCATTACACACTTCTCAGACCTTGCAGCTGGTTGAGCACCAATGAAGGAAATAAATTTGGTAACTGAGCTGGGAAAGAAAGGTGCTTGGATATGCAGTTTCTAATGCTTTCTTGTAGGTATTCCCATCAGACCATACAAAGAACTCTTCCCATCTATATCAAGAAAGAAACAGAAGAATATAAAAATTTTAAAAAGTCTTTTAAAACTAAAACCTTTGGGAGTTTAATTAAATGTACTGTGAGAAAAATGCACAGTTCACTCGCAGCTATTGACTTGAGGTTTATACAGTCTTGCCAAGTCCTGGAATGAATGTAGCTTTAATGTTGGAGCATTTGTTCAGTGCATTTTTTTAGGCTGAAGCAATGAGAAAATACATACCTAGATTCCACATATATACTAAAAAGGGAAGGTTTGGATGGCAAGTAATGAATATGACTTATTTAAAACTTGCAGTTCTCTTAAGAGAAAATTTTCAATTAGTCCCTTGAAAATTCAGGAGTTTTCAGGGATTGTATGGGCTGAAGATGAAGAACAGCATCTTGTCAAGTCCACGTTTTGGTTGACATCCCATAACATGTAGGTGATGCGTGGGTCATTTCTGCCTACTCATGCTGGATACTCTGTTTCGCAGACTCACGTGCGGCATTCTGAGAAAGACACGCTGGGGAAGCCTCAGCAGAGCTTTGAGTCCTCATCACTTACGTCCTTCCTCATATTTGTAAGTGCAGCGCACACCCGCTTGCCTTTTCCCCCGTTCATTTCTTTTCCCGCGTGTTCCAAAGTGCTCACCTGCCGGGGAAGCCTCCCTGCTCCTGCAGCTGTCCCTGGCACCTTCCTTGCGGGCAGTTCTCCCGCCCGGGCCGGCAGCGGCGGTGCCGGGAGCTCGGGCCGTGCCCGCGGGGGCCCTCTGGCGGCGGCAGCGCCCATCGCCCGGCCCGGCCGCGGGTCGCGCCTGGCAGGGATCTCGGCGGAGCCGCTCGTCCCAGGCTGGAACAGCGTCGGGAATTCTCACAGCTCGTTTCTCAAGCTCAAGAATGTTTGCTGTCCTTTTGTGATCGGCGCAGGAGCTTTTACTGACACGTTCAGTTTTATAGCGACACGCACGGTCACCTGCAGGAGCAGCTGGTACCTCGTGCTTCCCAGAGGTTTGGGAGAAATAAGTTCCTACAAAGAGGAGCAGCACTCAGAAATGCAGGTATTGGTGCTATTGTGTAGACAGAGAAAACATTAAGCAGACAGAAATCAGGATTATTTCAAGAAATACCAGAGCTATTGGTGAACACAACTGCAACTGCAGACAGAGGGAGATATTCCCAAAGCAAGGCAGAAAACAAATAAATAAAAAGGCGTAAGAAGAAAGCTGAGCACTCTAGTTCCAAGATGTGATTTGTGGAACATTACACAATAGCCTCAAATTGAAACAGAGGATGTATTATTGCATGTAATGAGAGGGGCTGGGAAGAAAACTATGCAAAGACAGAGAAACATGTCTAGAGTGCTAGGGCTGGAAAAATTCTCCAGAGAGAACATCACAAAAACTGACCTCCTGATGGCCTTTAGTAGAATTCAGAGTTGTAAAGATCTGGCAATTTTTTTTTCTAAGTCTCAGGCTCTGTGTGGAACTACTGTAATAGAAATGTCACTGTTCTAAAGCAAAATTATTTAAAAATGTTCCTAGGTGAATATTTAAAATTATTGTTCCTGTGTTTCAGTCTTTCAGGTAGTTTTGTCTTTATTTGAGGACACACAATTTTCATGTAGCTTGTAGGTAGTTCTGCACATTTTGAGCACTCTGTCTCGTTTTCACACAGAGGGACACGACACTGATGACCTAAGCTTGTTCTTTAGGAATGATTTTTTGCTACTAATAAAACACAATGTCTTCTTTTAAGTACTGAGATCTATGAATCCCCTATTTAGATGCCTTGTATTTTCAATGTAATTTTTCCTACTTCAGAGCCATACCTGCAACATGAGAAAATATGCATCAGAGAAAATATACCTCTAGTGCTAATTGTATTTGCCATCATTTGAGAGTACAGAACATGCAGATGTGTATTTCTGATATATCCCCAGCAGCACTTTCTGTGAGTAATCAAACTGGAAGCAATGCATTCCCCTTTTTGAAGAAAATTTGTTTTTTGTCAGCAAGTATGTCAGTAGTTTGTCCATCCTAGTTCCTTTATCTGGGATTGTCTTGGATGTCTTAAAAAATTCCAGTGATTTTAAATCTCTTTTAAATTATCCTCACTAGCTTTGAACTCATATGAAATACTGTTCCACCTATAAAGTGTGTTTGGTCACCATGAACAGGAACTCATATGAAATACTGTTCCACCTATAAAGTGTGTTTGGTCACCGTGAACAGAAGAGAAAATAGTAAGGATCAGGTAACTGATCTGGGCACAAAACTGGAGCAAAGAGAAAAGGTAACTATAGAGACAGGGATTTCCACTGGTAAAGAGGAAATATATTACCACCACAACTCAATAAATCTGGGCAAAGGTTCTAGTCTAGGATCAATTTCTAAGGTCCCTGTTTATAAGACTTTTAATTGACAGGTTGGTGGTTTTCAACACATGTTCCCTTCCAAATGCAAGAGAAATAGCAGTGACAGGGGTGGTATAAAATGCAGATTGATTCACCCAAGTGAGGTTACTGGACTTAGAAAAAGACTCCTGTAGTGTAGTTCCATCAGATGTAGGAACTTTGGCAAGGAGGAGTTTAACCACCTATTTCTGTAATTACGGTGACAAACTAATCTTGCATCAGGGAATCCAATCCACTTCACTTGTGTCTTCTGAACATTGCAGGAGAAATGCTTGGCTCTCCTGGGTTCCATAAAAGCCCTGAACACAGCTTCTGACCCCTGTGGAAAGTCCCTGCTTGCAGGCACTGCAGGAATTGCAGCTGGGAGGAGCACTGACTGCTATGGAAGGTGTGAGCAGGTGTCCTGAGAGCTCACAACAGGGCCACAAACCTGAGCAGAGACTCTCAGGGGGAACGGCAGCTCGAGCAGAAGTGTCTGAAAGAGAGGATTGCCACGTAAAAGGAGGACATGAAGCAGCCTTCTTTTTGCCAACCTGGAGGTGAGGCTTAAGGGAACACCAACAGGGTTGTTAAGGCAGGCTAAACAAAAGTGGTGAGAAGTTTTGGCATGCCAGTGGAGATTCCACTTTCTCCCTTGGAGCATTGGGAAAGAGAGGAGGTTTGCTGGATGTCTTTCTGTCTGTTGGATCCACTGGAGAACACTTCTGTCAGGAAATCCAGATCAGTAATGGCACAAGTTGCACCCAGTGCTAGACCCTTCTTGTCAAGGGACAAGATGTGCCTGGCACAGCTGGGAGGGATGGAGGGATGGAAGGAAAGCTTTGTGTCCAGACTGGTCAGTGTTGGGACCCTTTTCCAGCCTGCACTTAGCTCACATTTGTAACTCCTGTGGTGCACAAATGTCTGTAACACCAAACACGTCCTGGATGGGCTTTGCTGGGTACCCAGGGTTGCAGAAGCAGTGCAGATCAGTGGATACTCAGAAATACCATCAGGACCCTTCATCACGGCAGTTTCTGGTGACAGAGAACACTGGATTGCTAAGCTTGCCGTGTCTCATTCTGACATTTCCTCTGAAAGAGAAAAACTGTGCACATTTGTGCGTGTCATGCTCAAGTGAGCTGCTGCTCAGCTGTGGAGAGGCTGTGTGTGCCTAGGTGGAGCCCCAGACCGTCATAACTACCTCACTCAGTACCTGGGCTGTGCTGGTACATTGAAGAGTGCTGAAATCAATCCCACCAGGATGCAGAGATAAACAAGCATTACAAAAACTAATTGTTACAAAACCACACTAATTCTTACTGTGCACATTTTTATTCTTTTTTTACCTTTTTTTTTTTGGGGTAGAACTGGCTCAGTGGCACATCTCTTGAACTGTGAAGAAGTGGGTAAGATTTAGATGATCAGATAAAAGGTATCCTTCTCAGTCTTCAAGGCAAAAAAGTCATACCGCTGAGCTTTGTCACTTGGAGGTGAAAGCTGGCAGGAGCCAGTCAGGAGCAGTAGGTTTTACCACACTCAAAAAAACCAAACCAAAACCCAAACAAATCAAGAAACTAGAAACACTTGGTGGTGTTGCCAGTACTAGGCTGCAGCTGGAGTCACAGGAAGCAGTGCCACAGCTGTTTGACACACATTTTGACAAGTTCACTTTTACTGTTGTGCCCCTGATGTGCCCCTGTGGGAGACCTGCAGTAGAGTGGTGGTGCTGTGTCATTTACTTCTGGGGCATTTGTGCGAGGAAGGGATGGGCACTGTGCATCAGTGACACACAGACTCAGTTGCTGACTTTTAAAAACAAGGAATTTCTGGCTTTTTTTACCAGTTTGAGTGAAAAAAATGCTCAAAAATTTAGTCTTAAAAAAAAAAATAGGTTACTGGCCATTGTACAGGAGTAATTGATGCAGAGGATGCAGCATTACTGCAGTTCACAGAACCGCGCTCACAGAACGGGTCAGGCTGGAAGGGACCACAGAGGATCATCTGGCCCCAGCTCCCTGCTCAAGCACAGCGCTGCACTACCAGGTGTTCAGTAATGCCTTTTACCGCGTTGAGGAATGATAACGGAATTGTCAGCATCAGCTGCGATGGCAAGGGTCTAATGCTGTCGTGCAGAACCATTTTTGCTGAAGTTCGCACTCCAGTGCAGACAGCGCAGCCTTGAAACCCTCATCGACAGTCCTGATGTTCCTTGTCCGAACGGGGGTGAATCTGGCGAGAAGGGGCAGCTTGTCCGTGAGGGCCGCGCTCCAGAGCGTCTCTGTGCGGCCCGGCAGAGGGCCGCAGACCCCGGGCTCTCTCCCGTTTTCCCGGGGGAGTCCCGGGTTTCCCCGGGCGGGCCGGGCCGTGCGCTCCGCCCCCTCAGGGCGCCGGGCCCGCGGTGCGCGCGGCGGGCCGGCAGNCGGCGGCGGGAGCCGCTCCCCGCGGGAAGGGCCCGGCGGCCGCCGCTCCCCCGTGCGGGACCGGCCATTCCCTCCCCCCCCAATAGCGACCCCCTCGCCTCCGCGCTCCTCCCGGCGTGTGGCAGCGCCGTGAGGGGCCGGCCGGCGGCCAAAGGCGTCGCTTTGCCGTTGTAAACACTTGAGAGCGTCCCTGGAGCTGCCCTCCCCGCCGCTGTCCCGGCGGCGTTCGGCGCACAAGCATCAGCTTGGTACCGTGCCCCGCAGTCTGACGTTTTTGTTTCTTGACAACTTCATACGTCTTTTTAGCAGGTTTTGTTTTGGACATAGGTTTCCTGCGTATTTACTGTCTCTTCTAAACCAAGTGCAATGTGTAATATTCAGACGCGTTGTGAACAAGCAGAATTTGTTAGCTTGTTAAAATTAAGTGATTCCTGGTAAGCACAGGGTATAATCCTATACTTAGACTTCTGACTCTCATTTATTTCGCAGCACAACTTTTTGTCTTGGACACACACTTCAGTGCTACAAATTAATCTTTGAGGTGAGACACCGCGTTGCCTTTGGCAAGGAAAGCTTGCTTTTGTAGTAGTAGTGACTAATTTACACGCCTGCCCCCGCTCTCTTTCTAGCCTTCTATTCATAAGCAATATATCAAGGGTGGACCAATGCCAGCAGAACAGTCTGTCTTCAGGAAAGATACTAGCTTTTTTTTCACCCTTGCTTGACTCTACTTGTGCTGGCACAGAAAGTCTGTCAGCACAACCTCCATCGTTACCTTATTTTTCCTTGTTTCCTTTCCTCCTACTCCAGTTCCCTCCAACCCTTCAACTTCTTCCTGATAAATATCTTGATGCTGAGGAAGGCGCTAACAGGAGTTTGTGAGTGTTTTAATTTAGAAGTCATTCTTTCTGAGATTGATTTCGAGGAAGCAAAAGTCCCTTTGTAACTGTCACTTGAATATTTCACGTCTGATACAAATGCCTTGTCTGCTTTGCTCAGGTTTATTACGAGCTGCTCTGTAGCCACAGAAGTCCTCAGGCTTCTTGCTGAAATTGCACCCAGCCGTCCCTTTCTGCAAGGCGAGGGAGAAAGGAGGTCCACAGGAGTTCATGTTAACAATGACTCTAAATGCCCGTTTCCCACACATCTTTGCTAGCACAAACAGCAAAAATAGTCCACTTGCACAGAATCTGATTCAGCTTTCTTGCATTCCGCAATAACAGATGGATTGCTAGACTGTTTACTGTTGCTTCCCACAAACTTCCTGTTAGTAAACTCCTGTATTATTTATGAAACAAAAAAATTACAAAGAAGTATCTTAGCTGATTACTGCCTGCTGGTGAACCACTGCCAGAGAAACTTTTTATACAAATATGTTTATGGGAGCAAGGATCCCTTCTGATGCAGTTGTTGGGGTATTATTATTATTTTTACAATTGTTTGTTTCACTGTTTCCTGTGACCCTATTGTGCTGTGCTCCTGAGAAGGCATTTCCTGCACTCAATTTGCAGTTGAGTCGAGATATCCGTGAATGTGTAAAGGAGCAAGGGGTGGGGGGGGGAAAAGCAGTACACGTACATGTTACAGAGATCAGCTATGAATGAGAAATATTTAAAGGCTTGTTGCTTTGCAATGACAATGACGAATGAGATTTTACTAATGTGGCATTAATCTCTGCTGACCTAGCTTAGGAAGCCGAGTGTCTCGGAGCTTTTTGACAGAAAACAGGGAATAGTGCTCTATCGACCACCTTCATGCTACTTCTGACATAAATAGACAGTAAATGTGAAGAAACTTTATTTTCCTCTCAGACTGGCTGTTAAACTGCACAAAAGAGAGGAGATGAGAGGAGCACTTTGTTTGCACCACACACCGTAGATTAGACTGATTTCTGACTCTCAGTGTTGTGAGAGAGGAGGCCAGCCTGAAATCTGTCTGTACAATTTTATCAACAGAGCTAGTGAATTTTAAAAATAATCTGTAATAAAAAAGAGCAGAATGTAATGCAAAAATATGAAATTTGTATAGTAACAAAAGTACTTTTAGTGTTTTTAGAAACAACACTTGACCTAAAGTCATTCTGTTTTTTTAAATTGTTGCTATTATATTTCATTGAGATTCTGTTCCATTTATGTATTCTGTATGAATGAATTGGCTGCTCCACCTGATATTTATGATGGTAGTCATGCATTATATATACACACAGAAACAGAATGAAATTTTTCCTGATCTGAGACACAGATAATTTTTCCTCGAGATTTTTTATTTGATTCCCTAAACCAAAACCAAAACTCAAACCAGCACTGAGAGCGAGCACTTTCTAACGTTAGCCCTGCTACATGGATCATTCATTGCATGAGGTTTAACAAAAAAAAGCTGCTGTGTATTATAGGCAACTGCAGGATGCCGATTAAACTATCGCATACCTTTATAAGATCTGTGCTTGCAAAAAAACTGGTGTCGGATGGAACCGGGCATTTACTGATCCTGGGGCAGAGCTCATTCCCGGGTGTTAGAGTGAGTCGGCGTCACGTAAGCGATCACTCATTTCAAGTCATAGTAAGAATATGTCTTCTCTGAGCAAACTCTCTTTTCTCTGCCTCCTCAAACACCCTCGCTCAGAGCTCCTGCTGACAGAAACAGAATTCAATAGTATTAAGGCAGATGATCAGTGGCACTATCTCCTGATGCTTCAATCCACAAGCAAGAATCTTGTGGCAGATGTTTCTGCACTTTATGCAAATAGGAACTTCATGGATCAGTTTTCTTTTCCTCCACGGAATATATGCAGCTGGAAAATAGAAATCCAGCTCTGCAGCACAAAGTGGAAAAAAAAAATAAAAAAAATCATGCTGCTGACCAAAGAGGAGAAAGCGATCTGTAGCTGTGAAATCAAATAATTAAACTGCTGGTTCTCAGGATCATTTCTGGGCTTAATCAAGTCGTGTATGTGACGATCCAGGTTTTGTGGGCTCTTTCTGCAATAGCGCTGTGGCTCACAAGTCATTTCTGAAACGGGAAAAAGAGATCTCTCTTGTGCTGTGTATAATGTTTCCTCATAAATATTTTTCTTTCTTTTACCCTTTCTGATATGCTGTTTTCATTCTCACAGAAGCTGTAGATGGCTGTATTAGATGTGATACGTAAGTGTATTAAAATAGTGGAGTTTGCACACGAAGAAAGGGTTTCAGCCTATTATATGTAATAAATAGGGTATAGACATTTATATAAACTGAATGGGTTTCTTTATAATAGCATGGAAAGCTGGACGTGTGAGAATGACTGATGAAAAGAAGAAGAATAATTTCCTTCTTGTTGGTTGAAAGGAAAAAATAACTCTTAAACTTAGTGAATTAGAGGACGTTCTAAGGAAACATAGTTTTATAAATTATTGTGCAATATATAAAATCATGCAATATGGAAGAGCTGTAGAATGCCACCTAATATAACCCTAGAAAATCATGAAAGGTGATAATCCTAAATGTAATTATTTTTAAAAAGCTATTTTTATTACTATTACTAAATAAAATCAATACCATTATTTTAGATGATTTGTTCTTCTTCTGATTTTATATATTTCTTTGAAGATTTCTGTGGAAGTATTTTTTATCAGACATCAGAATAAGTCTCATGAGTTGTTAGACAACGTCTGTATCTTATTTTCTCGGTGAGGCTTTTGTTAATTTTGTATATTTTAGGTGTTTTAATATCTCTTGTGGGTCACAATTTTTTTTTTCAAAATTTTCACTTAATTCAAAGCCTGTATCTGGCACTGTGTGAACATTCAGTAAGGATCTGTGATAAATTTTATTTATAAATACACAAAGCCTGGTTTTGTGGTATTGTCTAGAACCTTGTCTTCATTTTATGACTAGTCAAATTCTGGGAAAAGATCTTTATTCAATTCAGATGTACTACATTATTTTCTTCAAAAGCCCCCTTCTGTATTTCTTCTAGTTAAATTTACAATAAACATTACTGATTTTACCTGGATTTATTTTAATTGAGTCTCTTAAAAAAAAAAAAAAAAAAAACAAGCACAAAATCAACACCCAAAGATGTAGTGCCATTTCTAGGAAAAGAGGAAAGAAAGGCTCTACGTGTGAAAATGACAATCACGCTGCACTGACTCTAATTCAGATACCAGCAAATACTTGCCAGTATGTCTGTATGTACTATATCATGTCTGCTTTTGCAAGTGGCTCTGCAGCTACTGAAGTTCTGCAGTTAAGGTACAGTTTGAGCTGACCTGTGTCTGAAAAGTCAAATACAATTCTAAACTCAAGTATTAATAGAATAAAGTTAATTTTATTTTTTTTTATAGGTGCAGCTGCATTTTCGATTTAATTATAGGCTCCCACAGTAGTAATTTTTCCATGACCTACTCAATCTCAAAAGTCAGAAAATTGCTTCTTTTTTAAAGCTGACAATAGCACGGTATGTTTCCAAAGGAAAAAGACAAATTACAGCAAATCATTACTTTAAGCATATTTAAATAGCTGGGAAGAAATCCTAATTGAAAAGTTTGCTAAAATGTGAAAAAGTTAGTGGTGCTTTTTTTCTTTTTTTGAAAAAGATTATTCTCATGTTTGTAACACTGCAAGCTGCTTATGATATGATGCCTTTCCTTTCTCTGCTCACCCTCTACTTCTCCTTCTTTTCTTTCTGATGAGGTTAGACACAATGTTTTTAGGAAGCAAAAATTTTAACTGGAGAGAAATAAATCTGTAGATGTGTTTAATAATGTAATTTGGCTATTCCTTGTGAAGCTGAGACAAAGATAATGGGAATCTTTGTATTTCTTTGCATGAGCTCCAGACCAGTCTGTGAGGCTTTATTATCCAGTAGTAGCATTACTGCCAATAATGGTGTTCTAACCACAACTGTTCAGAAAGGAAAAAAAAAAGGTATCATAAAATAGACTTGACAGTCATGAAATGCACCCTGGCCCTTCCAGAAACCTCCTCCCCAGTAATCCTGTGCTTTTCCCCCATTATCCCTGGTTGTTCTCATGTTTTGTCCTGCTTCTGAACTTTCCCCCAGCAGGGCCCTTTCCCTGACAGCCCTCTAGGACTGTGGCAGGGGTTTTGGCAGCTCATCCCCAAGGTATCTGCAGCAGGCCGGCGCCCAGAGAGCAGAGGCAGGACAGCCCCAGGCCCACAGGAGATTTTGGAGGGGTTGGTGAATGCAGACACCAACCCCTCCATGGGAGGAGGTGGGCTGGCCAGCAGGAACCACTGTTGGCATTCCCTCATGGAAGAAAGGAGAAAAAGAAAGCTGGCACTGGGGTCCCTTCTTCTGCCACAAAATAGCTGGAAAAAAAGAGTTTTCTGTTAAGGCAGGTAGCCATGGTAATGTGCCTTCATCTGTTTCCCCAAGGGAGCTCACTGAAGAAGGTGTTGCTCTCCTGTATCTGCTGAAGTGCTTGAGCTCTTCCCCACCCATTTTCTGTGTTTCCTGTATATAAATGACTGAAGCTGTTAAAATTAGGCCCAGACCATGGTCCCGTGACAAAAAGCAGTGGTTAGCATGATTCTTATTACAAAAACCCCCAACCATTAGAGGGGAAATTAGCTGTATTTTTCACTTATTTTCCAGCAGGTCAGTTTTACCCACGTGTCTCTTCCCATAAGACACACGAAATGATCTAGCCCTTATCCCAGAGCAGTGCAAAAGAGCAGTGAAAGGGCTGGTTCCTGTGTGAGGGGCAGCTGGAAGCGAATGCAGGAGCAGCACTGCAGGCTCCATCTGCAGCCGTGCTGGGCTGGTTGTCCCGCAGCTGTTCGGAGCTGGGATCTGTCGGTCGCTCTGTTCTCTATCCTGGTGCTACTTCTCTTCTGGCTTGTACGTCAGAGGAGCTGTGTGCAAAACCAATCGGCATCCAAGGATTGTTCTGGCAAGCAGTGTTTTTCATTTAAAGCCAAAATGAAAAATGAGGTAAAGTTTGTCATACTTGCCTGATTCTTTTTCTTTCTGTTACTTCTGTTTTCTTCACTCGTGTGAAAAAAGGGGAGTTTAAGTATGAGGGAGATGGATTTTTCTTGCCTTTTTTTTTTCCCCCAATTTTTCAGTCATTTATGAGACTATGTTGTTGTGTTTTCTGACCCACCTGATCCCAGACCAGGCTGATCTACAGTCTTATTTTTATGACAGATGGCTGATCACCAGCACAGCTGAGTTAGGGGCCTCAATGAAAGGACCTTGACCCCCCAGCCAGCATCTCTTGAGGAATTCTCTTTGTTGGATGCTTTCAGCTGAGGCCTCTCCCAAAGTCGAAGGTGATTTCTATTTGCCAAAGTGGGAAGACAACGGGAGGCAGAATAAAGATGAAAATCCAAGCAGTCAGTTGAACTTGTTCAGACTGATACCAGCCCAAGGTATTCAGGCAGTAGCTAACCCAAGGTTTCCCTAACCTTGGCAGAAGTGCAGGAAATAGTTGCAGGAGGATGAAGTGTTCTTGAACTGTTTCTCCAATGTATCAAGAACAAGCAGGCTATTCTTCAATATTAAGCACGTGCTTCTCTTTTCTTCCCCTTTAAAGAAACTTTTTATTGTAGACTATAAAAGGGGGGGGGCAGGGGGGAAATCAATCAATCTCTGTTTGTGGACCCCTGGGCTGCATCTATGCTATCCAAGGACAAAGATGCAAATCAGGACCTCCCCAGCATAATAGCATTTAGAAGGCAGATTTCTTGCTGAAGTCTTATAGCAAAAGAAATAGCTGTGCTCAAGTGTTATTTTAAACAAAAAGGAAAAAGATTAATTAACCACATTCTTTAAAACATCAGCTTCCCTGGATACATCAGAAACAGCATTCCAGATAAAAGCAGCATGATGTGAAAAGACCTGATCAGCAACATATTGGTGTCTGGGCTTGGGGACTAATGTAAGAACTTAAAGACTTGGCTAGAGAATATATCCTGAGAAGCATAAACATATAAGAGGATGCCAAACCATGAAAGGCTTCCTTTGCACTGAGAATTCAGAAGTCGGCGTGTTGACAAGCAGAGAAGCCAATGCTGCTAGCAAAGCACATAGGGTGATGAATAAACGCAGATTTTGGGAGCCTAGGAGGAGATCTAGAAAGGGGCCAACTGATTTAGCCATGTTTTTAAGTCTCTACACCCAGCATTTAGGTGCTGTCAAGCCTAAGGCCTCCTCCCCCAGCTGCCAGTGATGAGGTTTCACGGACTGGGGCAGCCGGCTTTGACTCAGTGTGTGCATTAGTGTTCAGTTCTCAGAGGGGATGCGGAGACTACCGAGAGACTGGCTGCAGCAGGCTGGCTGAGCCATTTGTTGAGCCTATGGGAGAGTCAGGTTTAATTTCCTGCTCAAATGCGCTGCATTTTCTGGCTCTTGGCTCAGCAGTAGGCTCCTGGAGTGCCTCCCTGGGGGCCCAGATACACCTCCTCCTGTGTACCAGGGGAGAGCCTGGAGGCTGTGTGGGATCTGAGCTGTTCTCTAGCTGGCACAGCACGTTCGAGGCAGATGTATGCCTCTGTAACTGTGACATCCCACTAGCGTCTCTGGAGCTACTGCAGCAGGAATGCTGGCTTGAAACACTTGAGCCATGAGCAAAGTAAGTGAACAGATATGGCTCGTGCAGTTCTTAAACATGAGATCTGGCCACACATTATTAATTGGGAGAGTCTCTTTGGGATGCCAGTGGAGAAGTAGTATTCTTCTCCTAAGAGGAAAAAATGCAATTTTCCTCCAGCTGCACTTAAAATTGGATAGTTCAGTAATTAGCTGAGAAATAACAGATTTACATATGAAGCAATATAGGAAAGGAAGGGTAGTTGTTAGGTACTAGTTAATGTGCAGTCTGATTTTTGATGGATAAGCTAAGTTTAAAAGCTGTATTCTAAGGAAAATGGACATAACTGCAAAAATATGGGATGTACATATGATGAGAGAAAAAAAAAACCTCTTTACCTAAAAGAGAAATTTGAGAGGGCAGTCCATGGGAAAAAACACTGATGGCTTCCTCTTTTGCATTTAGCATAAGCCTACCATGCAACCGCCCAAGATAAACACTGTCTTTTTCTGGTTTGGAAAACATCTTGAATGTCCTTTAAACTTGTTGACTTGCTCCAATTTTGTCAGGCCTTCTTGCATAAGCACATTGCTCCCAACACAATCATCCCTTGAGACGTACTCATGTTATTATCAGGTACCTCCTGGGGGCTGAGCACCTACCCTGGGAGGATGCTGGTAAGTACTTGCAGGCACCTCTTCTTCAGCAAAGAGATCAACGTCTATGCAGCTGATGGCTCTCGTTCTTGTTTGGTTGGCAGGGATGGTGTCACTAAACTTGAGCTCACTTGTCACAATGGAATTCAATTATCTGCTGGAGAGAAGCCCTGACAGCTGTGGCGTAGGTTTTTCAATGTGATGTTGCCTGGATCGCAAGAAAAATATCAAGGGCTGGTGAGAACAGCCATGTTCTAAAAGCATCTCCGCCTGGGTTAGACCACTGCCTACCAAAGAGGTACGTGTGATTATTTTGAAGTTATTTATTGACTGTCAGATCGTGGTTAAAGTTTATCTTTACTGCAAGTTGTCCTCAGGAATTCTTTTAGTTCATCAAAAGTAACTTTTCTTTTCCAGGGCGTAAGTTGGAAGCACAGTGTTTGTTTACCACATTGCCCCTGGGTTTGCCTCTGGCTTGTGCATCCTGGGGGAGAGGCAGTGGGTCTGCTGCTGGTTCCTCAAACATTGACATCTGTGATGGCCTTCTGTAGTGAAACCATTTTCCTAGCAGCAGCATCAGGTAAGACCTCATCATTTTCTTATGGTAATGGTTATCATTGATAAACTAAGGAAATGTGAGCTGAAAAAAAGAGCAAGTAGTTTGTGTGCGTGTGTGTGTTTGTTTTGTGGTTTGTTTTTTTAATGGAACATTGCCTTAGCTTGTATACCATAGTATCGGGATTTCTTAATTTTTAGCTTTTTTCTTGTTGGCAAACAAGTACTCATACCAGTAGCTCTCTAAGGCCGCTGACATGCTCTGAGATGCTGAAGGCACTTTTATAATAAATCTGCTATACTCTTGCACAAGTAAAGGACCCATACTGTGAAGAGGAAGGTGGCCCAGCTGGCATTTGGTTGCCCTACTGCCAGCCTTGGAGAAACACCCAACCACCCGGATGCACACACACCTCTGGGAACCTTAAAGGTAGACCAGGATTTACCCCCTGATTTACATCCCTGAATCCACCTATTCCCCAGGATCCAGGAACATTGTCCCTCAACCACTGAAAAAGAAGCCTCTTTTCTGTGGGGAATCTGTGACAGCCAAGCTGCACCACATCAGAGGCTAACATGCATGTCTTTTGGGAAGTCCTGGCTGTGTCCCCTGGGCTTCAGGTAAGCTCTCCCTAAATCACAGAATGTTCTGAGTTGGAAGAGACACACAAGGATCATCAAGGCCAACTCTTAGGTGAATAGCTCCTATGGGATCAAACCCACAACCTTGGCATTATTAGCATCATGCTCTGACCGGTGGAACTGATGTCCCTGGGGACCATGGCTCCAGTCCCTTCCTTCCCCTTCCTGGGTTGAAGCAGAAAATACATTTTAAGTGGTGGAGGGGAGGCACTCCATCACCTTCATTAAAAAAGTGAATCCTTCTTGGCCCCAAGGATTTATTTCTGTCTGGAGACTTTCTGTGTATTAAGGAACAGATGCTTGTGCACTTTTTAGGCCACTGTCAGATTAAACCATGCATGGTGCAAGTCGATGCTTCTTGTGCCTGTCATCCAGGAGCTTCCTGGGCTAAGTTGGAAGTTAGACCACAGAGCTGTACTTCGTCCGTCCGTGCCCCACCCAAATGAGGGGAAAGGCACCTTGATAAGGCCCTGTGCTCCTGCCTCAAGCTGAAAGGGATGACCTGTCTGGCGAGAGCTTTGGGAAGGAGTTTCTTCTCCAAAAAGTGAGTGTGTTGTAATGTGTTTGCATTATTCACTGTCAGCTCTTGATGACTGCCATTAGGATTAGAAACAATTTGGAAATTCTGGAGTTAAAAGTATGTAAGTCGCATGAAGATAATACTTAATAAACACGAATACATGGTAGGGAGGTTTTTTTCCATCCTTTTAATATGACTTTTAGACTTACAAGCTTTTATCTTATTTTATGAGGCCATGTGAAATAAATTAAATGTAACACAAGATGCTGTTAAAAAAGATTTTATGACATTGAGAACTGGTTCTATATTAGGACCAGATCCTACAAAGGCTTATTGATGTGAGCAGTTTTGCTCCCATAGATAAGCTGTGGAGTCAGCTATGGCTAACCATTTAAATGCTCAGAATCAGGCCCTCATTTTGGATGCACTTCTCATTGTTAAATCAATGTGAAAGTGAAATCTGTCTCCTCTCAAAAGGAAATTGCCAAGACTTTCTACGCTAAGATTTGGGATCTGTAGAAAATGAAGCCTTTTTATTTTTTCTTCCCTCCAATAATCTGTTCAGTGAACAAGCTGTGAAAAATAGTTCTATATTTTTTCCATGTGATGCAGCAGACGGTAAATTTCCATTTAAAAGAATGATCAGAGTAGCTGCTGGCACTGAACTCTGTTGTCTTAGTCAAATCTACTTACAAAGAGTTTACAGCAATACAATAGCTTATTATTTCACTCAACCAGAAATCAGATGAAAAAGGCAAAGGGGAAGCCTGAAGTAGGTTCATGGTCAGAATTCTTTTCTTCCTTAACATCTTGGGGTGTTTTTAATGCAGGAGTTGAGATCAGTAGTTTTATGTATAAGGAGGAGACTACTTCTTTTCACCTCTACTTTTGTATGCTGTGAAATAATCAGACTATGCACTTCTATAGTGCCTTTCTTCTGCGGATCTGAAAGCACTTTACAAACATTAATTAAAGTCTCACAACACCCATGTGGAGGTAAAGGAGCATTGTTTGTGTATCTAATGCAAAGGCTTAACCTGATTCTTTAAGTACTCTACCAGGAAAATAAAGGAAAAGCCAAAGCAAATTAATCTAACTGAATTGCTGGGAGCATTTATATGTGTGTGTGCATGTGTATATGTGCATATATGTATGTGTGTGTGTCTGTGTGCATGTGTGCCTGCATCTCTGTGCTGCTGGAAGCCTCAGACTGCACCTCCTCTGCCCTGCACATCCTGCCTGTTGTTGTCTCAGGGGATTTGATGTGTGCTGCTGCTTCTCTCTGCATAATGCCTCGGGTCCATCAACAAATGTGTATTTTCTAGAAAACCTGGGGAAAGCTTGCATTGCCATTGATTATGCTAAGATTAGTTTTAAAAATTTAAAAGGCAGAAAATGTCTTTTTTTTTTGATCACCAAATTTGTGAATAAAAGTAATAGATGGGCAGTGAGGACCCAGAAGGGGTTTTTGCCACCTGAGCTGGACCCCTGTGGTGGAGGCTCCAGCACCTCTCCTCTTTGACTGCCCCTTGTTCTCAAGCCTGGTGGCCTTGTCCTTGCTGCTGTTACTTCCAAAGTCTCCCATCCCAGGGAGTTTTGGGTGCAGCAATGCAGAGAGAGAGCTGCGGGGTGGGCTTGGCTCCTGCTGGGGCTGCCAAGTCCCCTCCATGTCTGGAGGCAGGAGAGGGGCATCATCCTACTGCAGCTTAATGTTGGGCTTGGCTTGGCTCTGCACAGTAGCAATGCCTAAGTAAAAATATGTTAAATTATTTTATGGACGTTATAAAAAAGGGTGTTGCCCTCCTCAAGAGGGACTTTTAGCATCATTCCTGCAGAGGTGTATTCCCTGTACTTTGCCAGGTAGGTGCCCACCCCATGCCCTGGGCAGGTAGAGTTGTGCTGAGCATCTCCACCTATCCACCTTTGCTGCTTTGATTTCCTGCTGCTGTCTCTTCAGCCCCAGTGAAAGGCCAGAACAGCCTCAGCCCAGGGTGTCTGATAGGGAAGGCTGATTCATCATGGCTCTCTGCTTACACTGGCAGAAATGAAAATGAAGTGAGGGAATTAATCAAAATGGAGGAAATTCAAGCTGAAAGACCAAGCAACTCTTCTATTTTCAGCTCAGTGCTGTAGTGTACAGGCCTTTCTCTAATTTGTGCAGCCCAGAACTGCTGAACTCTTGCAGCCTGACTTCTCTTTTCCTTAGACAAATCAGATGAAAAAAAAATATTTCTAGTGGTTAGAGGACGGCATTATTTTCTTTCTTTGGGTCAAAGCTGTAGGGAAATAGGTCCACACGACTACCATGAATTTGAAATGTGGTCAGATGGCTACTAAAAGTAAAAGGGGCCCCAGAGCCATAAGCTTTTGTCAACCCTAGTCCCACATTCTGTTACAGTCTAAAAATGCTTTTGGGTCACCAGCATTAGATCCTTTTCTTAATCTTCATCATGTCTTCTTTCTGCTAATTTTACTTTCACTGTCTGACATAGGCTCTAAGATCTTCAGTGCAAAAAGAGCATCTTTTATCTTTGTAAAGTGTCATGCAAACTTAGGGTGGTACGTAAATATTTAATAATAATATTAGTGATGAAGAGTAATAATAATATTAGTGATGAAGAGACATTCCTGGAGGAATGTCTTCTTCCTTGAAGATGCAGAAGATATCGTGGTAATTTGGGTACTGTTTCATTTTCCTGGGGAAAATTTCTCTGCTCACTCATTTTCCAGTTGCCTCTGTCATCATCTTGGGTAAGGCTATTGGGGCACACTACTTTTGACTGGGAATGACTTAATTTGAATTGGGCAAATAACAGCTTTTTCACCTGAGACTCTGAAAAAAATTCCTCTAAAATACAAGTTCCCTTTTTCTCATATTAGAAAAATGTAAACGTGAGGGGGAAAATTGTCCAGAGGTGCCCAAAAGGGAGACGTGTGAGCTCTTGTGATGCTGGAGGTGGCTGACCTGTGCTCCCTGACAGCAGTGGAGGGGCTTCAAGGTGCTCGAGCTGGGGCAGCATCAGAGGAAACAGGCTGCAGGTACCTCCAAACTGTCCCCAGCACTCTGCTCATCAACCTTTCTTACTTCTTTTCAGTAGCCGAAATAATTTTTAGATGGTTTGGCTGTATAACTAGATTTACTTTATAGGAGGGTTTATACTGTACCTACTTAAATCTTAAATTTTCTAATGATTGTAGCCAATAGCAATTAATTTAAAATAATTAAGACAAATATACACATTACATTGCCAAGCAGCACATTTTTCTCATTCATTTATGACTTAATAGACTTCAGTGTATATGCTCAGCCTTTACTAATTGCACAGTTGACAATTCTTTACGACTTTGAGGAGTTCAACATTTTCTCTCTCTACTGGCTACAACCTCTTAGCATAATCATAGTCTTAACTTTGTTTAACTTATGTTAAAGCAAAATATGAATCTAAACCACAGGAGGCAAATAAAACACGTCATTGTACAGTTCACTACATTTTATAAAACCATTTTACAACATGAACCATCCATCCATTCTGCTCAATGGAGTAAATGGGATCTAACCATGCTTTAAGGACTGCGCTCATCTTTAAACTGATTAGTTTCTCTCCTTATTACAAAACACAGGCATCTATACCAGGTCTAATGTCTAATTTTATATACAATTAAATCGGTAAGCCCTGTTGCCTCCAGCATAATCATTTAATCATTGTTATTTACCTTGAGGATTTTGGGTAGGATCAGAGACTCATTTCTCCTGTTGCTGTGTGGTGTGGGGAAAGCCTCAGCAGGGAGGAGACCCTTATGATCCTGGCTGCCGCATGTAAAATGGGATGGAGATGTACAGAAGGGTCAAGCCCATGGCCTGGAGTCGGCAGGAGATCAGGGAAGACTGAGCCTCGTGTGTGGTGCTGGTTGGGCAGCAGGGTTGGGGTGGGAAGGTGGAGACAGAGACTGGTGTCACTGGGGTCACTGGAGGGGCAGAGGCAGAGCGGTGCTGCAAGCTGTGCCCACTTCCATCTGTGCCAGATTTGGGGTGCATGTCCTCAAGACAGGACCCAGTCAAAGGCAGTGTGGATGGGGCAGCAAAGCAGGGTTGGGGTGCTCGTGGGACAGCCCTGGAGATGGGTTTGGTGGGGATGAGCGCTTCAGGGAGCGCTGTGAGGATGCAGCACTACAGTCACAGGCAAGAGCATTCCCCTGCCCCAGGCACCTACATGGTGATGCATCTTCCCTACTCTGCACCAGGAGAGGGAAAGGAAACGGTGCCTCGACCAAAGGTTAATGCTTAAAACCCCCCAGGGCAGGGAGGAGGCCGCCGGGGCTGGCAGCAGCTCAGCAGCCGGGGCTGAGTGTCGGCCGGGAGCCCATTTGCTCATAGCAGCGCCTGGTTAAACCCGCAGCCTGCACATGGCTTTAACCAAGTGCGGTGCAGCGACGCGAGCGAGGGGCTGCCTTTGGCATGAGGGCTTTGCTCGGCCCCGCCATTAGGGGAGGAAGGCTGAGATTTGCACTGGCAAACAGGCTTCCTTCTCTATTGCTAACCCCCCCCCCCCACTTATTTTTTCCTTTTTTTTTTTAAATCGTGTTTAACACTTGTACAATTTGGTGAAATTACAAGCCCGCGAGGACAGAGGGAGAAGCCAGTCTGTTTAAAAAATAAAAAGAGGACATGATTACTTTGCTGAAGCTGTACTTTCTATTTTCTCTTCCAAAAGAGACAAAGGGAATAAATACTTAAAACCCAGTGGTGACGACAGTGAAGCAATCATGCAGTCGCTGGATACCTTTGTCTCAGGGGGGCATGTAGTAATTTTTACATGTCTGCCACTGGGTGTCAAACCTTTCTTTTCTTCCCCTTTCCATTTTGGATGGCCAAACTGATTATCTAAAATAGAAAATTAGCACACAATGGCTTTACTCTGTGATACCCCTTATGCAACTAATGGGCAAAGCTTGTTAATTGGTTGTAAATGCCAGCAGGTTGCCAAGATAATACTTCAGAAATAAGCGGGTATTCTGATAATTACAGCAATCTTCATCTATAAAAGCTTAAGTAGATGAAGTACTGGCTGGCTTAAAACCAAGATTTATCCCGCTGCACTCACATTAAAAGAAAAAATAAGATGAAAACAATAATGTAGCAAAACAATTATATAGCAGGAAGCGTTGTAGGTTTTAGAGATTGTGAAAACTCAGAAAGTAAAACAGTGCTGTAATAACCAGTTATGGAAAAATAGGCCATTTACATTTGTGTATAATTAAATAGTAGGCTATGCAATTTCACTTTTTAAAGTAAACTGCCTTTTCCTTTTTTTATAGGGCAACGTAGCCATAATTGCTGCATTAAAGCTTTAATGAAAGAAAAAAGCAGCAGATCAAGATGACATGTAACATCCACATTTGTACTGTGGTGTTCTGCTTGTTTAGTAATGGGAAGCTACTGAGGAGATTAAAATTGCAGAATTCTTCTTAGTTTTTTTCCCCGAAAATTGCTATAGGAAGATCATTCAAAGTCTAAAATTCATACAATTTATTTTCCTACCTTCAATCCACAAGGATTTAATGGCTTTCCTAAATCTCAGAGTGTCTGAAGAAATACTTTCTTGCAAAAAGGGAGATATTATTTCAGCTCATAAAAATTATCAAAAGTAAGCAGCTCAAACTTGAAGTGTAGAGGTCTCACCTCATGTTTTAGACTATTACTGCAAATACTGAACACTATTTTTGAACTCAGGGCTGCTTTTCAGCTTTCCTGTCAGAATGATCAACAGGTTGATATATAATCTTGCTATTTGTCATTTTTAGATTTTTTTTACATGTTACAAACAAATTGCAAAGCGCGGTAAAGCCAGGCTCAACTGTGTTAAAGCTCTGGACTATGGGTATGAGTTTTCAAACCAAAGTTTTGTCTATGATAGTGTAAAAGCAAGAGTGATATTGGGGCAGGAGAAAGCCTTTTTTAAAAATGACTTTGGGTGCATCTCATAGACTGCTTTTAATAACTGATGCCTCCTACAACTGAGGGAATGTTTTGGCACATTTTGGCACATTTTGTCAGGAGCACTGCAGACAGAGGAGTGTAGGATATTCCTGAGGGGCTGCTTTGCTTGGGCTTTAGAGGAAAAGGCAATGTCAGACTGGAATGCCCTTCCTGCTGGGTGTCCAGGGGTCTGTGTTGTTGGCTTGCAGATAACGGGGGTCTGCCCCTAGGTAGTGCTGCTCTGCTGGAGCACTGGCCCTTCCCCTCCCTGCAGAAGCACAGGGGCTGCAGAGAGCCCTTTCCTGGTGGCTGAATGCATGTGCCTGGCATGGTCCTGGGTGCAGGGCACTGCCACTGGCACAAGAGCAGACCACGCTAGATTTTTCCAGACATAGAAAACAGGATGTGACATGCCCTCTGGTGGGGTCTGCCTGGTGGGACACTGGTGGAAATGCTGGAAATAAGGCACACTGTGCCGTGGAAAGTTAGATTTGCATGCGTGCACTTTCTCATGGTAGTCAGCTTATCAAATATTTGATGGAGATGTCTTTCCTGTGTGTGGTCATGCAACATCTACTTGAAATTTTTCTCACGCATAATCCATAAAAAAATAAAAAGAGCCCAGTGCGCCACTAGGAATAGCTTGCTATGCCGACAAACCCCTTAAATTTGGGCAAATAAAGATGTGCACCTTGTCACCTAAACCCTCTGGGAAAACGAGGTCTGAAAGCACGGGGGCTGCCAGGGGAGACGGGTGTGAGGCCAGCCCCGCCGCCTGCCAGCCCCAGGCCCTGCACACATAATGGACTTTCCTAGTTAGTACATAATATATGGCACTTGTCCGAAGTGTGGCTGCAGGAACCAGCAGAGGAAGAAATAACTTGACGAGATCCTTTAATGGATCTCTCTCTCTTGTCTTCTAGGAACAAAATAAATATGAGACTTTTTCAACCGGCGTATATATCCATTTATGCTTTAAAAATTCATGAGCATAGGTTTCATATGATGGTGTAGTTACTATGGTAATTGTTTATTAATCTGGAGGAGCTTGGTAATTACCACAGTGCAGTTTATATAACTCAAGCTCGGAGTTAAAGTATGGTTATGATTTCTTTACACATCCATCTTTTAGACACTTTTTTCAACTTTTTTTTTTTATTTTTATTTAACAGAATATGCATTTTCCCCTCTCAGTTCTACTTTTATCCAAATGCATTTCTGGAAGTGTAGAGAGAGTGCAAAAATGACAGAGAAAAGCTTGCTCGGAGTTGGCAGGCCAGGACATCAGGAAAAAATGTGCAGAGTTAAGTTGCAGGTGGATATTTTTTAATTTAAAAAATGATGTCTTTCTCTTTTCCCTGGAGGATGGCTCATTTGTGGGAGGGCAGCAAGGGGCAGAGGAAAGAAGGTGGCAAAGTGGGGATGTTGCAGCAGCCCATGTGTCAAGCCTGGGACCGTCCCTCCAGCTGAGCATGAAGCTGAGGGATGTGGGACTATGAGAGGATGTGTGTGCATTGTCCTGCAGTTCTGATGTTTGTGTGTGGCAGAGGCACACAAAAAGAAAATCACATGTACTGGACTAAGGATGAATGGCCAGCTGGCTTTGGCATTTGGGGGATTTTTTGGTGTTGTGTGTGGTTTTGCTAATGGAGAATGCAGGAGTGGTGAGGTACCTGCCAGGTACACTGTGGCCCTTCAGAAACTCCTGCTGCCAGCTCTCTTCAGTCCCGAGTGTCTCCCAGGAACACGTACTTGCCCTTCCTGGGTAAATTTCATGTAAAAATCGAGTTTATTCATTCACAAATTTTTTTTTCAGAGAAGCACCACTAATCCTATCACTGTACGGATGCTCTCCAGAAACCCAAGAAACAGAAAACAATTTGAGTGCTTTTCAGCATTTTTTTTCCTTTTATCCACAAGCTCCTTTCTCCCAGAGAGTGAAAAATTGTGCCCACTGTGAATTTTGTTTCTGTGGTGATTCTAGTTTTGAGACAATTATTGGCCACCAGTTCATTCTGCGATGACCCCTAAGCCAGGAGCAGCCCTGTTGGCAGGTGACCCCTCCTCGCCTGTCCCCGCTCTCTCCTGCTGGCTTGCGCGGCTGGCGGGCTGGAGAAACTCCCTGGTCGGCCTGGCTTCATTGCTGAGAGATTCACATTATTTATATGGAAAAAGTGCAGGATGCCATCTCCTCGCTCGCTCTGCCTGCATAAATTGCGCGTGTTTATTATTCATCGTAACACAGCACATTCTCTGTTTCTGTGTCACTTGTCACTAATCACTTATGCATCTGATGTGCGGATCCAGAGCAGGTTCTTAAGCATTCTTGGCTTCAAAACATAAGATATGCATGGGTAAGAGTTTATCCCACCCCCAAAATAACAACTTTGATACATTTTCAAAAGGGAAAGTGCATATGTTACAGTACTCAGGAGCAGCAATAACCAAACTAGCTGAGAAGTGACACGGACTTGGGTTATTTTCTTGTTGCTTTTTTTTCTTTTTTTTTCTTTTCTTCTTTCTTTTTTTTTTTTTTTTTTGGTTTCTCTTTAGTATTTCATGAAAGTGTGTAAAAATCTTAACATTTGAATGCCACACGCTTCGTTCTGTCTGCGAGATAAAGGACATTTCTCTAAAAGAAACATACGCTCCTTGTTCCTTGTTTTGATTCCCCGTACAGCTTGTCACAATGCATTTACATTTTGCCCATACATTTGGATTTGCAACCCGAGCTGTGCTTTTGAGGAAGGGATGCAAACTCTTTTCTTTGACTTTTGGGTGTCAGTTGGGCCCTGACTGTAGCAGGGCAGGCACAGGGGACGCAGGCTGTACACAGCCCTTGCAGCTTCCACTGTGACCCACAGCCCTAGGGCACAGCGGCTCCTTTGTGGGGGGATGCCGCCTGCGTTGGCCACCAGCTGGGGAAGGGCTCTTTCCTGGAGGTTTTTTCTCTCCCCTGTTGCACTTCACTCCCTTCCCAGCCTGCCTCCCAACCCACAGAAGCCAACTGCCAAACCTCAGTGGACAGCATCACTGTCTACCCCACCTTTTCCCTGCATATTTCTTCCTCCTCTTGTATACTCTGGGAAACGCCAGAAATTTCCCTTTCCTTGTCTGGATCTGCTCTAGGGAGCACTGTGGAAATGCTGGCAACCCTGAGTACCCTGTGTTTAAGACAATGCCATGTTTTTTCCCTTCTCATGGTGCTGGATGAGCGGCACTAAGGGTGTGAGGCTGGGGATGGAGAGAGACCCCAAACAGGCTCAGCAGGGATAGCATTGTTCCAGAGCCTTCTGGAGTTTGGGTACCACTGTGAATAATGGTCGTTCAGCTGGGCAAATACCATCTCTCAGGTTGAGAATATGGAAAACATTCTTGCATTTTCTGGTAGTTGACCTGATTGCCCTGTAACTCTGCAAACCTGGTGAGCACAGCCAGTGCAGGGTCCACCCACAGGTCTCCTCACGAGCTCCCGCATCAGACCCTGAAAGAGATGATGGCTAAGCTGTATCTCCACTGTCTGTGGCTCACCTGCACCACGCCTGGCCTTATGGGAGGGCAATGTGCAGAGCAGCTGCCAGAACAATAGCCTGGGATGACCTATATTTAATTTAATTTCCTGGAATCATAGGATGGTTTGGGTTGGAAGGGGCCTTAAAGATCATCTAGTTCAAGGCTGCTGAAATGAAGCCTGCTTACTGACCCTGGCAGATGGAAACACAGGCGTTTCATCCAAGGAGAAAGAGAATTTGAATTGTTCCTTGCTCTGCTGATATCTGATGGGAACAACCTTACTAACGACTTTCAATTGCAAGTCCTCTTTGACTGTGTAGTGCAGTCAGCCCTAGGATAACACCAGGGAGGCAGCTTGAAATTAGGATACAGAAAACTGATGCCAAAAATATGTCAGCGTGGAAGGTCATTAAGAATTATCCATTTGTGCATGTTCACATGCCAGCAGTACCTTAAGTGATTACCTTAGAGGAATGGATTTGTCTAATGAACATATGAATTAATAATATAAAATTGTGATTGATAAATCAAATAAGAATTTACAATTTGCCAATGAATCTAACTGGAATGGAGTTTCACTGGATGTGAATGTGAGGGGAGCTGTTGGTGCTCTTTGCTAAAAATTACTCTTGGTGGTATTTTTCCACTTTATGACACCACAGTTGTAGGTGACTGATCTAAAAATCAGCCTGCCTGTACCTCAGGCGGGGACACGTTGTTCCAAAGATCTTGGCTCATCATTTCCAGTAGTTATTTTTTAAACCTCTCCACCTACACCTTTATTGATCTTTTGGGGTTTTTTTTAAGCTCAGCTAAGAAATTAACCTAGACTGGTATTGGCAGACAAATGATGGGATTTTAATGTAATAGTTGGTAGAATCCTGGTTAAATATTTTTACATTTAGGCACTCAGATAAAAGCAGCTGATATTTAACTCTGCTTTTCTGCATGGACGTAGCTCAGGTGGGACTTTTGATTTTTGTTTCTGAAAAATAGATTACATTAATATTTTCCTGAGTTGTGGATTATACCTCCTCCACAAAGGCTTTTTCAAGTCTAGAAGAGCAAGATATTTAGGTTTAAAAACTATCTGGTAGAGCTGGGCATTTTTTTTCCCTTCTAAAGCTCTACCCTTGTAGTGGTTAAGATCAGTGCAATCCACACACTGTTTTTCAAAAGAAGCCCTTATTGGCAGACACACTTCATTTGACATTTACAATAAACTTTTCATGATTTCTTACTGCATCTTCACCTTTTTGGCTTATGCCTTTTTGGGTTTGGAGCATTCCTAGTGAGCACCAGCTACAAAATGCTGTTAAAACTGCTGCTAGTCCAGCTCTTGTCAAACTGCATGTGAAAGACCCAGGTAATACGCAATTACTAAAGGAGTTGTTACATTTCATTACTCTGTGTCATTAATGTCTTCTCATGTGCTAATGAACCATAGTTAGGTCATAAATGTCTTTGAAATATAAGATTATTGAGGGGTTTTTTGACTTGATATAAAGGGGTAACTTCAGCCTGTTGGGTTTGTAGTGCCCTGAGTACCACTTCTTTTGCAAACCAAAAATTGTCACAGTAAAATTGACTGTTTAGTTGAGGTGGAAATTTCAAAGAATGCTTAATTTCAATTTTGCTACTAAAATGGTTTGGGTAATCATTAAATGGGTAACATCAGTTACCAAAACCCTGTACATCATTTGACATTTCATTTGGCAGAAATGGTGTTGATTTGGGGCTCTCCAGTGCATTCCTGGCTGTGGAGAGCTCCATGAGGGCATCCAAGGCACACACACACACACACACACACACACACACACACACACGGTGAGCAGCATCTTTATTTGTTGGTAACATTACAGGATGTCCCAGGAGGCTCCTATGTCCAGAGTCATGGGCCTCCCTTCTGTTTTCTTTTTTCCTATACCTAGCAGCTGTTGATTCAATTTTTTTTTTTTTTTTTTTTTAATTGCCCAGACCTGTGACACTTTCTGTGTAATTTATGGCATGTAATTCTTAGTGACAAAACGCCCTAAATGTAAAAATAGTAGTAAGAACGTGAAGGTAAAAAAAACCATTTGCTTGCTGCTGTAACTGGAAAACAGTGCACTAAGAATCAGTGTATGCTTAAATGATGTCTTTGTGCCTGTGGACGTTATGGGAAACACAGCAGCCAAGCTGCATTGTACAGCAGGCGTCCCAATGTGTAGAATTCCCGAAGGGAGGGGAGGGAAGGGGAGAGGGAGCCGGTCAGAAGTGGCCCATCACAGGCAGCACCCTCTCCCTGGAAAGGCCAGGGTTTGGAGAGCACTGTGTGGGCTCGGGAAGGCAGGAGCGTCCTTGTGCCTCGCTGCGCGCTGGAGTGGCGCGGCTCCCTCGCACGAGAAGGGAGCGGGAGGCGGCTGCACGGGGCTGGCGGCAGCCCTGCACCGCACAACGTCCCGGGAAGCTGCGCAGAGAAGCATGACACAAGCCTTGAAACATTTAGGGAGGGGGCATGTTATTTTAATATCCTTTTTTGTGCTTAATAGAAAAGGGGTTTGTGGTTAATTCTTTATTATCTCCGACAGCAGTTCTCGCTTCGGCTCCTCTTTCTTTAACTGCCAAGCTAGCATTTTCCTTTTTTATTGCTCCTTTCTTCGAGGTTTGCTTTGGAATAGTGCCAGTTATCATTTCCCATTAGGGCAAATATTGCATCAAACTCATGATTAGGGATTTGAGGGCTTGGGAATATCATTCTCTAACATTTGTCTTTCATTTTCAAAGTCTTTTTCTCTCTCTTTGTACACACACATATGCGCACATGCCTGCATATCTGTGGATATACATATGTGTATATATATTTATAGCGAAGAAGAAAGAGTGAGCTGCATGTGCCTGATTACACGGGTAGGTTTACATGTATGCATGTGTCTGTTTGCATGTAAAGTTTAAACCTCGTCTCCTAGACAAAGGAAGAGCTTTCTCCTCTTGTGCGATTTCAGAGGACTCAGAAGGTTAATAAAGGAGAAGAATAACAGATTTGTTTGTATGTTTTGGGTTAAATACTTCAGTTTTGCAGAGAAGGAAGGTGTTAAGAACACACACTGTGAGCGTGGAGATGAAGCCACTGCTAGGGAGCTGCTATCAGTTTTACCGACCCTACAAAACTGGGGAACAACACTGCCTAATTTTTCAGTGTGCCTTTTATGGTACCTTTCTATTACCTTTACCTGTACATATATAGCCACTTCATGTCTAGCACATCCCTTGAATGAAGTGGCAAAAAATATTACATTTCTAGAAATGAGCTATTCTGCTGTATGAACATATGCTGCACCACCTATATTGAAGAATGATACAGATACTTAGGTTCTGATCTGGACATCCTGAATAGTGTCCTGAATCACTAAAGGCGCCCATTTCTCTTGGTTAAATGTGGCCTAAATATCCCAAGGCAGACAAGAGACTGTGCCGGCCATGAGCACTGATTTAGGCTTCTGGCGTCTGGATTCTGGCTTAATCTACCTCTTCCCTTGCTTACCTCCCAACACTTAGGCACTTCTAAAATGTTCCAAAATCTTTCCAGCTGCCACCTATTTCTGATGCTGGCTCACAAAACCCAACACCCGCTTTCAGTACCTAATTTTAGGAGGATTTTTGCAGAATATATTTTTTTCCTGGTAAAACTTTGCTTACGCCTGGCCTGGGGGAAGGCATGTTACAGGTGGTTCTCCCCACCAGGTGCTCTTGTGGGAATTGTGGTGATGCCTGGGGTCTGTGCTCCCCTCCTCCACCACCCTCCTGACCCCCCTCCCAAAAAAGGGTTCCTGAGAGCCAGGCACCATCCTCCTTCACACCCGGCAAATCACTTAACCTCTCAGCACGGCTTTCGCAGCTGTTAACACGGGGAATGGTTTTATTTCGCCTCCTCTCGTAAAGAGCATTGCGGCTCTGATCGACCCGAGGCCAAGCATTATTTCCACTTACAGATAAGTTGGATTTTGGCAGCTGGTGAGAGGGAGGTAAGCACATTCATCTGGGTAAAATCCCCTGGCTGGAGAAATAGCCAACGGGGAAGTTTTATAAGGCAGGCACAAAGCAATATCAACAATATCCAGAGCAAATCTTGTATCGGAGTTGTTATTTTTGCTCTGACCTGGCGGTGGTCGGCTGGGGAATTGGGGGGTCTGGGAGGAGGCTGGAGCAGGCGAGCAGCAGAATGGTGCCGGCCAGCTCAGCTGGGGTGGTGCTGACACTCACAGCACCCGACAGGTTCCTAAATACATATATTTCCAGGCAGCCAATTTGCCTCCAAAAAATTTATTCTTCAAGGCTTCTTCCCATCTGCCAAAAGAAAACATGTCATTTATAAAAAAACCCCGAAAATCTAACACTGACAGACAGGAGTGTGTCATTGAGCTACAGCCCTCGGCTTTTACCTGAGCCTAGCACCGGAACCGAGTGGGGAAACAGCCCTGTCACCCACATGCTTTATGAATATAGTCACCTTTTAATTGTTCTTTTCCCCTTATTCACAGTTCACCCTTTCTTTTTTCCAAAAAATACCATACTTACTTCATTAAAATTTCTGCAAAAAATGAGCCCAGGCAAAGTGACTCAGTCACTGTGCAGATGAAATACAATGTCACCTCTTTTCCTGCTCCTAGTACAATGGCTGTAAGTTAAAATCACTACAGTAATTTTAGTAATTTATACTGTAATCCAGACTGATAAACTTGACTTTGTGTTTCTAGCTCTGCCCTGCTTCTTCTGCCCTCCCTTCCCAAAAATAAAGTCATAATCCCCTCATGGGAAAGCTTTAAGTTGAGAAAAGGTACAGTAAACTCCCAGTTATTTTAGAAGTCTTTAACTGATTAAGGCAATAGGATGGTTAATTATAATATTCTAAAAACACAGCTGCTAAAAAAAAGTTTCCAGCAGCCACCAACTTATTATTTTGTCATCATCTTAGACATACTTATGACATATGGGAAAAATAAAAGATTAAATCTCCGTCCCCAAACTGCCCCCACAGCCACGCAGTCCTGGAACAAGCAACATCTTCGGAAAGAAGGAGGCTCGGCCTGACTCCCTGCCAGTGTGCGCAGGGGCGGCTTCCAGCCCCACGTTCACTTTCACAGCCTTGAAAGCTGAATCTTCTGTGGGGTTTGCAAAACATCAGCTGGGAAAACTGTGGCTAAATCAAGAGCAACCACAGTTTGCCAGGGAACAAATATCCCAGCTTTGGCCATACCAATCTTCTCTGCACTCCGCTTATGTTTTCATTTCTCACACACCACAGAAATAGAAAAGTCATTGCTGGTATTGCCAGTGGGGCTGAATTATGGAGCCCCATAAACATTTTCTCTCTGCCTCAGTAAAGAGCAGCAGCCTTCTCCCCATGCCCACATTGTTGAGGCTACCTCAAAAATAAACCTGCCTACAAGAGGAAACCACAGTAGGTTTCCCAGAGGCAGATGGTGCCTTGGGTGGAGAAAGGATTTTCTATTGCCAGTCTCTCCATATGTCGAGGCCAAAGTGAGTAAGGAGCCCTTGGTGTGGTGTGGCACCCGGGAAGTTGGGCGGCAGTGGGCGACTGTTATGGTCAGCAGTGTTATTTATGCTGATGTTCTTTAAAAAAATCACCCACTTCATTTTAAAACTACAGATCAAGCAGGATGGCTTCTAACTTATGATCAAGGTGGAGACTGCTGAGGAAACCAGAGATGCTCAAATGAAAAGTAGATGTTGCTTCAAACACTAACCAGAAGCTGTGGTTGCATGAGTGGCAGAGCAGTGTCTGTGGTGGCTTGGTGGGGAGATCAGACTTTCTATGAGTAAGGTCTGACCATCCCCTTATTACAACCAAGCCATAAGCAGCTAAGGAATACAGCATTAACCTTTGTGCTCCAGCAATGTCCCAGTTATACATACTGCAATATAATTTCTTTTAGTTATATGGGAGGCAGAGACCATGGCTGTGATGGTGTTTGTACAAAGCTCTGGTAAAAGAAACCATCCACACTGGGAGCACAGCAGAGTGTCCCTCATTTCCCAGTGTGGGCATCAGCTATTCTGATGTGGGAGGAAAGAAGGCATGCCTGCCCACCAGCTCTTTTCAGAGAAATGTCATTGGATGTTTAGAAAAATACTAGCCCATGTTGGTTCCAAACCTTCCAGATCTGTCTGTAGCACATCTCAGAGTGCTGGCATTGCTTGGCATTGCTGCCCCAGCAGTGCTGGTCCTGCATAGGGGCTGACAAGTGCCAGTGCTGCAGGTGGCTCTCTTGACACCCCAAAATCCAGGACGTGGCTGTGTGTGCCTTTCTCTGAGCCGTTCTTTCCTCCAGTGTCCTGTCAGCATGGGCTGAGTGCTCACAAATAGAGCTGACCATGCTTGTCACTGAGATTTCAGCTTGAGTCTCGGGAGAAAGGGAAGTTTGGACACCTGGGAAATTATATCCATCCTGAAGCTAAACATGTGCCAATTTTTGAGTTGTGAGTGTAATGGAAAAGTACACTCCTGTACACGGGCGTGTACATCCAGGGGTACCTGGTGCAGCTCGTGCAATGCACAAAACCTCTCTACAGTCTTCCAGTTACAGGAAACCATTCCCAAAGCTTGCTAGAAAATGTCTGCAGGAGGATGTGAAGCACAAAATAGGGTAGCAGCAGGATGAGGAGCAGTAACATGCCTCCTCTGCCCACATGTTTTTTCCCCATACCTGCCACTCTCCAACCCTTTTTTTCCTGTGGAGCAGCTGGGATATCATGCACGTGCCCCAATGTGTACAAGCTTGGTGACACAGCCATGCCACCAGCTGGCCACCTGCAAGGAGCTGAAATCCAGCTATACAGAGCACCAGGGGTAATTCCCTGGGGCAGAAAAGTATCTGATCCCTCCTCTCCACTCTCTGATACCACTTGTTTCATGAAAATTATGCATCAAAGTGGCTGTAGCAGCAGGGTGGGATGGTGCCTCACCCCAAAGCCACTCAGGCTAGTGGAGGTGGTGTCCCTCACTTCGGAGCCTCTGGGTCAGGACAGTAACAGCAATAACACCATCAGAATTGTTCTCATGGGCTCACAGGGCTGCAAAGCCCACCAGCAGCCACCTTCGGGCTCACACCAGTGCAGGGGAAGGTGTGCTGGCTTTCTGCTCCTCACGAAAACACCTGTCTGCACTCAGGAGGTTTTTCCACCACTTCCCATGAAAGTCTCATCCAAACACCTTCAGTGTAATCATAGCTTGTGTTAAGTCAGTGTAACACAGACCAGCTTAAGTTTATAGTGCTGTTTTTATAGAGGAGCATTTATTTCTTGTATCAACTCTCATGGATGTTTTATCTGTTTTATATCCCATTGAATCCTCTGTGAAACTGCACTAGTTTACAATAATTTTATTACTTTATTAATTAAACGTTTTCCAACAAGCTAGCTATGGCATTTCTTATCATCAAGGGTTCCATTAGTTTTTAATGGTGTGAGACAAAATTACCATTTACCCACATGCAATTTAAGAAGCATCATTAACGCAGAGAAAGCACCAGGTGGGATTTCTAATAGTTACTGTTTCTCATTTTTGTTTTTATTTAAAAGGAATAACTGGTTTTGAGGTTTTTGCTGCAAGGTTGCCAAATCCTCACTTTGTTTTTTATGTTCAAGATAATTTAAAATAATGTTCTTCTATCTCCTTAGGCTCTTCTCCACACTATTTCCCTTATCAGCACATCGCGTGGTGCGTACGCAGTGTCTCGGTGCAGCCGGGTGAGTGTGTTGTCTGCACAGTAATCACCAAGAACAAAGACTCATCTGCACGGTCAGTGAGCAGGGCTGGGGGGCCGTGTGTCACACGTGTGCCTGAGACACTGCCTGGCTTTGCAGGGCTGTGGCAGGAGGCAGCTGAGCCCGTGCAAGCCCCAAACCACACTCAGCACCCACACTGTGTGACTCAGGGCCCACAGGCGCCGGTCGCTGGGTCCCACAGGAGCCATCCCAAGCACAGGAGAGTGGGAAGTGCTCCTCGGCCATGCTCATCCTTGGCATCAGGGACCAGCACCGTGAGGACAGGAAGTGGCAACCTGCCTTTCTAAAGTTCTTGAGAAACTTTCACACAGTTTGATACTTTGATATTGGTGTTCCTTGCTAAAGAGAAGGGAAACCCTACGATTGTAGTAAATATTTATCTTAAATGAAATGAGAATAATTAAATGGCACCTTCATTGCTATATTCTATTCAATTATGCTGACTATTAACTAATTGCTGACTCAGTCCATTTACATGTTAATAAATGTCTATGTTTAAGGTCCTCCTTGGGTAATTTTCTAGGTTTAACGATACGGAATTGCTGGTCTTTTTTTCCCCCATGGAATCACTGCTTTTGCTTAATTCTGTGACCTCCTGCTGCCACGCAAGGATGTGGGTGGTACAAACCTGCCCCTGGCCACGGGCACACGGTGGGTCCGAGCTGGGGCCTTGCTGGCGAGATGGAGCGCGAGGGTCCAGATGGTGCACGATCCCGTGAACCGCTGAGCGCGAAGCGCGCAGGAGGGTGTTAGGGATATTTAGTGGGATGTGTTTGACAAGGTGTTTCCTTATTTAAAGGGGAGGGGAGGAAAAGGCAGATGGTGTGGCTGTTTCTAATGACATTCCCTGGCTGGGTTTTTTAACAGCAGACATGAGAGGGGCATAAGCACCTGACGCGCCTGTCTGCTTGGATGCTGGGAGGGAAGGGACGCTGACAAAACAGGTCCCACCGCCACCCTGCTACCTGTTCTGCTTATTTAATAAGCCAGGGTGCCTGGTGAGGCTGATGGAAGGGTTTGTCCTGGGCCAAAGTCCCCAGAGCCACTGGTGCAGTATTTAACCATGTCACTTTGTCAAATCACAGCCACAAAGCTTCGGGGAAACAGCACTTTCCCAGAACCCCTCCCTGCACCCCTCTCCCTCCAGCCTCATCCTCTCTTATTTTCCTGCTCTCTGAGCTCTCTTCTTGCCCAGGTGGCTGTGCTGTCACGGCCAGCACTGTGCAGATGTGTCCCACTTCAGGCTGGAGCTGCTGCTGCCCAGTGGCCTCCTGGAAACACCTGGGGCAATGCTCTGGGTAGGAGAAAGGATGTTGCAATTGGTGTTTTCCTCTTGGAGGTTTTTAAGCACACTGCAATCAGAAGTGGTCTGATATTTTTGTATGCTTAGGAGCGTCTATGAAAATAGAAACAAATGCTGAATTTCCTAAATGGGCAGATAATTGTTCCATGATGGAGAGCAAACAAATGCACAGGGATGTCCTCTGCTTTAAATGTACGCTGCACTGAACTCCTGGTCAGATAAATTTCTAATTAATTTGCTTGTGCAAGACGTGGAACAAAAGCTCTTATTATATATTAGAGCAAGAGGTGCAAAAATTCCTTCCTTCCTTCCTTCATTCTTCCACATTATCTTATTTCTTGCCTGCAAAGGGACTCGGGTGGCCGTCCTGGGGGCGATGCCACGCCAATCCCCAGTGGGAGTTGCCAAACAATCCTGCCCCCGCCAGCATGGCAGGGGGTGGCAGAGCTCCCGGCAGCCTGTGGCAGGAACCCCGCGCCTGGGCCGGTTTGGAAGCGGTGCCAGGCGGGCAGGCGGGCAGCGCAGAGCTGCGACTGGCACTTTATGCTAATGGCTCAGCCATTATTTATTCCTTTGGAATTCATTACAGTCGCATTATTTGCGATCGGCTCGTTTAGTGTCACGAATGCATCCGCAGGATTTTTTTCTTGTGACCTAATTAATAATGAATGATTCTGTTTGGAAGCGCCGCCGTGCGCGGGGTTTGCAAGGCAGCGCAAGAGTCACAGCGAACGTGGCTCGGCTGCTCCTGCGGGTGACAAACGTGCCCGCAAATGCTGCCCAGCCGCACGGGCAGGGGCCGGGCACGGGCTCTGCAGGCTCCACACAGCTTACCCTGGGGCCAGCCGCCCTCGGCACAGGCGTCCTGGGCAGCTCCAGCTTTCTCTCTGGTCAGAATACTTTTTTTTTTTTTTTTTTTTTTGGCGGCAGCAGATCAGAGCTGACTCTCCTACCAAAACCAAAGTTGAGCACCGACCTTGTCTAAAGCAGAAAAAAAAACTTCAACAGTATTTTGGGGAAATTCAGTCTCTGTTTTCGTTGACCAGTAATGTATTCGGGTACTGTAAAGCTGTACAGGAAGGGAAGATTTTCACTGACAGAAAATCTTTGCTATTTTACTTGAAGTAAATATTTTCTTTGAACATGGTATTAAAAAAAAAAAAAACCACCAAAACAAAACAAACAAACAAAAACTTAACTTTTTTAAACGTGAAATTTCCAGCAATACATAAAAAGCAATTGTATTTGAAAACACTGAAGTGACATTGACTTCTCTAATTTTTTCCCTCCTCGAGAACCTTGGCAATACCCACAAGAATATAGTCTCTTTTTTCCCAAGGAAGTTCTCACCCAAGTCTTTTGCCAAGACCTACTTTTATGTGAACCCATGCCATCCATCATCTCCACTTCACACTGACCCCGAGCCTGGGTAAATGTGGCACCACAACATGGAAATGGCTTCATCCTTCCCTACTCAACACCTCCTTGCTAAAAATGGTTCAGTTCAGCAGCAGGGATGTCAGTTCACACTGATGTCTGGGCTAAGTTCGTTCCTGGAGGAGTGGTGCAGGGAAGTCCCTGTCCCTTGCAAATCCATGTCAGCTGAGCAGGTTGGTCTGCACCATATTTTTTTATTTTCACAAAGTCACATCATTTCAAATCTCCCTGTGGAGCAACAAGCAAACTTTAAAAATATTTGTGAAAGCCTATAAATAGCTATAATGATATAAATAATATTTTTGTGAATGCAAACCTACTCCTCTGTTTCCCACAAGCACAGCCTGGGGGGACTGTAAAAAGGCAGCAAGGCAGCTCTGGGTCCAGAGAACATTTACTGCAGCATTCCAGGGGCTCATCTCCCTCTGGGGTGGTGGGAGCTGGGCAGACCCAAAGTGGTTTGGGTTTTGCAGCAGGAGCTGTGGCGCTCCCAGCACCCTGGCAGGCACACCCAGACCCACACAGCAGGGGAAAGCCCTCCCATAGGCTTCATACCTTTGGCACAAATACTGTAGACAACTTAATTTCAGATTCTTAAGGCTAAATCAATGATCTTGTTTCATTTTGTTACAGTGAATACCTACAGTTCAGGTAATCAACCTGAACTAACAGCAAAAACTGTGTCTAGTTGTGGACTCATTTACAGACATAGTTAAAGTTGTGACATGCTATGAATTTTCCTTTATGTAGCCATCATGAGAGAATGATTCTCTTGCTCATCCCTCCTGAGAGTTTCAGGTTGGCATAAGACCTTAAATCCTTTATGAACAGCTGCAAGACAAACACTTGAACTACTTGCTAACATCAAGTCATAGAATACCTTGCACTAATACTTCAGGAGCAAATATCCTAAAAATAAAATAATAAAACCAAATTTTTAGGAAAGCAAAGAAGGATTGTTAGAAATCTGTTTTTGGCTCATGGTGTGACATTTTAAATAGGGGGGAAGGGCCTCACCCACTCCCTTTGCAAAGCCTCCCGATAGTGCCATGCCACTGCCAGGTGGGAAATCCTCCTGGGCAAGCAGGACCTCCTGGTGCATGCTGCTGCAGGGCTGGATTCTTCCCAGTCAGTGCTATTGGCTTTAGGTCCTTACAGAGAAAATTACTGAAGCAAAAGTCCTTTTAGGACCACAGGTAAAAGCTTTTTGTGTCAGAAGGCACGTAGTGGAAACTCGTAAATTAGGACATGCCTGTGCAGCTTGCTGTGCTTGGCCATCTGATTCCTTTTTCAAATATAATCACTTAGGACAGTCCCACAGCACATTTTTATGTAGAAGACATGGGTGCACAGAGATTTTCAAGGAAAGAAAGAAATAACTGGAGGTCTGAATCTTTTCCTTCAGTGCATGGGAAGGTGAAGGAAGTTGTCAGGAGCATCACTGTCCCACCAGTGCACACAAGAGCTGCTTGTCCCCACCATGGAGGTGACAAAAAGCTATGTGACAACATCTCTCTCTCAGGGACATTGCAAAACTAAAATGAGTGTAATAAGGTGCCTTCAAAGCCTCAGAAGGAAACCACCAACCACGGTCCCTGTAGAGGCTGCTCCCTCTCTGAGAACATAGGAGCTCCCCTCTAGTGGGGCCACCTGAAGGGCTGCACATCACCTGTCCCTTTGTTTTTTCTAAATAAACAGAAATAAGCTACTCTGGCTGGCGTGCAAAATCACATAACACGCACACTTCCTAGCAGACAAGTCAAGTGATGTCTTCTTTGTTGTGCATATATAAGTACACACATTCCTCTCTCCACACCCATTTCATTATTTGATTGGCAAGTACCTGAGGTGGGTGTGTGGGGAGTACATGTGTGTTTCGTTTGCTTGTGTGATCACTACAGAGAAATCCACATTAAATAGGGAATTGGAGACTGTGTTTCTCTAGCTGATATCCAGCTTAATTTTAGAGCAAATACTGCTACCAAAAGCGCTGCCAGAGTCTGCATTGCACAACTCCAGACAGCATCTTTCACAAAACAATTATATTTTTTCTAGATGTAGTGAAAGCCTTGAAAAAAGTTTACTTGATGTCTAACCAAGCAATGCTGCATCTTCAGATTTGAAGGAGAGCTCAGAAAGTTAGTTTTTTATTATTCTTCATTTAAGTATTATTTTTTAATTGCAGCGTATTAAACATAAAATCTGGTACAATCTTTAAAAATAAATAGGACCTAACTATAAATGGGCCCTGTTGTGTTTTTATCTTTGACAAGCAAGTAATTGCTTCTCAAATTTATCAGTTTGTTTATGCAAAAACCATTTACCAAGCCTAGCTCAAAAGCATCAATTTCATCATTATCATCTTATTAATTTAGCCAAGCTATAACACAGCTGATTATTCCTGAGTAATATCCTCTGCAGCACATCATGTGTGGCAAAACCATCTGTACAGTACCTATTTAATAAATAAACCCTCGGCTAAATGTCTCTGTTTATTGAGAACTAATGTTTATAGAAAATATAATGGAACTCAATAAATAACTCAGCTTCATCAACCTGCATATGAATCAGTATGAAGAACGCTGACATCATCACCTTTCAAGTACCAGAGAAAGCAAAATTACCCAAAAGAGCTATAGAGTCAATATTAAGGCATTAAAACTGCAATGAAGGCATATTAATGCTTAAAACTTCATTGTTGGCAGTAGAATTGCCACCACGGACATATTTTATAACTCTAAGAATACTTAGGCTTTATGACTGTTTCTTTGTTGAGTGCCTTGCACTTAATGTAGTTTTCCACTTTAAATAAAAAAAACCCTCAAGATCTTAAAAAAAAAAACAAAAAAAAAAAACAAGGGGAAAAGAAAATTGCTGATTCCAAGCATTCATTTTTAAAATAATGCAAACTGCTGATTCCAATTGTTCGGATGGAGGAAAAGGCAAACTTATTTAACTCTATGCTTCCTGAGCTCCTGGCAGCAGGCACGGGGTGTGCCGAGGTGAAAATTGCTCAGCAGCACTGCACAAAGATTACAGAGCAGTCCATGCACAGCCTAAGACATTATTAATAGAATTCCTGGGTTTAGGGGAAAGAAAAATGAATAGAATTGCAGCAGACATTGGGATACTTATTGATTGCTGGTTGTTCCTACAACAGCAGCTCTCACTCGTTTATTTGATTTGGTGCTTTACAACTGCTTCTCTGCCACAAATCAGGCATTTAAAACATATCTCTACACCATCAGCAAACAGTAACAGATTCATTTCTTACAGCTCCTTTCCTGGGGCCCTCTGAGAGCTATTTTTCTTTGTTTATTTTTTGCCGTCTTTATTTCTGAGGAATATCACTCCATGCATGCAATTTAAGCGAGGGCACTGCAAGGCTGCAGGCATGGGTGGACATCCAGTCAGCATCACCACCTGCAGTCCCCCCAGGTGCCTCCAACAGGTCGGAATTCCATAGGAGACAACTCTCTCCCTGATGAATGCAAAGTCCCACGATACTGTGTCAGTAACGCGGCGGCTCCGGCTCTTGTGAGGGATCAAGGACACAGTGCACATTCCTACAACTCCTCGCAGCACTTCCCTGCCTGCAGGCAGGGCCACCCTCTTCTGGTGGGAGAGAATGGATCAGAGGGACCAAGAGTAAAGCACAGAAAACATATTTCATAATCCCCTCATTAGCGCACACGTGATGGGAAACACTCAAGGGTGTGAATATTTTTAACACTGTATGTGTTTACATAAAAAATGTGATTTACACAAATCTTCCTTTGCTATGCTGTATAAACGTGCTACGTGGATTAGAACTGGTCCATCATGCCCACCAGGGAGAGACAGAAAAGGGACAGTGAGGTCTGAAAAACCTGCTGCTTTGCTTCCTGTGTCCAAAATGCCTTGAATAAAAAAAAAAAGAAAAAGTGAATGTGCTTCTGAGTTATGAAAAAACCCACATTTTTAATTCTTGGAACATTTTGATCAGATAACTAGAGAAACAAAGCAATAAGCAAAAAATCCCTAATGACTACAAATCAAAAAATTGAGAGATTTTTCTCCAGTAGGAGACAAACTGGGGGGAGCCCCCAGCCATCTCTCTCAGCTTGCAGACTGCTGTGGCACCCTGAGGTCCAGCTGTCCCCCAGCGTGGGGGCTTGGACTTGGGATGAAATCACCCCTCACACCCTGCAGGCATCAGGAATCAGCGGCACATCCCACTGCAGCTGCCTCTGTTAATTGTCGTTCAGAGAGGGTTTTGGGGAGTGGTTGTTGGCCCCTCAGCCTGGGGAACTGCTGCTGGGCAGCAGATACAAATCCCCACACACTGGCCACCTGCAGTGCCCAGGTCCACTTTTCTGAAGGACTTCCAAGCTGGCAAAGGGCAGGAGCATCACCGGTCGGATCACCACCAGTCAGAGCATTCCTGGCTAGATCACGCTGATCTCTGCTAGTGACAAGGCTGACGGAAACAAGCTGGGTGCAATCCCACATTAAATCATCACGTCCGAGCATCTCAGGCACTCTGCAAGTGCCTTGAGTTTTTCCCATTCTCCTCAACTTATGTTGCACATATGCAGCTCTTGTTTGCCTTCCTGAATAAAATAGCAGATCCACAGCGCTTCGCCGCCTAATGAAACTGAACATATTTAGAACATATGTGAGCCCGCTCGTCGCGAAAAGAACCATTTGTGGTTAACGAAGAAAGTATTCATGGTTTTGCTGCTAATTGCAGGGCGGTCTGCGTTTTCTTTCTGAGGAAAGAAAAAGGTAGCACTGCAGTTGGAAGCACACAATAGAAGCATGGCGCCTTTTTTTTTTTTGCTGAGTTTTGATGCCTTTGGATAAGAGAATCGATCCATGGGGCAAGGACATGGATGGGGGAAAAATATCATTGTTAATCCTTATGTGGTTGTACATCAGCTGAAAACCCATATGTTTCTTTTAATTATTACTCACACTGCACATGAAAAAATGGGATATTTTCCTTGCTCAAAGTCGATGGAGGTTTGCCATCTATTATAATCTAGCAGGATCTGCCAGAGCTGGAGACTGGCATTTCCCAGTGACTCCCAGATAGCAGCACTGCCTACCACAGCCTCATGACCAGGGCTCTGCCATGGCTCAGGGGCCAAAAGAGTTCTCCTCCTCTCCTGGCTTCCAAGATGCTGTTTCTTGGCCTTTAAGGTTTGCTGGGAACTCAAACTGGTCATGAGAAATGTAATGAATGCAATATATTAGACAATTTACTGAAAGTATAATGCATTATTATTAATCACCATGTTTCAACATACTGCTCTGTGGCAGGCACCAAATCTCCGCTAATATTGGAGTATTGTATCAACACAAATTTTTCCAGCTGTTATAATTTTTTAAATATTAATTAACTGAAGTGTCTTATTTTACCCTACCCTCAAAATTACCCCTGAAGCCTCCCTTATCTTCTAAATAGAAATAATAGGTTTTTTTCTTTCAAAAAGAGAATTAAAATGGTGATTGATATCTCCTTCAGAAGTATAAACTGCTACATCTTCCTATTATGAAATGTGAAGAAAATATTTTGTTGCTATCTTTACCAGATTCAGAAATTCATCATGATCTGTGGCTTGAGAATACATTAGTAAGTGAACAAACTGATACAGAATGATCACAGAACTGGCAAGTCCCAAATGAACCCTAAATTAGAAGCGCGTAAACCATCAGTGCACTTGAAGGGACCAATAAGAGTTTTAGCAGGGAGAAATCAGGATCAAAATATGAGATAAATGCTGCAGGGCAGAATATACAATTTTAAAGGCTTATTCATGTGTTATACAGAAAGCTGAGCTGATGTTACACAGTCAGTGCTTATGTATCTGTCTGAGTGGGAGGCTGACAATTTAATTCAGAAAAAGAATTTAGGTTTTGAATGAGTTTGCATGCGTACAGAGAGTTGAAGCACTGAGGAAAAGGGCTTAGTTCCTAATGAACGAGTGTTTCAGACAGCTAAAGTTTTAATACATGGTTTTGGTGTCCCTGGCTGCTGGCAAGACTGGCGTTGCTGTAGAGAGTCATGTGGCACACTGGGACCAAGACCAGCACCATGGCAGCCTTGGGATGCAGGTGATGGCATTTCAGCTGGTTGTGTGAGGCTTCTGCCAGAGCCATGGATTTATGGCAATGAACACGTTCCTGAATGGTGCTTTAATTGACAAAATCCTGGTGGCTGCAGGTGAATAAGCTGCACAGTTCATGGGCAGTGAAAGGAGAGGGAGAAACTGAGATACAAAATGCAGACAAGATACTAATTTTTGCCTCTAATATTTTATGAAGAGTAAAGTTTCTCTTTATAGTTGCCTGGCTGCTCTTAAAGCGTACCCAAAAGGGAAATATTCCTGATTACATCCTTCTGTCCCACTGCTCTGACAGTCACACATTGGTCTGCAGACCAAAACCAAACTAATGTGAATGACTTAAAATAAAGTGCACTCTTTTGGGTGTTCATAAATATTGATTTATCACTGAGACTATGAGCATGCCATGTAGCAACACCATGGCAAAGTACAGCCAGTGTAGAAAAAAGTTCAGGGCTTGGGCTGGAGTAAAACCACCAACAGGACACTGCTGGTGGGGAAAACCTGGCTGAGGGGAAAACTGGGCTCTCCTTCACTTTTCAGAGGGACATGAAAAACCAATACGCTTGTGCTTGGTGCAGTAACCTTACTGCAACTGAGAAAGAAGGTAAGGAGATCATTGGAGCAAGACAATTGTAATGAAGCAAGACTAACACAGCAGCCTTCGGGCAGCTGAAGGTCCCGGACCATCAGTGGGTCCTGCCAGGCTCTCATCCCCGGCTGTTCCTCACCCCGATCACTGACCGAGGCAGTAGGGAGCGCCGTGCCACCATCACAGCGTGCGTACCAAAATAGCCTCAGCAAGGCTGTTAAGAAACTAAATTACATCCTTGATGTCTGCTGACTTCCAGAGGGCTGGTTTTGTTTACAGGATGGGTAAGAGCCAGTGGACTCAGCTCAGCAAGAATAGAAACCCCTCCATTACTGTGAGGCCGGACAACAGATGGCAGGAAGGTCACGGGCTGGGTTTGTAACCGCAGGGCAGCCAAATGCTGACCTGGTCTTTGGGGACATACAGGCTTGGCCAGCAATTCCCTAATCAGCCTGTCACAGGGGGCATTTTGGGGGCACTGCTCTCCACCACCTCACTGATGACACAGTTGCTCAGGGCACCCGGGGTGCAGGTGGCCCACAAGGTTGTCGGCATCCACCCACGCTGCAGCAGGCGAGAGACACTCGCAGGGAGCCCGAGAGGTCAGGAACCGGTCCCTCTGGGCTATTTCAGGTTGGTGATTGCAGGTTGTGGCTTTTACTCCCCTCTGCCTTTTGACTCAAATGTGGTCGGATGGTGAGAGCAGCCAAGGGTGAGGAAGGGCTGTGAGGTTGCCCTGGGGTCAGGCTCATTTGCAGTAAGAGCCACCGATGACATCACCGGGAAGGTGAATGGTTATCTGCCACCTTGACATCAAACAGAATGGTGCTGCTCAGTGCTGCTTCTGCTGGGGCTGCCTGGACCAACGCACCCCACCACTGCTTTTCCCCCTTCCATAGCCACCTTGCAGCTGAGGTTCACCCAAAGCTTGATTAATTCAGCTGGGTCTTTCAGCCCTAATGTACCTCCTAACCAAGGTGCTTCTAGCTAACAACAGCAGTAATTATGAGCTCTTGAGTGCAAGACCATCGCACTTCCTTCCAGCCAGCCCCCTGACTCTGGCCATCCAGCTGTTCCAGTACCACATTCCACTCTGTCCACCCCAGCAAATTTCATGGAGACATGACCACATTTGTGTCAAGGTAAATGGCTAAAATACAGAAACAGTCTGGTCCCAAGAAGTATGCTTAAAAAACCAGGCAAGTAACTACCCTCTCATGCCACATATCCCTTTGAAGTGTATGAAGTCACTGTCTCTGCCAGCATGGATGTGGGGATCACTGCCTCTGTGTGATGCTGCCCATCAGCTCTCACTCCCTGATTCCCCTCCTGCCTGCAGCACCACCATCACCAGGAAAAATGAGGGCAATTATTTTGGGGCCACTCCAAAATTACCTTTAATTCTTAGTGCAGTATGCCCTCACTTTTCTCCCTCTCTTTGTTTTCTTTTGCTTTATTCTTATAAAGAATTGTGGTTTGTTTTATTTTCCTTTGCAAGGTCTACTGCAGCTTCAACAGGAGAAGCTCCTCTTGCCTTTTGCATGATGCTTCATAAAAGACAGTAGCTCTTGAACGTGGAGTGAGTCAGAGAGCATTATTTCTGAGGTACCTCAGTAATAATGCACACACCATCCTCCACAAATAAGAAAATATCATTGCCAGGTTAACTGTTGCTTGAGAGATACAGAAGCCCCGTTCCTGGAGGCAGCTGTTCTCTATTTGATGGAGAAGCACGCAGGACGCTGTGGCACACCAAACTGAATTGCCAGGCTGCAGCTTTGCTGGGGAGCCCAACAGTGCAGAGGGCAGCCCTCCTGCCTGGCTCCTGCTGGAGCAGAGGGATCTGCCATCAGCTCCCTCTTCCTGGCAGGTATCTGGGATGCCCAGGCAGGGGTGACAGGGGTGACAGCGGTGCACTGCAGCCCAGCCCTGTGGAGTGCCTTACACCCCAGTGCTGCTGAGCTCCAGTAAGGGTGTCACATTCTGACCCACAATTACCCATTTAGGTTCTGCCCCACTGGCAAAACTGTTTTCCATGGAAAACAATGGGCTCCTCTGCTTGCCAAAAGTAGAAATCACTCCTATTGAAAGGCACTTGACAGGAGTGTAAATAAATAGAGATACCTTGAAACAGAAACATTGGAGGAAGGTTAATTTCTGAAATCTGTAACTCACATGTCAGATCAGATTTGTGAATAGTGAAGAACATAAACAAGTAGATGAGAAGAATATGATTAATGAAAATCAATTAACTATGCAAGAGGGGCTTTTACTATCTGAAAGACAAAACCAGGTGAGCAGACCCCTGCCAGCTGCTCTTGCAAGGGCAACCAGGTAGGAATTGTGTCTGGGGCCAGGTCCCTTTTCCCCTTCCCTCAGGACAGAGGAACTGTGCCAGGTACCACACCAGGGATGCACGAGGCTCATGCCCTGCCATAGGATTCTGGGAGGGCTGCTGGCTCCCAGAGCATGTGCCTGACACCTACCTGGGGGTTCTCCCTCCAGCCCCTCTTCTCCTGCACCAGCTACTCACCAACACAGCCCTTCTCTCCAGCCTCAGTCCCAGCTCACACCAGAGCAGCACAGCTGCAGCCAGACAGAAAGGAAGTGTCCCTCAGTGCAGGAAGGTGGTTAAAGACATAACCTAAACCTCCAACCCTGCACAGCCATCTCCTCTCCTGTGTGGCCCCGGGTGCTTTGGAGCGCTGTGGGGTGGCCTCGGGGCTGCTCCCCACGCTGGGTCCCTGGCGCAGCACGGGGGGCTTGCCTGGCCAGTGCAGCACGGGCTGTGAGCTGACCCTGCTGGCATGTGGCACAGCGGGGCCGCACCACACCCACCGGATGGGGCAAGAGCTGTGCTGTGCTGCAGTTGGGTTTCCCTCATCCTGCAGCTATAATTAGATTTCTCGGTGTTAATATGTTGAATTAAACACCTACTTCTGGGAGGGGAGGAAAACAGAGGGTTGTATTTTTTTTTTCCTCTGCAAGTAAGCAATTTGCTGCATGCTGTAATTTGTCTGCATGCTGTCCCTTTTTTTGGGACACATGTAATTTTGCTTTGATGAATGACACACATTAGTGATAGCCCTCCTTGCCGGCCGGGCAAGTAGGCACTGACAGCCCGCGGGACGCTTACAAAGAAACTTTGTCAGCAACCGCAGGAGCCACGGCCTTTCCAAGGAAAACAAGCTGGGAGAATGGGGTTACTGAGGGACCACGCTCATGGCAGGTCAACAGCGATGCTCTGCAGATGAGGAAACCCAAAGGGCATCAGCATCCCAGCAAGTCATGATTTGGATGGGATTTACCCCACAGCCCCTATTTTTATGTCAAAGGCGAGGAATGGCAGCAGGGAGATGCTGGGGGAGCGGTCTCAGCAGAGGCAGGCTTCTGAAGGGGAGGAGGCATCAGGGGGCAGAGTGATGCCAGCCAGAGGGGGCCAACCCCCTGGCAGACGTCACATTCCCCTGAGGTCTGCCCCATAAGGGCTGCCATACGGGCAGCAGATAAAGCACTTGCCATATCCCTCTAATAGGGGCCGGCGCACGGGTGGCAGGAGCCAGAAGCGGCGGTTTGCTGCACAGCCTGCCAGTGAATTCGTGACTCCCATCCAAGCACTGCAGAAGTGACTGGCAGTGGGGGAAAGACCTTATGGCATGCAACAATATTTGGAAAACATTTTTTTTTTAAACCTCAGGGAAGAGAAGACTAAACATCTGAGTTTTCAGTTAATAGGCTCTCTTAAACAATGAGCTTCAGCTCTTCTGACACTGGTGTGCTGCATGGGATGGCCTTTTCTCACTGAAACTGAGACCAGGGGCAGACACTGAAGCAGGAGTCAAAGGGACATAGACCTCAGTGCTGCTGGTAGAGTACTGCTGCCTCTCTAGTTGTTTAAAATGCTGAGAGGAAAGTGTGTATTTATTCTTAAGGGAGCTAAAGTATAAATGATGCAGAGGTGCTGCCTGAGCACGGGTTCAGTGCACACCAGGAATTGAGGAGGGATTCCTGCACCCATGGGATGCTTTGCTCCCAAGCTCCCTGCAACCAGAGGGACCCCCTGACTGAAGGAAATAGGCTCTCCTTAAGTATAACAAGAAACACAAGTATGAGCAATTCCTTGCCAAGCAGAGATGATCATCTCTCCATCACTCAGTTTTAAGGAGGGCTGGCTGTTCTCTCTGAAGCCTCTCACATCATGGTTATCAGTGCTGGAGTGCACTTAACCTCTCCCAAACAAAGCCCACCTGGATCAAGATGGGCTCTTCAGCAAGGGTCACTTGTTCCCCAGTTCATACCACTGCTACCAAGCCACCAGGTAGCATGAGTTAGTGCATTGTGAACTCACCACAGCCTTCACTTATTTGGTAAAATGAAAGATACTGAATCAAAGATCCCACAGTTCCTTGCTCTGTCACTTAATTTTGCAAAAATGAGTCTTACAAAGATAGAGGAAAATAAACATCTTAAAGTCAGAATACAAAGGTGGTTAACAGCTTGTGAGAAAGTTTTGGCATCTGAAAGCAGGACCTGACCCAATCTGCTGAGAGGTTCCTGCTTCAGGGAGAGTCTGCAGGGTGGGTGAGTCCTGCTGCCAGCACCTTTGTGAGAGTTCATCCTCTCACCATGGTCTCCTTCCCTTTGACGTTTTCCAAGCTGATAACTAGGCCTGTGCAGTGCCCTGTATGGCACGTGGGCAGCTCCTACAGCCAGGAATGGCTGGCTCAGATCCCGCAAGACCACAGCTGGGCAGGAGGGTGGGCAGCTGCTGCCTCGCCAGCAGCCAGGGTGTGAGCAGGACACACATCCCCAAAAACACGCTCTGCCATGTGCAGATCTGTGGTGATCTGTGCTGGGCAATGCAGCTGCAGTCAGGCCACAGACAGAGCATTTTGGGTGCAGAGCAGAGGAGAACTGCAAGAGGCAGGGAGAGCTGGAGACAAAACTCCTCTGGACCAGCTGGATGCAGCCACCTGTGCATCACCACACTGGGGATAGGAGGGCTCTGCCAGCACTGTGGAATAACAGGGCCCAGGGACTCCAGAGGGATGGGTGGTTTGGGATGATTGAATCTGCAGAGTTTCTCAAGTCCTCAGGGATCAGACCTGCTGTCCCAGGGGCAGGGGGCAGTGCAGACATTGCAGGGGTACAGTGCCAGGGCCCACAGGAACAGGAAACCTGGGCAGCACATAAACAAATCCCATTCAGCTTGAGGGTAAATGCAAGCTGAAAAACATCTGGGGAAAACTAATCCAAAACACATATGGTTTTTCTTTGCCCAAGTGATCAGGAAGACGTGTTCATTCCAAATAATGGTGTCCATGTAGGGACTTGTGCCCTCACCTGGCTGCTGCAGCCTGGGGATAAGGACCAGCCACCACTGAGGAGGTCACAGGAGAGCCCACGTGGCCTAAAATGACAGAAGTGTTGCAGGGGACACACAGCAGCAGCTCTGGGGGTCAGAGGAGCCCTTGCCGCTGAGAGCACTTTGGGGCAGAATAGAAATACTGCTGTGATTTCTTAGCAGTGTCCTTGTAGCATCAAGAAACAAGGGGAAGGGGCTCCTCATGCAGGGCCCAGGCAAAAGCATCGGAAGAAGAGAGGGCTGATAACCCAAAGTGTTTACAATCCCAACAACGACATATAAAACTGCTAGCATTCAACAAATCTGGTTGATATCATTCCTTCCCCCTCAGGCAAGAAGGAAACCAGCTCTTTAAGACAGGACACCTCTATGCAGCCAAACATAACACCCGTTCTTGTGCAAAGCTTTGCAGGAAAAGATTAAAACATCCTGTTGTTTCCCAAGCCTGCTCCAAGCCCCCTCCCTGAACAGCCGCACTGCGCCCCACCAGTACTGCAGCGTGCTCTGAGCTCCTGCAGGGGACCTGGGGATGAGGGGAAGGGACAAGCAGGAGACCCCTCGGTGTTCCCATAAACGCAGCTCAGTGAGGTGGGGTCTGAGTGGTCTGCGGGCTGCACAGAGCAGCCTGGCACTCCATGAGCTGCCTGGCCTCACAGCACAGAAGTGAAGGTTCATATTTGGTACCAGATACACACAGAGTTTCTTCTCTAGTAGGAAGAGAAGATGACAGTAGTGTCAGCCAAAAGCTGTGCTTAGATGTTCCCCAGGTAGCATGGCAGTAGAATGAACATGTCAGTTACCCCAGCACTTTCCCAGGCTCATTATTTCCCAGCCAAGCTCAGCCTATGATTTTGTCCTTCTCTCTTGTTCACACATGGGTGCCTCACCACAGCACTTAGATCCTTCTGCAATAAAATTCTGATTTTAAAATATTTCGAGCTCTATTCTGGAAAATCTGAAAAATTTGCACCATTGAAAATGTGCTGGAACTCAGCAAGTTTATATTTTTCCTAGCCACTGTACACAAGAGCTGCAGTATGAGATGGGCTGAGGGCAAGAACTTCAATTGGCTGAAATTGAATCAAAGTTGTAGGAGAAAATCTGACCAGAAATGTGACCATATCTGGTAAGCTACAAATGCTCATTTCCTTCAATTTCTTCATATCACCAGTCTCTGAGTAAAACCTGGTGCTTGCTGCACCCAAGGACAGAAGTGCCAGAGGATCATCGTGGTGTGGGGGTGGCACTGGGCCAGTGGCACAGAGCTGTGCTCAGGCAATGGGCTGCACTGATGGCATCAGACTGCAGGAAGGACCAACCGCAAGGACAGCAGGCAAATCCCACACGTTTCTGTCTACCTCTTTGGATTAAAGGGTTGGGATGGAAAGAGAAGACACCAGCTGGTGGGGGGGTGTCATACTTTGCTGGGCTCATGCCCAGCACTTAGCTCCTCTGTTGGGGCACCAATGCCCAGCGGGCAGGAGCAGAGGCTGCCTCCTTCTTCCTCACTTTCCCACAGTTCGGCAATGCAGGTTGCCAGAAACATGCCAAGGTGCTCCGTGCCCCCTACCTTCTGCAGCTCAGGGGAAAGTAATTTACTTAGCATTGCCAAGACTTAGACATTTACCACCAGCTTGTCTGGCTGGTTGCCTCCAAACATGGAGCCAGAGGGATAGCAGCCTGCAGGGCATTGTGGTCGGCTTTTATGAATGGCAAGAAATGCTTCAAGACAATGGAAATAAAAGCATTGTGGGAGCAGGGGATGAGAAAGCTGGAGAAGCCCCACATTGTTCCTGAGTCCCTAAAACATCTCCTTGGATAACACAATCGTATTTAAGAACGAGAAATAGAGGGCAAAGATTATTTTGAAGTGTGAAATTAACAGACTCTTCACCTCCCGTCTGGGGAAAACTTTCAAGGATTCCAAGGATAAAGAAAAGGACCCAAGGACCTGAGCCACCTGTGATCTGCAGACGCCACCGCTCTGCCGAAGCTGGAGACCTTGAAGCGAGTAAGTAGGGACTCTCAACACCATCAAGGGACAGGGACGAAGAATCTTTTTACAAAACACTGAAGTGCCATTGATTGCCAAGACAATGCCTGAAAAAGCTTCATGGCAGGTGGGAAATAATCAAGAGGCACTGAGGGGTCTGCCCCTCCCAGCTCCATGGGACTGGAGAGGGGCCAGGGGCTTCCCTATAGCTTTAGCCCTTGGACACATCATCAGGGAGCTGGGAACAAGCAAAAAATGGAGCACAGACACCAGCCATGCACAGTGTACAGTGACTACTCACTGTCCTTGCAGCAAAGAGGAAGAAGAGTGGCTGAGAAATCAATAGGAGAGAGACAGCTTCAAGACTGAACAAGAGTTCATCAGGTAGACTGGATAGATCACATATTGCTTGTGAATGTGCAGAGTTTAAATCTGTAGAAAAATACCTGGGAGATTCACAATTAATCCTTAGAGTGTCTTCTTCTCCGGAGAGGAGAACAAAGAGGTATCAGTATGGCAGCTTCAGAAATAAAGGTATGTTCCAAGAGAAAGGAGGAAGCAGGCATCAAAAAGGGATTGACAGATTTTTTAAGTTTGAAGGAATTAGCATCCTGAAAGGCCAACAGATATGTACAGAGGTAATGTTAAAATAATTCAGCTTTTTATGACTAGTTTGTTGATGGTGTTTAAATATCCTCTTAGCACTGGTTCTCCATCCTAACAAGTTGTCAGAGATGCTTATGAGCTCCCAGGTCTGCAGACACTGTCCTGATGCCCCAGCTCATACTTGGGCTGGTACACAGATGCCCTAAACCTGTGTGCAGGGAGGAGACCCAAGTGTGTCACTGCAACCAGCCCCTGCTCCCTTGCTGGGGAGCATGAGCTGGGTGAGACTGCATCTCCATGCACTAAAAACTTGCTGTATTTTTTTAAAATCACATTCTCCTGAGGTGATTTTACTGAGTAGGACAGAATAAAGACATTCATCTAGATAGACAACCAAAGCTGCTCCTGCCTTTTCTGCCCTTGCAGGCTGACTTCATGTGTGGATGCCCACACTGAACCCTTCCAAGACTCTGGAGCCAAGAGCTTGCCATCTCTGACCATGATACAGATCATTACTAGCACTCTTAGGCTTTGGGCTGTCAAACATGCTTATTTGCCCCTAAATCCATTCCCACGGATCCCAACAGGATCACAGAGCCCCAACAGACCTTCAGCTAGGCATTGTTCAACAGTGCCATTGCAACAGCCTCATGAATCCAACAGCTCATTGCCAAATGCTTTCAGATAGGACCCAGGTATTTAGGGAGATGCTCAAAGCCAACCAGAGTTGGGTATCAGCATCTTGGCAGGTATCACTGGATTAACCTTACCTTACGTGAAATTTGGCTCTCATACCACACTTTGCAAATGGAAAAACATCAAGGGACACACACATTGCCACAAATCATGATGCTGAGCTTGCTGGTATGTGCAGTGAGGCTGAGAGGAAGATGAAGTGAAATAACAGTGATAGAATACAAAAATAAAATGAAAATGAAGATGCTTATTTCTATTGCCCAGTGCATTCTGGGATATTTCTTTTTCTTCATGAAATAAAAATGACTTGAAATAAAATAAGTGAAACAGCAGATCAGTGCTGTTCTGGCTGTTATAAGACATGGCCTTGCAGCAGGAAGCTGAGCAGGGTTTGGAGCCTCGAGGTGCTGGCTGACAGCTCCTCCTGCTGTGCAGCACAGTGTGCCCCCTGTCTTGATTGGTGTGGGCAATTTCAAGGCATCCCACTGCTTGTCCACTCCAGAAGTGTCCACAAGAACGGCCCTGAATCCTGCCTCCATCAGATCCTGGTGTTTGCATGTGCTGGTTTTCCATGTTCTCACTAAAGGGGATGTGCAGTCCTGGGTCACACAGCATCCATATGCATATAGACATGAACTATGGGAGCTGCTACATTTGAACCCTTAGAATCATTGTAAAATTCTCTTTCTGCCATTGAGTTCCCCGTGTGTGTGATTCCAGCTAGAGCTGGAGCGAAACAGCTGAAAAGACAGAAGTCCTGCAATGGAGTGAAAAACAACCCTGGGAGGTCATCTAGGGTGAGTGCAGAAACTTTTTTATTGGGAGTGAAAAGCATGAGAGGTACAACCATGTCTGGGAGGAAAATGCCATGGGGCATTAGCCAAAAGCTTGCACTTTTCAGGGCAAATAGAAACAGAGTAGAATCTAAAGGCCTAAAGTCAGTGGAAAGAGTCCCTCTAATTCCAGTGGTCTATGAAGCAGGCATATGTGGATTTGGCTGAAAAAAAGTTTCATTTCATAGTGCTGTATAATGGAGTCTCTCACAGTAAGCCCTTGATGGTTTGTGGGACAATGGCATTTCAGCTTAAGAAAAGGAGCGCAAAGATCACCATCAAGAGTGGCTTTGACAGACACAATTTCTCTAAACTAATTAGACAAAGAAAAAATGTGGGAGAATGACAGCTGCCTCTTAAGATAATAGGAAACCTGTCTCCTTAAATGTGCTGGGGTTTTTCAATGCAGACCAGGCAGGACTATAATCAGAGCAGCAGCGGGTCAAATTTAGGTTCAGTACAGTATAATTCCATTGCACGGACCATCCAAGAATACTTTGGCAAGCTCAAATATATTGAAATTGCCTTGGCTAGTGGCTTGCAAAATGGCTGTGGAAACTCAAGATAATTAGAGCATTGTGGAGAGGAGAGACAGTAAAATAAAGGGTAGAAGTCAAAAAAAAGACAAGCCATAAAAAAAAAAAAAAAAAAAAAAAAAAAAAAAAGGTTAGAAACATGAAGAATGTTTCAGAACAGAATAATTGAAGGAGAAGGGCATAGCTAGCAGATTGGAGTCATGTCATTTCTACAGCAGGAAAAGGACAGGCACACCAAGGGAAAGAAAGACCAACCTCCCAACAACTTGAGATTAATAAATGAATTTTAAAATGCCAAGAAAGACACAGCTGGAAATTACATAGGATTTCTGAATGGACTTAAGTTAAAAATCATAGAGGAAGCATGAGAGAAGAGAACAAGTACTTTTGGAAGTAACACTTTGAATTGATCCTTGCCTGTTTTGGCCTGACAGGTAATAAAAAAATCAGTTATATAAACTGAGAAGCCTTTCACTGAAGCAGCAGCACCTTAGTCAAGTTAGCAGCTCTGAGCCCTTTTCAGCAAGGTGCTTGAACCTGTGCCCAAACCCATGCATGGCACAGACCATCAACCCCTACAATTACACACTTAGGAGCCCTGTTTAGTACCAAATCCCTTCTTACGTGAAACCTGAGATCACTGTACAATGTAAAATACCCAAGCCAACAGGAATTTTGCCAATGACTACAATGGGATGAGTTCTGCAGGCATCTATTTTACAGAAAGTAGGTGCTGCACTAAAACTGCTGAGGTGTTGAGACTTTCCCAGTGCTCCCTATCTCCAGTGTTGCTCATCCTCCTGTAGGAAAGCAAACCGTGCACCAGCCCTGTGCTTGTGCAGAGAGTGTGCTCTCAGCTCTACCTTTTACATTCTGGTTTCCCAATCCTGATTTGTACTTGCTACTCATTTTGTGTTTGAATGTCCAACAAGGTGTATTTGCATTAGAGTGTGGGTCTACACAAACACAGTAAGAGATGTTTCTCTCCCACACAAAGAGAATTATGCTTCTACATATTACTTACACATGTATACATAATTTATATGTATACTTACTATAAACACGGAGCTGTATATATAACTGTCCTTGTGCAATTCTGTTTTCCACAGGGGAAACAACTTTTATACCTAATGAGTAATACTATCACCCGTGTTGTCGTGATCAGTTATGAAAGCAGGCAGGATAAAGAGTTTCTGAGTGCCTGACTGCAGCCCAGCTCTGCGAGGTGATGGTGGCAGCTGGGGCTGTGGGAGCAGGCAGTGCTGTCACCACACCCCGTGTGCCCCAGCCCTGAGCAGAGTGGGCTGTCCCTGGGGCTGGTTATCCCTCCATATGAAGCACAGCTCCCCGCAGAATCTCTTGCTCCCCTCTCACCCACTATCGGTGCATTCCCCTCTCTCTGCTTGCACTGGGTAACCAGTCAGGTTTTTAAGGCTTCTGGGCCTGGTTGTTGGCTGTGTAAACCCACACAGCTGCAGTGGGGTGGAGCAGCATCCCCATATCACAAACACAAACCTTGGGTCTTGCAGGTTGGTGTTGCTCCCTGGCTGACACACCTGTTGCAGTGGGGGGTGTCAGCATGTTCCTCCTCATGTCAGCTTTCCTGGCAATTTGCACCACTATCACATTTATGTACTAGCACTAACCTTCACAGTAAAAAACCAAAGAAACTGCAAGCCAGGACAGTGTTCACTCCCAACTGGGACAGCCAGAGCCCATTGCTGCAGGTAGGGACCTCTCACAACTCAGGATATGAGAAAGCTGCTAGTTTGCAGAAGTTCACTAACTTTTATTTCAAACCTGGCAGGACTAAATTTCTTTCACTGTCCTCTAACTCCAGTGGCTTTTGCCATGGGTGGGAGCAGGCTGCAAAACCAGACAGACTGATGGTCCATCCAGCTTAGATTTTTCTTTTCCTCTGGCCTTACTCTGCTTTTCTGCTCAAAGAGGAGAGCACCAAAGCAAAGAACTTCCCAGAAGAACACAATCTGTGTCCAGTGGCATGACACAGCTAGCATGAACTGTGAAAATCATCACCAAAGAAAGCACTAACCACAGCCACTTTCATTAAATATCCTCTGGATGTAGATGAGAAACTCATGGTCCACAGCCCTGTGCTGGAACACGAGTTTGTGAAGGAGCTAAGCCTTCCTGGAGAAGCGAGGGGTGCAGAGCTTCTGCACAGCCCCACTGTCAGCCACCCCTGCCCAGCCATTAGAAAATGATCTCTGCCAAATGGGCACCATACCACAGCTGCAGTGGCCCCAGCTCAGGCTGTCCTGTGGCTGTTTCTGCTCACAGGCTGTGACAGACACAGGAACATGGAAAAATGTTTCTCACTTCCAGCCACGACGTGGCTATAGTCCATCCCGAAAGCTGAGCGTGTTAGCAGGGAGCACGATGAAAATTTCATCAGGCAGCTGCTCCCTGCGGTCCTTGTGGGGACTTGTCCCACTCCTGCAGCCTCCCTCTGCTGTGCTGGCAGACTCGAGGTCCTGTGACGAATCATTTTAATGTGCAACACGGAAAAAAATATTACCTGGAAATGCCTGGATGTGCAACTCCTGATGCAACGAGCACCAGCCCCGCTCTCTTTTCATCCTCATAGATGTGCTTCATTATTAACTTTTCATGTGACAACTGTTTGTGCATTAAGAGTGCTTCACAAAACATAAATATTGGAAGTGAGGGCTTCTAACAGCCCGTATTAGCAGGTCCAGCCTTTTAAATGATGGTGACTGAGAAAGTGGAACATAAGTCAGAGAGGTCTGCTCTGACCATCCTACCCTTGTTTTCTGTTCTGCAATTAAACCATCGCTTTTAGCTATTCATTTTTATCAGTATTATATAAAACTAGGACAGAGTAAATGAAAATTTATAATTTATAAACAATCTGGGGCAAAAAAAAATCACTGAATTATTTATTGCACTTTCGAAATATGTGTTTGTTACTTGTACAAAAATTAGTTGTTAGGTCTTAATCATAGCAGTGCCACAAATATGTTGGAAATTAGGACTTATAAACCTGCTTGTTTGAAAAGAAAAAAAGTCCTGTAATTCTACCTACAATTGAAAAACCCAAACCAAACTGATTCTGAATGGTCTAGTCAAACAAGTGCCAATTATTGAATAATTCTCTGACCTAAACAGAAAGTTATTGTATATGGAAAGATTTTTTTTTCCCAGAGAGTGCTTTATACCAGATGCCCTTTTAAATTGTTTTGAATTCTCTGTAGGCAGTAGATAACTAAACCTACAGAATGTAGTAATGGCAAAAAGGAAGCAATCAAGTTGGCCACTTCTAGTTAAGAGTCATGGAAAAGGCATCTGTTCTATATGAATTGCAGACTATAGGAACTTTGACAGGTCATAGACCAGACTTAATTTATTAAACTAAGTTTCTAATATAAACAGTAATTCGTTTCAGGCACTGACACTGAAGGTCTGGATTATGTGAATAAAATATAGAGACCTCCACTAGCCTCCTGAAAAAAGGTAGTTTTGCTGCTTAGGAAGAAAATAACTGAGAGTGCTTTAGCAGCAGGCATCAGCACTGAGGTCATGCCCTACATGCACCAAGGGTGCAACTCTCCCTGCAACTCTGACCCCGCACAGGCAGTGCTGGCAGCGTGTCCAGCTGGCGTTCCTGCCTGCCTCTGTCACATGGGCACAGAGCATCCCTGAGATCAAGGATGGCAGTTGTCAGATGTCTTAGCAAAGCTGAAGTCTTCAGAGAGAAGTTAATTTGCAAACAAAACAATGACTAATAGGATGAATGTTGAGAAAAAAAGATTGAATGCCTCGACGCTGCGTGCCTGCTGCTTATCCAGAAAGGCTGTTACCCCAGACTACGCCAGGGCATGGGAACCCACACACACCCAGCCAACCAACCCAGGCAGGACAGGGGACATGATGATGGCTGGTGTCTGCAACATACATGCACACGTGCTTACCAAAATAACTTCTTGATGGCAGATCTGCTGATGCAAACAACAAATATTGCTATGAAGTACCCGAGCGAAATGAAACACTTAAACCATGGCTTATGGGAGACCCTTACTTTGTTTGCCCTGTCTTCATCCAGGTCTAAGAGTAGCATGGACCAGGGGGTCTCAGGCCATGATGTCAGCAAATGTTTATCTTCAAACACTTCAGTAATTCAGGTGAATGCAGGAGGACAATTTCACTGCTTAAAATTAGGCAGGTACCGAAACAATTTCCTGCATTAAGTTTACATTCATCTCAAATTTCAAGCACTGGCTTTGCTGTAGCTTTGACCAAAAGTTTGGTCATAACTCAGAAATCACACACAACTATTTCCTTATGTCATCAGCCCTCAGCAAAGATCGAGTATGGAAAACCTCACTTAGGGTTTTTCTGCTGCCAAAAAGGTTATGGGTACAAGCAACGAGATTAAAGTGTTTTTGCATTGGTGCTGAGCAGTCCACTGCTGTTAGTGAGAATAACAGACCAAAGTTTCTGATAGCCAGAGTGTGAAAGCAGCTGCCCAGCCTCCTCTGGGCAAAAGCAAGCTCCCTGTTGCCCCACACTCCAGCAGGAAGCGAGAGGGGTGGCTTTTGTGCGGCACTTTGCTAAGGCTGAACCCGCTGTGTTGCCAACCCCAGCTAATTGTTTGATTCCCCATCTCATTTGCCTGAGAACGACTGAGAATGTGAGACAGCGTAGGGTCTATAAAATCATTAATTGAATTACTAGTGTGGAATAAGTAGTGCATCAATTTGAATTCACCATCATCCCCCTCCTCTCCTCCCCCGTGTTTTAGAGACCAATCCTACTGTTGATATGTGCACAGCTTCAGAAGGAGGCTCAATAAATAGATGTGCTATTCTAGCTAAACAAATTTATTTTTCCAGCTGTTCTACTGAATTAGTAAATTGTAATGTTGACTTCAGACTATCTTCCCCATAAAATATATGCTGGCCTGTATATTTTACTGACACTTCTTTTGTGACACCTCATTAAGGGCTGATCCAATCTGTATCCCATTCCATTGGAATTATGCTTTGACCCAAATGAGCTTTGGACCAAAATGCAATACTGATTCAGTACCTATATTATATTTTATTGTTGAATCATTAGCAAGATTTTTGTGTGCTCTTTCCCCTTACGTGGTTTTCTAAGAGATTTTAGGACAATAATTGCAGGTACAAGTGGGCTTGGAGTTTTGTGCCAAATGGGCTGTCTGAGCACATGTGGTTTCACTGGCACATATTGAGGAATGCTTGTCTGGGAAGCAATCAGGAATTTTTGTCCAGCCTTGATATGGACAATTCTGTTTAGCTTGCCTCTGTGTTCAAATGGACTCAAAAGCTTTTATAAGGTTTGGTTTGCTATAGTTTGGCATCTTCCCTTTCATTTACACTAAGGCATAGTAAGCAACAGTGTCACCAGGTCCCAACAGTAGCATTGCAGCATTTTGATTCCAATGTAAATGTAAATCAATTCTGGGCTACAGTTCAAATTTACCAATTTTCAAGTCAACATACATTTCAGCTGGCAACAACCAGGTGAAGCTGAGTCTTGTGGCCTTTGCCCCACAGGTTCATGCAGGGCAGCACACAGGCACTACAATTTTGAGGCTCCTGGGTGGCTTTGTGGAACAATTCCAGCAGGAACAAGTCTACAGATACCCTGTCTCCAGCATTTACCAGCACTGAGCAGAACCTGGCAGGTTTGCCATCACAGGTGCAGGACAACCCACGTGTTATGGAGATCTATTGGCTTTGGCAAACCACGAGCTTCCTATGAAAAGTGGGTTTGTGGGGTGCTGCTGGGCAGCTTTATTCCAGACAGCAAGAGCCAGGCCCACTTTTCACAGAATCACAGAATAAGCTGAGCTGGAAGTAACCCTCAAGGATGATCACTCCACCTCCTGGTCCTGCACAGCACCATCCCCAAGAGTCATACCCTGTGCCTGGCAGCATTGTCCAAACTCCTCCTGAATTTGGTCAGGTTTGGTGCTGGGACCACTTCCCTGGGGAGCCTGTTCCAGTACCCAGCCACCCTCTGGGTGAAGAACCTTTTCCTAATATCCAACCTAAAACCTCCCCTGACCCAACTTCAGGCCTGGTCCTCTGGTCCTGTCACTGGTCACCAGTGTCTGCTCCTAGACTGAAGCTGCTGCCATACATGATGCTTGAGAGAAGCAAATGAAGACAAAAAATATGTGTTGATATTGCTCCTCCCAGCCTAAGAGGAAAAAAGCATTTTTGTTGTATGTCAGCAAGTACTTCCGTTTGTTCCCATCAGGCATTTGCTCCCATCTCTGCTTTTAACTTCTTTGAAAGTTTTGGGTTCTCCCTGCACCACCAAAATAGCCTTTGATAACAGGGAAATCAGCCTGAAGGCCGAACACGACGCTTTATGCCTCGGAAGAATGCTGCCAGGCTGAGCGGAGGGACAGAGGCAGCTGCCCGTGGCCCCCAGCGCTGTCCCCGGGGCCGGCGGGCACAGGGAACACGCGGCCCCTCGGCCGGCGGCGGAGGGATCGGGCACGGGCGGGATCGGGCTGCGGGAGAGAGCTCGGGCTGCGGGAGCGGGATCGGGCTGCGGGAGCGAGATCGGGTTGCGGGAGAGGGATCGGGCTCTGCGGCGGGAAGGGGCTCCGGCCGGGCTCCGGAGGGGTCGGGGGAGCGGCCACAGCAGGGAAGGAACCCCAAACAAAAGCAGCTCCAAACTTAAAAACAAACAAATAAAGAACCAATAACATGCTCTTAATGTCCTGATGCGAGAGGGATCCAATACCATTTCCACATCCATTAAGCAAAGGATTTTGCATGTTCCCTCACAAAGAGTGAGCATTCTCAGCGACTTTCCCTTAAATTAAGATGACAGGTTACTGCTCCAATGTCGTTAATCTTTTTCTAAAAGCTTAATGTTACTACTTAGTAGTTTACTAATAAATCTGAGAAAATATGTAATGTCATTTTGGTTTAGATATAGATGGATGACTTTTTAGTATTTGTGAAGTTCTAAAACAGGTACTGCCACGGCCCTTGGTGGAGGAAACGGTACTTGCTGTGGTGGCTGTATTCCTTTCTGCCCTGGGGCCACAGCACATTACACCATTCACAGGTTCAAAACTAATTTAATACTCTGTCATATGTATGCCACCAGTAACTGGCTTTCAGCTGTCTTTCATGCAAGTTGTATTTACGATGGTTGTTAATTCTCATATACTTGCCATTACTTGATCCTAATTTTCATAATTTTAACCTTCTTTTCACCTGCAAATATTCTGATCATAATCTTTAGGATTTTATCTTTTTAAGCATAGATCAATGCTACTGTGATACTGCACTTGATTTTGCTGGTGAATTCTGTCTACTTTGTGGATTTACTGTTTTTGATGCCATACAGGTGTATCCAAATCAGCAGCTGGGATGTGACCTTGCCCCTACAGCAGGACAGGCAGCTGCTGGTGCACCTGCTGTGCATTCCCTGTGCCCCAGTGAGGCGCCCACCCTGAGATTCCAGTAGCACTAATCCTCCCTTTACTGATTGTCTTTGCCTACTTGGACAAGGCATCCCTAAGAACCAGGGGTCACCAGTAACCCGCACCACTGGAGGCCAGGTGCACAAAATCCCATCAGCAGAGCAAGGAGGCAGGACGAGGGCTGCCTGCTGCATTCTGCCATGATGGGTCCTAGTCTTTGGCCACCAGGGCTGGGAATAAAATCCTGAGGGAAATTCACATGGTCCTAGTTTTGAAGCCAGAAAACGTTTTTGCAAACCCAGGTTCTCTGAGGTTGGCTTTGGCCATGAGCTCTCCCATCACATTGGGTAAACCAGGAGTAACCCAGTGAGCAGGGTTAGTGTAAAATCAGTATGAGCAAAACACCTGTCATACACCTGAACCAATCCCACAAGGAAAAACACTTGGCTCATAGCACACACCTTTCTGAAGGCATTTTTGCCCAGTTACTGTCACTACAGACAGCAACAGTGTCTTTTAGCTCTCTGCATGGGTGGCACAACCCCTTCTGCAGAAACGCAGTGACACTCTGGAGAGAGGAGGCAGCCCCAAGAGGGAAGGAGCAGGGGAGAAAACCGCTATTTCCATTCTGGTCAGCTCCCTTTGGAGCTGACCCAGCTCTGCAGGGGATAGGGGGAGCAGAATCACAGACAAGGGGGCCCTGCCTGGCTCCCCTGGGGTGGGGACAAGCCCTGAACAGGGGGAAAGGAGCCTGGGTCTACTCTGCCCAAGGCCATGCATGGGCTGGCCCGGTGCTGGGACATCCAGTTGCCAACTGTCCAGGGAGCCAGGGCCTGCTTCCCCTTTATGGGGATTTTTTACAGGAAAAGGCCCGGCAGCCCATTTTGTACTTTCCAACACCAGATCCTACCTATATTCTTAGGTGCTCCTAAGGCCTCCTAATTATTGCTTCCTGGTCAGTTTTACTTCTCCTTATTAACTTAATAGTTTCTCTTATAAAGCAAAAGCAATTGCAAGCACCCAGAAGCCACCACCAAACCTTCTCATTTGAACCAGAACTCACGATTTTATGCCACTGAACTATGCATTTTTTGCTGCACAATAGATGGCAGTAGAGAAAAAAGGCTGAGACTAGACAATTTATAATTTGGAATATGCAGATGATTTTTTTCCCCCGTCAAATCACCGTACAGTATTTGTTGCTTTCTTCTCAACAGAGAGCTTTCCTAGAAAAGGCAGTCTGGGGCGGATGAAGCTAGATGAAATAAAAGATTCATGCATGAATAATTAACATATTGGAGGCCTCACTTGAACTTGTTGGCTTACCCAGATGAATGAGTTAACATGTTGGAGATTATTATAAAGAGGGACTATTCTGCTCCAGTAGATCAATTCAGCTGAAAATTATGAAGTATCGACGCACATATAAATATATGCTTGGTACTTAAAAATAATCCTTCCAATAAGTATAGTCATATTGGAGTTCTGCTACGCTGACAGTCGCAGAGACAAGATAAAAAGATTTGGCATGAGTCATTCAGTTTGACTTTTGCACTGAAATGAGATGCAAGCCTGGGAAGTCGCTCTATGTAGGGCAGCCGCCGCGCAGGCGGGCAGCTCCCACCTCCCCGGTTTCGCGGCGCGGGGGAAGAGTGGCGGCAAGTGGAGCAAGAGCACCTCCAACTTCAACACAAAGGCGGCTGGCTGAACGCACCGGGCTCGCCTGCTGCTCCTTTCCATGTGCAGGGGCTCGCTCAGGTGCTGAGGTGGATGCTCAGCGGGGCATCGCCAGTGGCCACAGGGTCCGCACGGGCACTGGCAGAGAGTGATGCAGTCTGACAGCAGCTCTGCACCCAGCAGAAAGTGCCCCTTAACTCTAAATAACCATGGTTTGCCAGTCTTTTTAATTTAGCCAGTGCTTTCCATTACTGCCTGCTTCTCTGAAGGCTAATTGCTGCAGAAAGGAGTCTTCCTTGTAAATTGACATCAAATTCATGCTAACCATGGGAGGGAGAGAAAATTTAATTACATACATTAATTCTTACCTCAGCTTTACTAATTTTTAATTGTGTCTAATAATAGTGAATATCAAACTGGGAAAAATGTAGGGGATAAAATTCACTGCAAAGAAATTGCTAAATTTCGTATCCAAAAGTATGCCAAGCTTTACTTCCTCTCCATACCTCTCTGTATCTCAGAGCACTAATAGTAAAATAAGGTTGGGAAATAAAACCATATAATCACTTTTCCATGCCTCTGTTAAATAAAACCTTTTTAATGCAGGCACACAGAGCTGTGGTGAGGCAGGGAGTTTGTGCCATGCATGTTGCATATGGGGTGCCTGGACTGCAAAGGGATGGTAGCCATGGGCTTGTGCTGATCGAGGCAAGGCAAACTGAGAGCACAGCACACCCTGTCCTGGTTGCAGCTCTCATTGCATTAGCTGTTAGAAATTATTTCAGAGTCAAATGATTTTTCTTCCAGCCAAAGCTCCTCTAACACCATTGCAGCCACCTCTCTGCCACATGACAGGTCACAGTGGCTGCAACACTCGTGCTGAGCAGGGGCAGCACAAGGTCACTCTGGCACTGGACAGATGATGGGTCCTTCCCATATGGGTTTTTTGTTTTTCAGAGTTAAAGGTGTACCACTCCATGACACTATCCAGGACTGCTGGAAAAATAAAAATAGGATGGAATTATTTTGGAGATGTTTCTGTATATTATCTCTCCTCTGCACAGTGCTGTCAAGTAAAATGTCTTCTTTCTTCAGTCAATGCACAAACACAAACCAGATATAACAGGGCACGGAATCTGTGTGTGTGCAAAACCGCCTGATTTCTATGTACAACTCAGTTTTTTGACAAACTTAAAGTTACCGCTAGCAGCAGCTCTGAGCAGAGCAGAGCTTTTCTCCCAGCTCTGACAGTGAACCAGGGCTTACAAGATGCCTGTGGCCAAGCTTGGGCTGCCAGGGGTTGGAGACCCACAGTGAGAATTGGACGGCACTTTTCCATACACGGGCCCCCAGCTGCTTACATGGCCATAAGCTGATGCACTTATTTACATGCACCTTCAGTAAACTGATACTTCCCAAACTCTGGACAGCAGTAGCAGCACAGGGATGTGCTCTGTGTTCCTCTGTGGATGTATTTAGCTATCCCTGAGGCTGCTCCTCAGGGAGGCATGGGAGGGAGGTGATCCTCTCTAACACCCAAGACTGTGCTTCAGAGCATGCTTGCTGATGAAACCTTCCTGCTCTGCAGACAGTCCAGGGATCTGGTAAGAAAACCTTCACCTGCTAGCAATATTTTTCCACTTAGATCTGTTCCTAAAGCTTATTGCCACATCAAATCCCATTATAGAAAATAAGGAAATGTTAAAATTAAGAACTAATGTTCACATGAAAGAATTTTTTTTACTATTTCCTTCAGCAAACCAATGAATGTTTAACAGTTGAAATTGCTTTGAAACAGCAATAAATTATTTCATGCATACATGCCAAATATTAAAACCAGAAGTTTTCTTAATATGAAGTCACTGGTACCAAGATTCATGTTTGTCTTTGTTAATTATCTACTTGTTTATTAGCTTAGTTTCACTGAGGAGCTGCTGATATCCCCAAGTTAAGGATTTTGGAGCTGTTCACAGGATGTAATAATACAATTTTATTGGGTGCTTGTTCAGAAAGCATTTTTAGTTGTTTGCACTTAAGCCATAAAACTGCCATTTTGCTGCCTGAAGCCCCCTGCACGGGTTCCTGCTGGCCTGTGTCTCACCAGGGCAGCCACGGTGTCCCAGTGCTGCAGGCATGGATGCTGAGGGAAGGTGGGATGCTGCCCTGGCACTGCAGCTCAAGCAGATCTCTCCCTTGAGCTAAAACCAGCCTCAGCCAGGACAAGCCTGCCCCAGGCTCATGCTCCCTGCAACCCAGGAGGGGCTGCTTCAAGTCAGGCTCTGAGTAGGCCAAACCAAAGAGACACAGACTTTGCTGTTGATTTTGTATTTAAAAATTGGGAAGATTTTAAACTATTCATTTTTAATCATCAGATTGTGCATTCTCCACACAGCAAACTGCTCTTGGCTGCAAGGATTTCCTTCAGGAGGGAAAATCAGTGGCACAGACTCTGGGAGTATGTTATTATTGGCTAAAGCATTTTTATCACTATCAGCAAAGAGTTATTCCCTCAAGTATCACCTCCCAGAGCTGGGGCAGTAGAGCTAAGTTAAAAAAAAATTACAGTTGTACTGACTGCAAAGAAAGTCTTCAGTTACATTTGGGGTGAGAAAACAAATGCCTCCAAATCTCACCAGTCAGCAAGAACTTGTGGTGTCCAACACAGTGTAATCACTGCAGAGTACTTGATATGCTCAGTACTTGCAACATCAAACCAAAGCATGTCTGCCCAGCCACTGATCTGCCTGAAGCACCACTGCCTCCAAACCACCCTGCCCATGCTGCCTCTGTGAGTGCCCCGCAAGGCATGCCCATGCTGCCCCTGTGAGTGCCCCGCAAGGCGCCAGCAGAGGTGGCAGCAAGGAGCTGCAGGGCAAAGCCCACCTGGCCACTATCAAATGTGGGGTGCCTCCGTCTGGGGGCCTGCCCCTATGCCACCTGGCAGCTCCAGCAAGAAGAGGGTACTTGTGGCAGAGCAGGCTAATGCTACAGCAAAGGCTGTGGCAGCACTTCCACAACAAACCCCTGCTTGGGGCAAATTTCAAACATGACCATTAAGCCTTGCTCTGAACCTTACAGGTGGCTTTGAACTCTGCTTTTTTCTGAGCAAAAGCACATTTGCTTCAAACTGAAGCAGTCAAAGAAGAATATAATAGCCTTTCCTAAAGGAATGCCAGCATGATGGGTAAGATGGGACAGATCTCAGCTGTGGTTTGACTCATCCTTAGTCCACGGAGCACAGCGAGAGGACAGCATCAACACTGCAGGAACACACCTCCCCAATTTCCAGTGGATGCTGGGAGGCCTCTGGAGACACATCCAACTGCACCTTGCTGAGATGCAGTGCCTCAAGGCACTGATGTAACAAAGACACCAGGAGAGAGGCTGGGAAATGCATCCTGGCTGCAGGCAGGCACCTCTGACCTCCTGAACAAATATGTGTTTTCTACTGACTGTGAATATATTACACTGAACTGAGGGCAAAAGAATTATCTTATGTTGTCCTCTCTCAAATGCAGCAGATTACCCTTCTAGAAATGTTTGTAACAATTTTTCAGTGCATCTTCAGAAAATAGCAACTTTCTTTTTCAAAGTCTGCAATATTTTGAAACTCACCTTTTCCTATTGCTGCTTAAAATCCACAGAAGTTTAACACATTGAGAATAGCACAATTTAAAAGAAAATTCTATAAATAATAACAAACACATTAAACACACTTGACCTGCTCTGGTGCTTCTCAGAGGCAACACAGGTCCTGCACTGCAGCCCCCGTGGGGTGCACACTCCTTCAGCCTGTGACAGTACCCAGCTGCAGGTTACCAGCAGACTTAGAGATGTGCTTTTCCAGAAAGATAATCATTTTTTGGACATGTGTGGCAGATGGGAGTGTTAACTCATAGTGCTAGGAGTTAACCTGATTGTATTATAATGTGATAGCTCCACAGCTAATGCCCATCAGCACTGTGGGCCATTTACTTTATCATAAAATAAAATTAATTGAGTGAAAATAAATTGCTGAGAGATACAGAAGAATTTGAGACCATATACATGAAATACACGCTAGCTCGAGTCTCCTGTGACACTTATCTTCATTAGGGAGGAAACAATTATTATTAATTCTCTCTTTAAAAACAAATATCCTGAAACTTGCAACAAGATTTACTGCATAGACTGCAGATGCTGATACGGCTACACAAGCACTAAAATTTCTTTTCCTTTGAAGAAGGACTTTCAGACTCAGCAAAACATTACAACAAGGTGGCTGCTGGTGCCCACATCCTGCTGAAGCCTGCCCAGAGCCTCGGGCTGTGGGGAAGGGGATGTGGGGGGCCCCGGTGCTGCTTCCACAGCAACACAGCGTATCCCCCGATCAGGTGAGCGGCACACTGCTGGTCTGCAGGCACTTGAGCTGGCTAATGGGCTGCAATATCTCTAATGGAGAATGTTCATTTGAGTGCATGCCTGCATTTGGCAAGTATAACGAAATAATGACATTGAGGCTTATTGATAATAGTTATAATTCCATGTAATGACCAACTGAGCAAAATGATACAGGCATCTCTTCTTCATCCATTATATTCCTGCCCACAAAGATTTCTCAGTTAAGGGCTGTTTATTTCTGCAGCAAGACATAGACCAGATATGCAGAATATAAACCTTCCTATTAGGACTCACTCATGTTTTTCTCCTTCCAAGTCATTCATTGGCACACAATTTTGGGGATCAGCTTTCTGGCTGTGTGTGAGCTGGGAGTCAAAAATGCAGCCATGATCATCGTGCCAAGTGAGACGTAACTAGCCTGTCTGGTTCTGGCTGCAGACACCCCCTACACTCCCACTTAAGAAAAGCTTCTATTTATCTTCTTACAAGTCAGTCACAAATTCCCACAAGAGGATTTCTACATGTGTTAGCAATGGCATTTTACAGGTCACCATTAGTTAGTTTCCCTAAATAAAAGTAGCGCAAAATGTTTTTTCTTTCCCTTTCTTTTTGAAGTCAGTATAGTGGCAGTCCCCCAAGCTGTCCAGTGTTAGCTCCGTGCTGAGGAGCAGCTTGTGGGTAGCCCTTCCTAGTGCCAGCAGACGGAGGCATCAATGGACATGCCAAGAATGCTGCTTCTGACAGAGCCACCCCAGGTCCCTGTCAGGTCCTCCCTGGACCCCTTCTACTGCTCCAGCGAGGCTGAAGAAAGCTCACAGGGTGCTTCAGCAATCCGAGACACCCTCTGGTTCTGGCTTTTACAGAACTGCAATAAAATTCACATCTACACACAGCAAACCACACTGGCAGCTTCTGCATTTACTGAGCAGTTGCCCACAGGTGCAGATGTAAGGCTTCAGTTGCAGAGTCCTCCCTAACACCATCTCCCCTGTTTAACTGGCACCAGACACAGATTTGTCACCTCCAGGTGACATCTCCAGCCCAGCCACTGAGAGGCTTGGCAGTAATAAACTTCCTGAAGAGCTGGGTGAGCAGGAGAGACCCTTTAAGCTCAGAGGCATTTTACTTCATTACCAAAGACTTCAGGTGCCTTTTACATGATGAGTTTTGTTCCCGGGTCTCAGACCTCTGTACTACTCAAGGTTAATTGGATAAACTTAATAGAAATAGCCATGTTTGAAAGAGTTCCATGCATCTGCCTCCCTTTTATAGGAAGGGGTAACTCTTGAGCACTTGACCAGTGTGCAATGACTCCAGGTAGCGGGAACCTGAAATCAGATTATATCCCCCTGCAATTCCATTAGCGCTGCCCAGGGACTGGGTGCAGGTAGTGGTTACTGGGCTGCAGCACAAGGTGAAAGCTTGGTTGCAACACAGTCTTTGGGCACTGCTCTGAACATGCAGGAAGACAGATAAGATGCAAGGGATTTGGTTTAATTAGACCACAACTTTATTAAGTTAACTCATCTGGGATCTATCCAGCACAATTCTTTCTTTAATCACTACCACATGGTGGAGAGCTGCCATTAGTCCTCCTGCTCCCCACAGCTGGTAACCAGCCCTGTGCTGGACTCTGCCACCCAGGGCACATACAAGGGTTAGGTCTTCCTTTTACGAGCCACCATTGCTGCCATGGATGCCATATCCAGTCCCAGTTCAGCCTGCCAGTGAAGATTCCCACTCTGCTCCCACAAGGACAGTCTGTGGCACAGCTCCTGTCCTGCCAACCAACCCTAGGGCCACAACAGCCCAAATGTTCTCCTGGCACAGAGCAGCAATGTGCAGGGATAAATGACCCCTAAAATGCAAAGATGAATTAGCATCATGTCCTGGATTATACTTTTTTTTTCCTAAAAATTGTCTCTTTAACCCAGTAGGAAGAGTACAACAGCCAAAGTCTATTTTAGCAAGGGAGATCTGTTTCCAAGGGAGAAGAGAGCTAGGCTTCTTCCAGCTATTGTCCGTAGCATTGCATAGCAGCCAGTGCTGGCTTTTTTCTTCTCCTGACGAAATGCAGACTACCTTCCTGCATTAGAAGATTTTGGTGACTTAATTACCCAGTTGTGTGTGTTTGGGGCAAAGAAAGAGAGAGAATCCTGAATACAGAACAGACATTACTCTGCACTTTCAAGTCCTGTGCTGGTCACCAAACTGCAGTGAGAGGCTCTTCCCCTGTCCATGAGTGCACACTTGCACCTTTCCACCACCGTGTCTGAGCCCAGCAGTGTCACTCATGCTTTGATGCAGAAATATTGGCTGTGCGTGGGTCACCAGCAGCCAGTTTTTCGTCTCTCTAGGTGCTGAGCTTGCCATTTTCCTGCCCAAAAGTCAGCAAAAAAAAATCGTCTGAGGGCTATCTCCACATACCAGAAGGACTTCAATCCTCATCTAGGGTGGCACAACATGGCTAGCAGGCAACAGAACCTGCCTTGAGGTTGCTCACTGGTGTGGTGCTGTGTTTCCACAGCGTAACTTGAACTAATTTAATCTTTGTTGAGTCATGGATGCTCCTTTTTTCTAGCAAACATCAGGGGTCAGAGGAAAAGGGCGTCATCTGTTGCATGACTTTGTTGTTGTATGCTGGTCGCACTGGAAGCAGCAGCAGCTCCGTGCCCAGGATCCACCGCAGCGCCACATGTGAGGCTCCACTGCTACATAACAGGGGCTGTTCCTCCTGCCACGCCACACTTGGGCTTTGCTTTTCTTCTACACAGCATTTTGACTTTTTTTTATCTTCCTGATTATTATAAGCCTTTATTTGACTACTGCAAACCAAGGTCTTAAACAAGCTCAAGGCTAAATTATGCTGGAAATCCTCCGAGGGAACAGAGGTGATGCCAAGCTGTGGGCTCCCGGGCAGGGCCAAGTCTCTGACTCAGCAGCTGTGTGGCATTGTTTATTTTAAGGTAACTATGTATGTGTACATGCAGAGGCAGAGTATGGGCATGACAGAGACCTGAGAGAGTCAGCAGCCCTGTACTGAGCACTGATGGTGTGGCTGCTCTTGCTGGAGCAGTCAAGATGTGCCCGTGCTTTTGGCATTTCAGTGTTTCAAAAAAGCGGAAACATTCTTTTTATAACATACCAAAATCTTGCTCTACCATTTCTCCATCCCATCCTGGGGTGTTGATTCTAGGTCCCTGACAAAGCAGTGGTAGTCATGAGCCTCCAAGAAAGGCTGACCCCAAATCCAGCCTTTGAGAAAGGAGCCATCTGCTAGTGTCCCCATCAGACCTTGCACTTTGAAGGACACTGAAGAGACTAGTCTCTGGCAGTGAGCCCCACAGTGACATGCTGTGCTCTGACTCCCCAGACCCTGTGCAGAGCTGGTTTCTCCCAGCTGTTTGTGCTTTCCCAGGCTTCTTCTCCCACTGCTGCTAAACCAAGGTGTCCAGCTCTGGAGGTCACTTAGCTGTAACCTGTATTTGCTCCATACTAACACAGCAACACACCTGTCACATCTCTTAGGTGACACAAGGCTTTCTCCAACAGAAGAATTGCATTAGGCTCTTTTTGCCTAATTGCTCTTGCAATGAGCAAGAGCAACCTCTGGAGAGCCCAGAAATCCTCAAATCTCTGACATCCCAGAACTGAACCTGCCAAGGGGCCAAAGGAGGCCATACCTGTGTTTAACTGTCTATACTTTCCCAGCAAGGACAATCCCACTAGGATTGGGATCCTGGCACACGCCAGGGCAGTTATACTCCAGGTATCATCAAGCCTCATATTGTAGGTTAATACCTGAACTCTTAGGCCAGAGCTAACAAGTTTTTGTTCTTCAGAGGAAAGCAAGTGAGGTGGAGGAGAGCAAGGAGGTAATGGTTGTGCTGCCTGCCTGCACTAATACTTAAGGTGCTCAAAGAACATCACTGTTCCTTGACTTTGAGCATGTTTCCACCTAAATTTTTTCTGGGGGCTTATTTCTTCTCTGCTATCCTACTGCTAATTCCTTTTTCTTCTTCCAGATGAACTTCCCCGAGCTTTTGCCTTCTATTCTCTTTGGAACCACTGCTCTGTAGAAGTCAGTAGAGCTGATATCCCAAGGATATGAGCTTGCTTTGTATCTACTGCTGTCTCTAAAGAAAACACCACATGTGGTATCCACGAAAGCATGCTGTCTCCTTTAATAAATCAGTCCATTCCACATACAGTTAATACTCCCTTGTATTTATACTGCTTGTATGTTTTCCTTCTGTGTCCCTCACATACAAGCCTTTCCCTCTTGCTGTAATAGAACATTTGCCAATAAGAAAATTAACCTTTCTCACTGAGCAGTTGAAGTTGTACAGCTCTTCCAGACCACACATTCAGCTCAATCCCTGTACGGATCATTCATTTAAGAGCTGCACTCAGTGATCCACATGGGTCCCTTCCAATCAGAATTTTCTGTAGTTTCTGTGGCTTGCACTGAAACAGGACAGTGTACTGGGGCTGACACAGTGACACACTTCAGCTACAAGGACACTTGGAAGATCAAGCTCTCAACACATCTCTTTATGACTATTTTCTTTATAATGCACAAATCCATGAGGCAGGTTTCAACTTGAGATGCATGGCTTCCAAAATACAGGGAAAGATGGACAAACACTGTGTTGGCTTTGGTCAGCATTGATACACACACACCCCAGAGCCAAGACATGCCACATTTCCTTGTCCCTCCCTCCACTTTCCTCTTGTAGCTACTGATGGCATATCAGCATCTTGTCATTATGTAGGGGTTTCAGCTGGCTATTTTATAACCTTTGTTTTGTCCTATCTCTAAAATTAACATCTAGCATTAACATTTTTGAACGTGACTTTAAAACCTTCAAGCAAATATAAGCGGAGATGGACCTATGTAAAATAGGTTTCCTTGGCATGATGACAAGCCTCCTGAAATGGCAGGCACGAAGGCTGTCTCTCTTCATGGGGTACAGTGCATGCTTTGGAACTGTTTGATAGTTTTAAAATATTTCTGATGCAATGGGTCATAATGCTTTCCAGATGAGTACACGGAGTGCAAAAGGTAATGCCACAGATATTTCACTGTTCTACCTCTTGTCCCCTTTCTGGCAATATAAGAAGAACCAGTCTCATCTTATCTCTTGTTTGCTGATAAACATGAGTTACTTGCTTCCCCCCCTCCCTTTCACTAAAATGAAAATGTTAAATGTACCACAAACAAAACTTATGAACTTTTTTTATGTGATTAAAATGGTCATAACTATCTGATGTTTCTTGCTGATTGGATCTGCCACTTCCATTTACTAGGAAAATAAATAACACATGTTTGCTGTCTTTCTAAAAGGTTCTATTTATTCTGTGGTCATTTCCCACTTATGATATTTCCAGCTTAATTTCATAAAACAGCTTTTACATGGCTAAAAAAAAAAGGCTCTTATTGTACATTGTCTTCAAAATATTTTGCCTTTAAGCTGTGGGCTTTTATTTGTAGGAACAACCAACCACCCTGTTTGTGAGGCCTGTATTTCTCCAAATTAAAAAGAGAAACAGCTGTATGTCTTAAAAATGTCTGCAGAGCTCCATTGAGATACTGCTGAATTGTTTGCTTCCCTGTCTTCCCACAGGACATGCCTCCTAAATCCACTGCACGGGAGAAAAGTGTAGGTAAAAGCCAAACAAATGTTCTCCTCTGGGCACACGCTTGTAGGCACAAGTCATCCATCCATCTCCAGCAGAGAGTTTACAGCCACTTTTTGGGATTCACAGCTATAAATATGAACACAAATAGCTTGATAAAAAGTGATGGACCAACACACAAGCTGATTCAATTTTCTGAGCAAGGGCTGCCACACCTAATTTGTCATCAGTCACCAACACAATGCCATCTCTTGGCATTTTATTGAAAGGTATTTTTCTTCAAGCCCCAGCCTACTGAATTCAGGGGATTCCTTGATCTCCATCTCTCATTCACTGACCTCTCCAGTTATACAGGTGGTTTTAAAGGTTTTAAACTACTTAGTCTCAGAGCTAAAAGGGGAAAATTTGAGAACAGGAGGGACTCTAAACTTGAGACTCTGGACAAAAAAACAAAAGGTAAATTAAGAAAGATTCATGGCTGGTTTTGTTGACAGCAACAACTAATGAGCTTCTGAGCTGATTTTTAGCCTGCCTCACAATCCATGAGTGCTTCAGGTGGGTCACCATTTGCTAGCTCCTATAAAACACCCACTGTGTGCTCAGGCTTCACTGGGTGCCACAGGGTACTCCTGGGGCTGAGGGCTGGTGAGGGATGTGAGCTGCATCACAGCATATCAGCTCTCACACATGCCTACCTTGTGCAGAGTTGCCAGTTTTACAAGATGGGCTGTGTTGTGTTCACACATAATGATGAGCAGATTTGAGCCCTAAATCTGGAGAGCTCAACAGCTACCCCCAAGTCAAACAGGAACAGAGACAATGCATAACTGAAATGGCAAGTCATGGGATAATTAAATTATTTGTGACAGTAAACCAAAATAGAAAGAAACAAAAAAATCCTAAAACAAACAAACAAACCAGACAGAGCCATATGCTTCCATGCGCTGCACACCGCAAAGAGAGTTATTGCAACACAGCACAGAGACCCCACAGCCCGGCCAATAGCTGTGCCAAGCAAGAGCCTCTGCAAAGCTCCAGGATGGAGGCAAGGCACAGTTTGGGCACACGCAGGCTGGAGCCACTGGTGAGCCCCTCCATCCCACACACGTGCAGAGATGTGTGAAGGCTTGGGGCTGCAGCCTTGTTGGGGAGGACGCTGGAGCTTGTCTTCTTCAACCAACTCAGGAGATGAAAGGCAACAAAAAGGCTCTTCTCTGATAGCAGCACAGAGGCTCCGAGGTGATATAGGTGAATTCCTTCCTAACAACCCACCTGCTGGTTGTGCTGGGATGGCTCAACCACCAGTGCTGTGCTATTAATTTACTCCCCTGGCCCAGAGCAGAGTTTCACCGAGCTGATGTGTGGAGCACAGGGCTCTGCTCTCAGGAGCACTGATTCCCATCTCCCCTCCAGTTAGCAGCTGTACAGGCATCAATACAGCCATGTCAGTGGGCAGCTGCTGTGTGACTGCCCTGCCAGCAGCACCAAACAGCCCAGCTGTGGTCCCCCTCCAGAGAAGGCTGAGGCCTCTGCAATGTGCTTGTTCCTAAATGATAGGCACTGTTTGGCATTGAGTGATTAATGCTAGCAGATGGTAAAAGCCCAAAAAGCCAGGAAAAAAGTTCCTAGGATCTGTTCAGTGAAGTAGATTAAAGAGAGCTAAACTGACAAACAACCTCCAAATAAATCAAGCTTCTGCAGATGATCCAAAACCCATCCATAGTTTCTGTGGACGGATCCTTGAGAAGTTTTCAGCAGGCAGCAATCAGCCCCCATTCCCAGGCAGGAAGGGACCAGCAGCTGCTTTCGTGTCAGTCCCACTGTGGCCACCTACGACTTGGTATAAGCCTTTAAAAAGCCTTCAGGGAAGGCACAAGAAGGCTGTGAAGGGGGTTTTGAGGGGTAAAGGGCAGGCTGAGGAATGCAAAGGGACATGGGGCAAGGGGCTCTGGTGACCACACTGCCACCAGTGGCACTCACTGCTGCCAGGTCACAGGGCCAGCTTTGCTCCTGTGTGCATCCATGTGCAGTTTCCTTTTTAAAACTGATAACTTGCAGAGTAGGAATATAGAAATATGGTAATGTTTATAGGCGACAGCAGCCTCCACCTTCGGATGTTAATTATACATTAGAACTGGACAAATTATTCATTGGGAACAGTTTGGGCTTAGGGGAAAGAAAACAGTTTTCTCCTCTAAATACTGCAACCAAAGTCTTTGTCAGTGCACTTAAAATATATAGAGAGGATTTGTGTGCACACACTTTACAGCACAGCTATATTTATGACCAATGTGATCTGCCTGCTAACTCAAGTTCATGTGAGGGTCCAACTTTACTCATATATAAACTGCTCAGAATTATTCAGGTATGTTATTCTTCCAGCATGCTCCCTGCCATGCTGGATCTGCAGCCCTTGGCTCCAACTTGTGTGCCTGAACCTATCCACCCTAGAAGTAAAATTGTTTGGGAGCTGGGTTCCTGTGTGTCAGGAAAGGGTTGCTGGGCTTTCCCACCTGAGACAAGCATTTGTCATAGAATGTCCTCAGACATGTACAAAAACCTCATCAAAAACATTCTGATAATGAGTCAGCAGAGGGTGTCCACATTTAATGTTGGCTCAGGTATCTCAATCACTTTCAGAAGTATTTGTCCCATCACCAGTGGCTGAACCTCAAGCTGCCCAGGAAAGCTGTAGCTAGATCAGCCTTTCTGCAGCCACCTCACTCCCTGCTCTGCCCACACAAGCACAAAACCTCAGACACTGTGGTCCTGTTCTTTGACTGGGTTTCCATGAGTGGTGAAATCCCATTTTAACTATGCAGCAGTCCCAGAATTACTTTAGCACATGAAAAATTACCGCTTCCACTAAATTTTGCAGATTTTAGGAAGACAAGGCCCTTATATGCAAATTGCTTGATGTTTTGAGGAAAGAAGGGGAAGAAAACTAACACCAAAACTTTGGGAGGGAATTTTGTCATGAATTAAATTTAAAGGAAAGAAACCCCAATACTAAAATAGAACAGAGTAAGATATTTACAGCTTAATGCTTTTTTAAGTCAGCAGAACAAAACTCTGGTTTTCCTTATTGACTGTTAACCACAATAACATCAGACTTGCTCAATTTCATCTTTGTCCCTTTAATATTGGGAATTTCTTTTTTATTTTATTGACAAGGAAACATCCAGTTTTCTGGCTGGAGCCTATTATATAAAGAAAGCATAAAAGGATTCATTACTTTTTAACTACTAGCAGGGAGGCAAACAGAAGAACTGTATTCTTTTCGGTGAGTTCAGCAGCTGGTAGCATTAGCGTTTCAAGCACCACATTTGTAATATCCCATCTCCCAAACTCTCTGAAAGCACATCCGTGCGGGATCTGATGCCTACGTCATGCACACACGTCCGCGTGGGGGCTGACGTACGTTACAAACGATGCGTTTGCCAACACACAGGGGATTGCACCGCATCCTCCTTCCATTAACTGGCATGTGCGCTAGAGCACAAGTGCTGGGATTCAGTCACTTCGTTGGGAATTCAGGCTGGCTCTCCATGCACTCTCCTGGCTGCAGTGGGACCAATGCAGCTGAGCCAGTGGGACATGCTTTGGTCATTGTGCCTGTGTGCCATGATGGCAATCCCCCGGGCCCAGCCATGAGAGCCATGCTTGACCTCCCCCTTGGGAAAAGGAAAACAGAAAAAATAGCAGGGATGTTCAAGCAGCCATGCCCTTCCCTTTCTCCACAAACAGAAATCCTACTCCTAACGCATTTCTCCACAGCATCTCTTTTTTCAGAGGCTAAATATTACAAAGGTTTGGCATACAGGACATTTTAGGGTAGGTTTTTGGGGGTTTTTTTGAACCCACACAGTAATTAAACCAGCAGAAGAGAGAATCTGCCTCGGGGCTGAGGGCTGTGGAATACCATTCCCACCAGAGACTAAACACTGCAAACCACTCTACTGGTAATGGATGGGCATTTTAAAGGAGGCAAATGATAAACAGCGAAGGAGCGTAATTGGTGCTGTTTGTTGTGCACTGGCTGATGAAATGCCAGAGAAACTGAGTCGCTTCAAAATGACATGTTTATGTGACATCAAAGAGGCTGAGCTGACTTCACATTATATCTGTGACAAATGTATATATTGGATCGCTGTTTGCCATTTAGACCTCCTCTGATTACTTCTCATTGTAAAGAGAAACATTTGCGATTCTGCTCACTTGGTAAATCTGTAGAGTGACTTGTTAGCAACACATGCAGGGAAAGTTGTTGAAAAGCCCTTCTGGGCCTACCGTAGTAAATATGTATTCACACAGCCGATAACGTGCTGCCGCTTGTTGCCTGAAAGATGAATGCAGAGTGCTGCACACAGCAGTGCTTCCACACGTGTTCCCAACCAACTATTTGCACTTCAGGCACTAAACTCAAGCCACCACACCTCTCCAGTCCTTCATGCAACCCCACTTTATGTGTTTCTGCCCCTCAGACATCAGGAGAGCTTGTTTTGCTGCCTGGCTGAAATGCTAGGATTCAATTGTCCTGGGGAATGGAAAATGAGCAATTGTACTGGGAAGAGTCAGAAGCAAAACATTGCTCGCCTTTCCCAAGGATGTATCTCTTGTCTTTAGAGAGAATACAAACATCTAAGGAAGTATTCAGCACTGGTATATCCATGAAGGGTTGGGATTTTTCCCAAACCCAGAAGCACTCCCTCTGGCAGTGGGGTGGGATACAGTGCCTGTCAACAGAGCAGAGTTTGCAAGCACAGGAGCTGACACAGGTGGGGATTCCTAACCACCCTCATCCTCCAGGTACCACTTGCCACCAGGTCCCCTGGCTACCTGTGGCTGCTGCTTGGATCCCTGGGTAACCCATGTCCTCACAGCTCAGTTGGTGACAGTTGCAGAGTGAGGTGTCCCTGTGCAGGGAGGCCATGGGAAACATGGGGCAGCTGGAAGGAAGCTGGGCTACCTGGGAATCCACGCAAGCCTTTGTGGTAAAGGCCATCTTTGATGCATTCCACCATTTCTTGTGCTTACTAACAAGCAGGTAACATGTTCATGCTGAAAGGAGCATGCTGTCATTGAGATGCTTGAGCATGTGCTTCACCAAGAAAGCTAACAGCTCCCACAAAGCAAGGGAGCAGGATGCAGGGGGGAGAAATACATCACCAACCACTAATTCCTACCCAGACCTGTTGGATTAATGGCTCCTGCCAGGCTCACAATCCTGGGCAGACACAGACAACTGCTCTTCATCTTTCTCTTCCTCAAAAGACACTGCCCACCAGTCCTGGATAAGGAAAGTCCTGGAAGATGCTGCCCAAAGCACTCCTAGCAGTACTGCAGGCCAGGGTACCACAGGAATGACCAGAAGAACTATCTGGGGCCAAACACAGCATCATCTGATGATAGCACGGGAAGAGAGAGAGTACAAGACAGTCACTTGCAATCTTGATGGCTCGAGAGCTGTTACTGGCCACAGGGTGCTTGTGCCCAAGCAAGTGGAATGAAAGGAAAGGAACAGTAATTGCTTGAGAAGCAGCTTTCCTCTGAAGACAAGCCAAAGAGAAGAGACTGGCCACAGAAAACCTGAGAACATTTCATTATTAGCTGAACATTAGCAGATACAGAGGCTTCAAATCAATTTTAAAAACAAACAAAACCTTGTTTGTTTTTAAAAACACAGCGAACAGCCTTGTACCATGTACTGCTTCATGTACAAACTGTGGGAAAGCAGGTTTTGAGCCCAAAAACAAAGCACCCGCTTTGGGAAAAAACAGCACACCCCTCTCTTGAGGGACTCAGAGCTGGCCCACGTGGTCTCATGGCAGTTTCCTCACCCTCGGCACAGGCAAGGCAGCTAACAACAGCTGAACAACAGCACCACACGGCTTCCTCCTGCCTCTGTGGGTCCATACATAAATAGAGAAAAGATTTTCAAGCTGCTTTCTATTACTTCTGTTATGTTTTAGCCTTCCTTTCCCCTCTGCCCCTGCTAGCCCCCTCCGTTTGCCCGGCAGGCAGCGAGTGGGGCTGGCTGCTGTCACCCTCCTCACCACAGCACTGCTGCTCCCACAACAGGCAGCGGCTCCACTGTCCTCCTCCTCCGAGAGGGCACAGCCTGCCAGGACAATGAAGTCCCAGCCTCAGGGCCTACAGCACTCTCTTCCCACTATCTGGCCAGGTTTCTGTTTTGTTTTGATCTTGTTAGCCTTTTTTTTCTTTTTTTTTTTTAAGGCGTGTTGATGATTATCATACTGGAGGAATGCACTAAATACATAGCATTACTGGAGGAAGGAATTATTGCCGGGGGAATGTATAACATGTGTGTGCACAGCTCTGTAATGTTATTCCTGTCTCATTGATAAACTTGGGCAGATTTCAGAGGCAGATATATTTGTAAATATTGCAGGGAGCGGATGGTCTTTGAGCTGACATCCAGACAGGGGCTCAAGAAAGCAGCCCAGACCCGAGCTTTGGTGCTCCCCGCACAGGGCAGCCACGATGTCCCTTGGCCCCAGGAGGGGAGAGGTAGCATCTCCCCCACCAACCCACCACCCAAATGGTCTGTGCAGCTTTGTCTGCACACATTTGTATTTGATAGCACATTCACATGGGGGGCTTTTGCCACTAGAGGAAAACTTATATTCCTCAAATTAAAGCAGAGGTCTTATTTTACCTCTCTTTATGGACATACCCTCATTACAGCTGTAGGACTCACAAAACTTCATTTGTTCCAGGGAAGAAATGAGAACCTGAGACTGGATGCTTTCTGCATTCACATGGATAAGGACTGAGGCTTAGTTTATTCTTAAACCAATGCCATTACAGAGTACCATACTGCCACTCTTACCTCCTGCACAGATGAGAGAGAACCTGAAGCTCCAGCTATGCTCTGTCACCCATCATCATCAGCCTTCCTGCAGGTCCTCCCTGGACCACTCCAGGAGCGCTACTTCCCTTATCCCCACCAATGCGTGGCAGGCTGTGAACCACTGACTGACACCATCCCTGCTGCAAGCTGCCCTGTCGCTGCCAGAGCCTGCAGAGTCCAAGCACCAAGGCCCCCATCACTCTGCTGTAGGCCAGACCTTGGTCTTCTACTTATTAGATAACATTTTTTCTTCTAGCCATAGCACACACAACACAAATATGCGATATTTCCAGTCACAGCAGCCACCAAAATGAAGCTCTAGGGCTCTGTACAAAGCTTGCACAGGGGTAAACACATGTGGGGCCCAGAGCAGATGTGGTGGTTGCTGCAGGCCCCTTACGGCAGAGGAGATGGCTTTGCCCTCGTGTAACATGTGGCACCAATGGAGCTGTGATGCTCAGGAATGCCAGCACTCCCCTCCACAGCTTTATGCCTGCAGCAGCCTGCACCCAGCCCGCTGGCAGCTGCCATGGAAACAGTGCACTCCCAAACACACCCCTGCCTCCTTGCCTCTGCAGGGCACCTCCACATTTGGCCTAGCAAGCATGTTTACTGGTGGGTTATAAATAATTGCGCATGTTGACACGCGATTGTTAATATGTCTGTTGATATTGATGCAATAAGGAGTAAGATGTTTCCCTTCTCCTTGGCGCGGCACTTTGCCTGTTTGTTTCTGGCTGGCGCGGGCGCCGAGCGCTGAGCAGGGGAGTGACTGCCAGCAGCGCTTGGCCATGCCCGCGCCGATCGGCAATGGGCTTCACGCTGGATCCTGCACACTGAGCTGGGACAGCACTAAAAGCATGTCAGACTACTTGGATCCTCCTGTGAGTTTTGAAGCAAAGCATTTTTCTGAGATTAGGAATATTTTGCTAAACTTTGAGTTCCTTCCTCCCCAAAGCTAGGGCTCAGCACCTCCCATGGGCACTTCATTTTCTACGTCAGTTCACACCAAAGGCCGTAGGTCCTGAAAAAAAAACTATTCCTTCCTGGCACAAACACAGCTGCCACGTGCTTGTGCCAAAACTGGGACACCAATACCAACATCATGCCCATCACCCTCTGGTATGGGACTTCGCCCTTGTCACCCATGAGGGACAGTGACACGGTGTCACCTCACAGCAGGGCACCCTGTGTTGCACTCTTCACCTGAGCTGGGCCAGCACATCCCTCTGCCCATGGGAATGGTGTTTAAACACTTTCAGCCACCAGCAGGAGCACTTTGGGAAGCCTCATCCAAATTCAGGAATGCAGGCTATTCCCCTCCACCAGGACCCAGTCTAATACCCTGGCTGCCCAGCAGCCTGTGTGCCTCATTTCAGTCCTGCAAGAGCTCTGCAGCTTCCAGGGCACTTGTTGAAGAAAAAAAAATGCTAACTGTTTGCAATATCAGAGCCTAATAAGAGAACAGGTGTGCTGAAAGCACCATGTGAACCTTCAGCTGGGGATGCAGGAGAAGAAATAACTCTGGCATTCAATAACATGTTGTTAAAATATTTAGATTTTTTCATGGTATGATTTGTTAAGGAGGCAAGATTTATGCAACTATACTATTTACTTTCCAGTCCTTTCTGGTACTGCTATGCTCTGATGGCTGATTTCAGTCAAAATTAATGCCACTGAGGAATCTCAGATGTACCAGATTCCTGGGAGTCTCAAGAAAATATGTAGAGAGACTTGAACTGCTGTCCTCTCTGAAAAATAAGACTACCATGTAAAATTACCCATGCTATTAGATACCCCAAATCCTGCATGGGAAAGCAATGCTATACTCCAGCTACCAGAAAAGCTTTTAGCAGGATAAGCGCAAGATAATCAAGCCATGGGAGAGAGCATCAGTGAAAAAACAGGATTCCTAAGTTCTGCTGCTCTTGCAGCATTTTCCCCTCTTCAAAACTGAATAATCAAGAGGCTCCTTCTCCAGCCTTCTGTTCGTGCTCTTTTTGGATTGCCTTTATCTAGCTGCTCACACACAGCACAAAGGTTACTGTCTTTAATACTGCACAGCATCCCTGAGAGCCCAGGGCTAAGAAAGTTTTGGCTGTGACTTTGGCAACTGCACAGCTGCATGCTCCAGGAGGGGAGAGGAAAGGAGGAAAAAGCTGCTGTCCATGTTAGCCTGAAGCTTTAGTTTATGCTGCTTATGCTCAGTCAGGTGAGAGCCGAGAGCTCAGCAACGAGCCCTGACGCTCTCCCTACCTGTGACAGACACTCCCCAGCACTGAGGGGGCAGCTTGGCACAACTCCACATAGGTCTGAGCAGTAAGAAAATGGCTTTTGACTAAAGATGAGGAGCAGCCACTGCACAACAGCAACCGAAGGCCAATGCCAGCAGTGCTTCCAGAAAGCAGGAAAGGAGGATGCACCAGCAGCTCACTGCCTCTCCTTCCCACACAGGCTAAGGGCTCCACAAAGCCATGGCAGAGTTGAACATCCCACATTTTCAACTTGCTGCCCAGATGTGCAGAGAGCTGGATCAAACTGCTGGAGCTGCACCTCAGCAGCTTCAGGGTTTCCTGGGCCAGCTTTTGAATAAACCGACGTGCTGGCCCTGCTGGACCCAGACATGTCACCCAAGCTCCATTTAGAGCAGGAAGGAGGTGAGGAGCCAGAGGAGCTCCCTGTCTACCCCAGCAGCAGGTCACACTCCACCTTGAAGCTGTGCCGTGCTCAAAGCAGGGCAGCAACAGCAACAAGCAGAGCTGTGGCTACACAGGGCTGTCTGCCAGGTCTAGTTACTATGCCCTCCCTGTTGTTTTCCTGCAGAGAGGGACAAGAAGGAAGTATTATTATTTTGTCTTTGCCCTACACAGGCAGTACAAGGTGCAATGAGATACCCTTAAGCTGAGCTTCCACTTTCCTGCCCCAAGGCTGTTTCCTTTAATGCTGTAGATGAGTGGGGTTATCCAGTCACTTTGGCACCTCCCTTACAGCCATCTGTGTCCTTTCTGTTGTGCCACTCTGAACAATACAAGTGCTGCCATTCCTCCTGCATAGCCTTTCCTCTTCTCCACCAACACAGACTGGCCAGCCAACCGTTCCAGTCAACCACATCAATCCTCCTGCCACTCACAGTCATCTCAAAGGCATTTAATATAGATAAAATGCACAAAACACTTTTACATATTCTGATAACATCCCACGCACATTCCCCTGTGAGTTGTAAGCTCCTTGAAAGAGACAAACAGATGCTCCCATTGCACAACACACTTGTACCACAGGGCAGGAGTAGCCCTGCATGCTCAAAGAGGGCTGGAAGGCTGTGCACTGCCCTTCTCTGGGCAAGTTGGGCTGCCAGACTTTCAGGGTACAGCCCAGAGGGGACCAATGCTGGTCAAAGGGGTTGGGACTCCCAACTTCCCTCCAAAGCCTATCCGAGCTGGGCATGGAAGGACATTACTGCAGAAGGGTTACTGCAGCTAGATCATGCATTTGAGCCAGGGTCAGCAACTACACATTCCTCCATTTTTAGGGTGTCCTCAGCAAAGGCATGCTTCAGAAAAAGAAAGCAGCCTCGACAAGTGATTTTAATTTAGTGGTAACAACTCCACAGGTGCAGAATAGGGTTTTAAAGAAAAATAAGGTCTGCACCTCTTAATGAAACTTAATTGGTTCCATCCACAGCTCCCCATAGCTATTGAATTCATTGTACACCTATGTTTTATGCATAATGACTTTTCTATCTGGTATCAGACAGTAATCATTCCAGAAGGCAAAAATCTCAAAATAACCACAATATATGCATACAGAATACATTTAAAAGAAAATCTAAATTGACTGTTCAGACCTTCCCTCACTTGCCAGTGGATCTTCTCCAAACAGAAGGCATTCCAAGTCGGCGTAGGAAATGCTAAGATAGCATGCTTTCCATATTGTGTTATCGGAGCGTCTTCCAAAAACTCAAGCTTTCCCATACAACAAAATGTCATGAAGAAGGTTTTACTCCAGTCTGCGTATCACAGGCTGTACATACTGCTTCAGCTACTGTAAGGTTGGCAAGCAAAGCTTGTAATGACTTGAAGTACAGTTTAGGAGCAGAAAAACTTTGCTTCAGAGCCACTTGCTCACACTGTCTGATTTTCATTAGGAGGGGTTTGTGTGCCTGTGTTTTTTCCCCCAGGAATGAAGACAGAGATAAATGGCAGAGGGGACTTTTTGGTTTTCAATTCACTGTGTGGAGCCTGATTAATTGAGCTGATGTTGTATTCACAATGAAAGGAGGAGGAGTTTCCCAGAACCAGCTAGCCTGGCTGAACTGAGAACTGGGTCAAAGCCTGGCAGCAACAACGCACTTCAGAGCACAGTGAGCATCTTGGTTTTAAAAACAGATTTTACACCCAAGCACATAGCTTCCCCCTCTCCCTCTTATTAACATCACTTGCTCTCATCTCTGTTTTCACAAGGTCATCAAGAAGCAGTCTCTGCAATACTTCACTCAGGCACTATCACAGAAAAACCACCACAGCTGGGTTCAAACAGTACAAAAGGCAATAAGTAGCATCACTACCAGGAAACCAAGCATAACAACCCACCAGAGCACCAAAAAACAAACCACCTGGCCACAAATACATGACCACACTGTCTTATCTGGCAGAGTCCAAACAACCTGGTGGTCTTCATGTAGCATTTCTACTCCTGCTGCAGCAGTGGCAGGTGGGCAACAGGGAACCTGGGATACAGCCAGGAAGCCTTTGCTACACATCTCCCTGCTGGGGCTGGTTAGTGCAGCTCAGCCCTTCTCACTGCTGCACATCCTCTGCAGGTCAGTCTCAGATTCCTTCCTGTAAGCTTCAGCTGAAATCAATGCAAAAAAATTAGCTCGCTCAGAGGTTAACTTGGAGCACCTGGTGCCCAGGCCCTGTTATGCATCTCCAAGGGCTAAGTTCAGTCCTTGCAGCTGCCTGTGCTCCAGCAAGCCCAGTGCTGCCCTGTGGTGTTCTGGCAGGACCCAGGCCTCTGCAGTGGCAGGGACCCCCAGTCTGCTCTGTGTGTGTCTGTGCAGATGAAGATCCTTGGGGGCTTGGCTCCTCTGCCACACTAATAACGCTGTGCACATCAGTCAGGGCAGTGAGGGTGCTGATCCTAAAATCAGGCCCAGGCAAAAGGAAGAGGAAAGAGTTTCACTAGAAACTCAGTCTTTGGCACATTGACTCAAGTTAAGTTCTGAGTGAAATAAAATATGCTATAAAGACTTTAATAAAAATCCATTTACCCAAATAGAGTCCTCATTTTCCTTTTTTTTTTTTTTTAACTGTCAAAGAATTTGACAAATTTGATCAGATCATATCACTGAACCGAAAGTGTGAGTTCTGGGAATGAGCTATTTGCATCACTGTAGCTCCCCACTTACAGTTTTGGGCTTGCTACATGCCCCCCTCTCTGCCTACTCTGCTATTACAACCCATCTGATCTCACTCTGGGTGGAAAAACACACTTCTGCAGGCATAGAAATCTTCACAGCAAAAAGGCTGAGTTCTTGTCCACAGCCCAAATGGGGCAGGCTGGGTGTCCTGGTGGGTGTCCTGTCTTGCCCCTTCTGGTGCTTCCAGAGCCCCAGCTCAGCCCACACTGCTCACTGGCAGAGCCCCAGTGTGCCAAGCTCCACACAACACAGATGCCAGCTGCAAGATGGGTGCTTAAGTGTAAACATGTGTGCAGATACATTTGCTTGCAAAGGTGTGGGCACAAAATTTGACTGAGCAGCTGTTTGACCCAAGCTCCAATTAGACAGGATGGCATAAGGTAGATCTTTCTCCTGGAGGCACATGGCAGTGAGTAAATACACATTTCTCCCTCTCAAAAGTGAGGGTCATGTGCAAGGTCCAACTTGGCTACAAGTCACCATGACTACATGACAGCCACAGGAACAGCAACAGTGGCCCTCTCCACCGCCCTGGCACAGAGAGGTGCTGCCAGCTTGTCATGGTTGTCTTCCATCAGAAGATGTCACATGGAGCTCACACACATGTGCTGCTCGCAGGCTCCAGCGCCTACCTCTGCTGGAAAGCAGCCACTCTTCAGAAGAAACCCCACTCAGCAGTGAGTAACAGCTGCTTTTGTGAAGACCAAAGTACTGCTCTCATTTATTTATTTTCCCTGTTGTCAACAAATGCTCTGATGACAGGAGCAGGACAACCAAAAAAGTCCCCTTTCCCTCCAGAATGCCACCTTTCCTCAGGACAGGGCACCACTACAGCCCAGGTGTTTTCCCCTCCAAGCAGCAAATCCTGGCAACATTTCTGAGAACACCCCACAACTTGGTTTGAACACCCCAAGTGGTCATGCACAAGCATCCTCCAACAAAGGGGAGTCCCTAGATAGGCTTTTTTCTAGGCAAAAATGAGGATTTAAAAGGAAGCACTGCAGCAAAGCTCCCCAGACACAGCTGTCACCCACCGTGGCAGCTGCAGTCATGGCTGCTCACCTCCCACTGAAGCAGGAGCCCACAGCTTGAATGTGGCAGCACTCCGTGTCATCCACCAGTGCCATGGCATGAAAATGCCCACAGCTTTGCTGATCTGCCTTGCCTGCTTTGCCTGTTAGTCAGAGAAGAAGAATCCAAACAGTCGTGGTGTGGCTCTTAACAGTGTCAGTCTGGGGACAACTGGACTGTTCTGAGGCATAAAGCTGTGGGTGAGTTTTTCAGGTCATCATCTACATGTGCTCACCTGTGGACTATCAGCTGTTCAGTGCAAGCCAGTTTCTAGAATAATTCTGATGTAAAACTGAGTATTCTGGAGAAAACCTTGTGGTTTCAGAAGTGGTGGTAGCACTTGGTTATCAGTTCATTCTTGCTTTGAGCCCTGTTGCCCAAAAAAGTCAGTGTACCAGAAACAAAGTCCTCAGGCCTGGGATGAAAAATGAACATGTAACCTTTCAAACCCCTCAGTATGCCCTGTGACATCCATCTCCTCTCACCAGGATCGCTGTGCTCCTGCAGACAAACAGTGTGCTGTTTGTCAGATGTGAGATCTGAAAAGACATCCAAGCAGGAGAGAAAAGCTGGCAGCTTCATCTTGAGTCACTTCTGGTGGGAAGAGGGAAGATGGTGATGGGGAAACAGTTCTAACAGCTGCTCTGAGGTGAGAAGCAGCAGTGTGGAGGAGGAAGAGAATACACAGAAGGAAACACCTTGGTGCCCTTCAGAAGCTTGTTTTCCCTTAAGGGACCCAAACCAGAAAGTATTTCCACCAACCAAGTCAGGAGTTTTGCAATACTGCACAGCCTGGAATTACCCCTGCCCTGGGGAGGGTTTGCTTGTTCAGCTCCTCAAAATGACCTTAAAATAATTCTACAAGCCATTAAAATACAGTCACTGAGTTATGGATTTCCATTTTTCCCTTCCACAACTGACAGGTAGTCTCTATTAGAACAGCTTTTATATTAAAACAGATCAGAAAAGCAAAGACAAAAGTAAATCTCCAGATGCAGCTCCATTTCCAAACATCACCAACCAAAAGAGCTTTGAAAGGCTCTATAAATTAGGATTGAAATAGATACTGCATCGTGGTAAACCTGAAAGCTGTCATGACAATTTTGACTTTTTTTTCCTTTCATCTCTAGTTTTCAAGAAACTGTTTATAACATTACAAATAAAAATGTTTTTTTATAAAATCAGTTTCAATGTGAAAAAATGGAATACTCCCATGTGCAAGTATGAATGCAGCTGTTTTAGCCTGCTTAGAATACTCTATTTTTATTAAATGTTTTCTTTTGATGAAACAGCATTTTTATGATAGAAGTTTCCCAACTAGCTTCAAATGTAAGTCAATACACTGCAGCAAAAAACTCCAAGCTTAAGATTCAAGTTCTCATATTCTGTGCTGGCCGTTGGGAAATAAAGGTTTTGCTCGTAGACTGAACTTGTTTGGTATGCACTTGCTGAAATCTAATAAAGAGGAGACCCTGGAAAGTAACTATAGATATTGGCATTCAAGTGAAGTAGATTGAACCTAAGCGTATTTACCTCACAGTGTTTTCTTTACAGAGAGTTTTTAGCTGAGTGGAAATGCACAGCCATGGGTTTGTCCACTTCCCTACTCCTTCCCTGAAAGCATCCTGGGAGCATGCTGGCTTTACCACATTCCATGGGAAGATTTCTCTGGCATGACTGTGGCTACTATACTAGCAGCAAGTTTCTGATAGTGCAGCCTCATAATAATCACCTAATCTTTTTATGTCCAAAGACTAAACACTTCCAGTGGCTATCCAAGAGATAAGTTTTCATAAGAGGAAAGATATTTTTTACCAGCCCTGTGGAAGAGAGCAGGGAGTGTTTCAAAAACACCAGCATCTGCTGTAGGTCAGCTCAGGGGACCTGCACAGGGCAGGGCTGTCCAGAACAGTAGAAGTGGGCAGAAGGGCAGGTCTGTATCTGAACATGGAGTGACTTCTGTCTCCTGGGAGCACACACTGCATCTCTGCAGCTCAGAATTAACATGCAGCATCTGAAGGCTTTGTACAGTGAAAATGGTACAATTACAATTGCACAGGGTGAGTACTGTCATTACTTAACTGTGAGCCTGTGTTGGCTATGGGTATGTGCACAGGACAGTTTATCAGGGGACTTCATGAAGGCACTGTTCCACAGCAACCTGCATCCCACTGGCACTGTAATGGTTAATGCCTAAAACTTGCCTTGGCTGAGATCCTTCTGCTGTTTGATGGCTCAACTGAAGCTTGATGTTTATGGTGGAAATTGTCTTGATTTCTTTAGATGAGATGAGCATCCATGGAGTTTGCAAATGTGTTTTAATTAAGATTCTGCTAAATTCTACCAGACACCTACTTGGAAAACAAAGCAACTGAATAATTAACTCTGATGAGAGCAGATGCTGCTCTAATGACAACCTGTTACTGCTCAAGTGCATCATTAGTTGTTTTACTGTGTTCTTTTAATATGTCCAGAGATCCTCAGCTAATGAATATATTGGTAGCAATGCATCTAAAATAATTCTTCAGTGTGGACTGTTGTAAAATAAATAAAAAATAGCCAACCACCAAAAATCCGAACACACTGAGTTCAACTGAAATAGTGTTTCTGCTGGTCTGCATTCTGTGTGCTTGAAAGCAAATGCTTCTTTAGTTATCCTTGTGGGATTATTTTAGCCATACATCAAGTGAAGCTTACAAATTGATGAGAATCTAATGATGCATTTATTTACAGATGTGCAGTTCTGTTCCCTGTTATGTTGCCGAGGGGTGAGAAGAGGGAAGGCTTTTTCTCTCCCCTATGTAATGTGCGCAGTCGTGCATTTGACAAAGTGACTAGAAAAATACTACAAGCAAGATTTTACCCTGTTATTTCTAGCCCTCAAAAATAAATCTATATAATCTCCTAAAATATAGACAGAACTCTAAAAAAATAGAAAATAGAATATTTATACTTAAATAACTCACTTTAATGACACACTTCATTGTCCGTTTTCACAATATCTTGTGGTTTCATCTAAAAGCATGTACTAAAAATTGTGGGTTTCTGTTTTGGACTATCAACATCAGGAAGTTTTGGTCTCACCATAAAAGTAATGAGATGAAATGCAATAAAGTGAGCAAAAGGATCAAATGGGAGTGTCTGGCTCATACTTTTATATTACCTTCTCTATTTTTATAGTGTCAGAATTACCTCTTCTACCTTCAAAGATACATTGAGGAATGATTGAGGTACTCTGAGAGTACTAAGCCAAATACCACCCAGTCTAGCAGAGCTAATGGCATCAGAAAAGTCTCTAATCCCTGGAAAGAAGCTGGGAGTTGCTGGGAAATGTGTGCAGGGGCATCTCCATCAGCCCCTGGGGAGCAGCGCTACTCACCTCAAGCCCAGCTGGGTACCCACAGTGCAACTTTTAACACCTCAAATTCTGTAAACCCAGCAAGAGTTCAACAAATACTGCCAAGCCCTTGCCTCACTCCCCTCAATCCTTCTCCCTGGGTGACAGGCCTTGCACAGTCCCAATGCCAAGATGCCACAGCCACTGGCAAAGCCCCTCACAAAGGCAGCAGCACTCTGAAGAACGAAAGAAGCACCTGTGAAGAGCCCACTTTTGAGAAAGCTGGTCAACTCATTTCATCCCAGCATCTCACACTGCCTTTTTAACAATGCTTTACTGCAATTAAGCTGGTTGCATTTTTACTAGGGAGGGAGAGAAAAAACCCCAACGAAACCAATTTAAAAGTTTGGTTTCTTCTGTGACCAGCTTCACAGGTTACCTTTCCTACATAAAGGATAGAGAAGCCCTCTGAATTTATAGGGCTCACAGCTGACTGCTATGCCTTTTATGGAGACCTCTTTGGGTCTGATTAATTAGTAACTGGGGCAGGAGCTATGCACTTCAGTGACTCTTGGTGCCTTGATTGTAAATCGCAATCTGGTACTAAATCTCAGCAGGTCACATTGCCGTTTTTGCTGTGCCCCAGTGACACAACTGATTAAATCTGTGTAAACAGAATCTTAACAGAAACATTTTTGGGGGGGGGGTGGGCAGGGCTGTGGATGGTTGCCTTCATTTGGAGGAATGTATTTCCATGGATTCTGTCTGTTCTGAAGCATTTTCATCAATGGTCAGTTGTCCCAACACAGCAAACTAATGGTTTTGATATGGCCTTTGAAAGATTGCCCACTGTGGGGGCTTTTAAATAGCAAGTCAGCACTCAATTCACACATGCAAGCCTAGGAGGATAAACAAAACACAATCCTGGGTAGCTTTATAACTAAAGAAAGGACAAAGACAGTACTAGAACACTTTTTTTTTCTGCACCTTCTCCTGCCTCCTGCCAGGAGGCGCGGCAGGGCCTGGGGCGCTGCCTCCTCAGCAGGCGTGCGCAGTGCAGGTGGCCTTCCTCCCTTTCGGTGGTCTGAGTGCTTTTGACCATGAGACAGGAGAAATGCAGAGCTGTCTGCTTCACAGGTTACTGCAGAGCAAGTGAAGGACACACATGTCCCAGTCCACCTCTGGTGCTCCAGTCAGGGCCCTGGCTGACCCCACCTCTGCACCTGCCCAGCCGGGTTCTCAGGCCTATCCTGTTCCCTTTCCACGTGCTAGCAGGTCTGGTTTTCCAAGGTGTTGCAGCCCCTGTGTCACTTCCCCCTCATGAGATGCTCCTTATCTCTGCCCCTGTTGTTGGTGTGCTCCCCACAGACCATTCCTGCATCCCTGCCTCTGGCTGTGCCTCCCTGCACTGGTCCACATTGCACTGAACCTCATGAGGTTCAGGCCTACTAATATTCTGATGCAAGGAAAGTGAAACAAGTTGCTGTAAGACCATTGGAGAAATATTTGACATGTTGCTTGCCTCAACAGTTTGGTCATTAAACATCTTACGTTTTCCCCTCCACTTAATTCACAAAAGCATCTTAATAAATGTCAGATGCAAACCAATTAATCAGGCAAATCACTGCCTTTCCTCAGCTCCAGCTTCCTCTCCAAGCATGGTAGCTCAGTGCAGGTACCAGGTGCTTCTCAGACCACTACCTTTGCATTATCCATGAACTACTGCCTCTGATGAGACAAGAAATCGTTTGCAATATACTGTAATGCCGAACAGCTGTTTTCATACTCTCTTTAGGAAGAAAGTATGTTTATCTGTATGGAATTCTGTCCATGACCTTGCAGGAATCTCTCTCTGCTGTGTGGAAAAGAAGCCAGCCACTGTTCCCCATAACCTTCCTTGGAGTGGGGGTGTATGTAGTGTGCTTACATTCATTTTTATGACACACACAAATCCATGGCCAAGACTGAGGATTCACACTTGAATTACCTGCTGGCTATTGTGCTTGTAGAGCATCTGACCTGCTTTTAAACAATGTTAACTTTTGACTTACCAATTCAGTTGTTCAGATTAGCTCTGCAGAATCCAGCTCTGGCTCCAGGGCAGGTAATTTGGTCCTGGTGTTAAAGGTGGAGTTAAAGAGCTGGTGCACAAACCCACTTTCTTGGATGGCATTCATGGAGGAAAAGGAAAGAGCTGTGGAGCCAGTGGTGCAGCACTCTCTGAGGTTCACAGAGATCCTGGCCACAGCAGGTGGCTTTTCTGAGCATGGTGTCCAGCTGGTATCCAGCCCATGTCCCCACCATGGCCACAGCCCATCAGGTTTTGCTAAAAGCAGTAGACCCCGAGTTCAAAGTGGGAAGGAAAATGTTCCAACCCCCGAACTTGGAAAAAGGAAACAAGACAGGAGAGAGCATCAAAAATCCCAATTCAAATTTGGCAGCAGAGTTGGGCAGACCTATCCACAACTTATTGCATTATAGGCCTCTGGGATCTGGAACTGAGATTAAAAAACCCTGGAAGATCAGAGGAATGTTTTTGGGTGGATTTCCAGCAGTTCATGACTTTTTTTCCTCACCAGGACGTTGCTGCAAGAATGCTCTCCCATGTGCTAATTTGTTACTTCCTCTCCTGATTCCAGAAAACAGCAGTAAAGCATACAGCAATGGAGTTTAAACTACTGAACTTTTAGAAACCTCACATAAATAAATTCTAGCTGGGTAAAAACCTAGTCTGTTCGTATCTTACCTGAAATTGTTTGTCTTGTCTAAAGCTTCAGCACAGTCATGCAGAGAGCTGGTGGCAAACTGGAGCACCAGATGAACCTGTGCATCACCTGCTGGGCTTGTCATGATGAGAGATGGGCTCACATCAGCCAGTTCAAGTGGGGAACCACACACAGTTCCAGTGGGGGTTGTTTGGAGCCAGCATTCAGGGTAGGTCACTGGGGAAATACGTGTGATTTGTTTTGCAGAGTTCAGTCCTGGATTTTGGCACAGTAGACTGAAGGAGGCTTCAGATCCACAACTGGTGCTAGGACTAAGACTGCTTCTCTTCAGATCACTGCCTCTCTGGTGTGCAGCCTCTTACTGTCCTATGTCACACAGGTCACCAAGTGAGCTTCAGTCCTTGAGACCAAGATGTTGTCACAGTGGTCCAGTGCAGTGATCCAGCCTTTTTTCTTCCAGAAAGTATAGTACATATGGCCCTGGGATTTAAATGCTAAGCACATTACTTCAATGCTTATGGAGACTAAGGAGAAACGCCCTGATGCCTTTAAGCAGGGCTCAGGCTGAGGATTTCTTATTGAGATGCATCAGGCAAAGTGCAAGAAATATAAAAGCATCTGCCAGAAGGCAAACAGCAGGTCACAGACTGGGCAGCAATAGCATTCTATCTCCTGAATGCTACAATCCAGTGTTTGTAGCCTCTCCAGCCTTTCAGTCAGTTCCTCAGTATGGATTCCTCTCTTTCTCACATTTTTTCAGTGAAGAGAAAGATCCCCAGCTGCTTTCACATGTAGCAGTTTTTATCTGACTAAAATTGAGGCCTTGTTGAAGACATCAGGATTTTGCTACCAACTTCAGTAGTCACGTCTGGAAGTACTGGAGCATATGTTACACTAACTGCATGGCAACTATTCACTGTGCATCTCTTAATTGCATACATACAGACAAGATGTTCTACTGCACATGGTCAATTCCAAATGAGCATGAACCCCGCTGATGAAACTGCATTTTCTCCAGAGCAACTCTAAGTGCTGCTCCTTATCGAGGACTTTATTCTTGCCAAATTTCAAGGTTTTAGCTCTATCCATTCCTGCAGGAGCCCTGTCTGAATAATCACGGTTGATTGCTCCTGGAGTTGTGTGAACATTCACAACAGCATTTGTCATCTTCTCGTTTAGTGTTTTTCTAAGAAAATAATCTTGCTGTCAACAAATCCCTTCTTGAATGAAAAGCTAAGTAGCTAAAGTAGCATTTGAAAAAGAATGGGTTTTTGTCATCAATTTGCCAAACTTAGCACTGCTTCAGAACTTAACATCCAAAGGATCAAAGTGCATCAGGGGCTGTGAAATGTCTGAATTCCTTTTCAGCCAATGGCAACTATCAGTATTCCATTACAATGATTAACCATGAGGTCCATGTTTTTTACTCTTTCTGTTCAAGTTGAGTCCTGTGAAAGACTCTTCATATATTGGTACCTATTACCCAGCTTCTCTTAGCTTTAGGTATATGACCATACATTTTCTTAACCCTCTTTTTCCTTATTACCATACCAGGACAAAACTGACTTATTCAAATCCAAGTGTGCATTTTACAGTCAAGAGCTAATGTTGAGCTCTTGAGATTGAGATGTTGAGATTAATTGTGTTTCATGTTCTTTCTAAGTAGAGAAAAAGACAGAGAGCTATACTTTGGTTACAGAAGAGCAGGACAAATACTCAAATTCACTATGCAATTTTCCTAGGGTGACTTGCTGGACAGTTTAGCAGCTGCAGGCTGAGGGAATGTGTCCCCATGTTCTAAGGAGTAGATTATTTCAGACGAGATAAGGTCTGCTAATTCAGATCACTTCTATAGACATTAGTCTTTATAAGCTGTCTTTAAGAATATTTGTCTATTTCATACAAGATTTCCCTTTTTTGCTTCCATTTCATTTATAGTGGCTGAGTCCTGAAACACCAGTCTTGCTTGTGATACTTCATTGTACATCAGTGCAAGCCACATGCTTCATTCTTGAGAGAATGGAGGTGATTTTTCTGGGCTTGTGGTATGTTCTGTGGAACATGATTCTCGACAAGACAGAGCAAGCATTTTTAACTGCAGAACTTATGGTGGGCCACTTCTGTGAGTTAGAATTTACATTAGCAGACAAAAAGATTTGCTGCTAGTTTGTTCCTGGATCACACCTGGCTGGGAGAATTCAGCTGTATGTTTATTCACTTGGAGCAGAGAGTCACCAGGAGATAGTGAGCAGAGCATATATATTACTTCTTTGGTAAAAGAACTTTTACTATATCAGGTCATCCCAGATCAATAACTCAAGCAAAGAGCTTTATATATTTTGTACCATGCAGTTAAAAGCACAAGCTGTTTAACCTCACTGCTGGAGCAATAAATGGCTATCGGCATTGATTCCCATTTGCTGTTATGCTTTCAGAAGAAACTGTAAATTAATTTACAGTCTAATAATGAATGCTGAAGAAGAGTTTGATGTCAAGATTTAAATTAAGCATTAATAAGAATAGAGAAGATGACACTGGAATTTATGGAGGGTAGTCTTTTTTATATTCTGGATATTCTTTTTTATTTTCAATGGATCTGCATAGCAAGAATTGGATTGCAGATGTATGTCTGTGCTCACAATAATCACATTACAGGACCACGGCCATCATCTGGAGCTTCTAAAAACAGCAGTCCATCATCTGTTTAACTGATGGATAAAACATATTTACATAGGCTCTCATCTTAGGAAGTTTCATCATCTCTTGCGTAGGAGAATGCTGAAATGATGTTTGCACCACAAATGTTCGAGATTCCACACATGCTTTCAGTCACTCAGCATGGTCTTGCAGGCAAAAATATGTGAATACCGCTGTCCTGTAGGGTAAAAGCAAAAGCAGTACATACCAAAATTGGAGTTTTCCAGCAAATTCTTGTATCTAAAAAGTCCCGGCCTTCAAATGTTGGTGCAGGATTATTTGTGTGCTCCAAGTGAAATATCTGCTTTAGCATTTTCCTTAGTAGGTCTGACTCACCAGGATGCCTAAAAATAGGATTAAGGGTGTGAAATACAGAAGGTAATAGGAGCATTTGCCCACTTCAATTTCTTGAGTCAGAGTTTAACCCCAAAACAGAGTTTAAGCGCTAATCACCAACTCAAAATCTACAATCTGAAATTTAGGAAGTGTGTATCGTTAGGCTCAGTTAAACTGGAACTACATGCTTGGAAGCAGTCATAATAAAAAGAGCAAGTGCAGCCACACTTGGAACAGGGGTGTTGTCCAGCCTGATTATGTGCTCCTCTTGTCATGTGAACTGGCAACACCAACTGACCATGGCATGGAGTTAGCAGGTTTCCAGCCCCTTGAACCCCTGGCTTTGATGGCTTTGAAATTAGCCATCACCAGACCAATTCAACAAATTTTCAAGCCCCTAAACTTTATGACGTATTTCGTTGAATTCAGTGTGAGTTAGATATACAGATGACAATTTCTCATATCATCATATTGAGGAGTTAATACAAATTAAGGTATTAATGCTTTTTTACTCTGTTATTACATGTTGATATTTTGCAATCATACGGATAAGTAAATTATGAAAATTAATATCCTGTGCACAAGATCTGTTTGGGTGGCAATAACTTAAAATAGCCTGTCAGTCAAGAAAGATGGCTGGAGCTAAGTATGGAGTTCTCTGGGTGGACACACACATCACATGTGGGAAGCTTGCATTTATACAGAATCCTTTGGTGATATACAAAGAGTATTGTGACCTTTGAAAGCCCTCTACCTGAACTGAGGCCTCCAAGTCATACTCAAGGTCCATGAAAACATGGACCATCTCAGTTTTTAAGTTCTCAGTATCTCAGCAAAAAGAATAACAGGAAGTCTGTCAGTATGAAAGCTCTGGGAATGCTGACTTCAAAGCACAAAGCTTAGCAGGCTGGGGAGCCAAGAGAGCAAAAGCCTGCTTCAAAACCAGCAAACATCAAATAGATTTGGTAAAACCATAGGAAACCACTTTTTCCTCCTAAACCTCCTAAATTTATTGATTTCAACAAATCAATACATTCCAGTGTGCTCACTTTAGGCAGACAAAAATAGCAGGAAGTACATTGCTGGCAAGACACTGACAGTAGGTCTTATGAGAAGTTTTCTGGTGGGCTCCACAAGAAGTTGTTCAACCTTCAACATTTTATGAAATGGTTAAGTTTCATAACTGCACTTTAAATCCTTTAACTGATGTACAATGGGATTGATATATAAAGAGAAACCCCAGAAGGTTGACAGGGAAGGATTATAATTGTGGATTTTGTATCACTCTGACGATTTGGTTGCCCAAGGACATGAACTTTGTCAGTACAGAAAAGCGTGGAATGACAAATTAACGCTTAGGGAGGGTAATGTCTGTAATTTTATCTAGTTTCACTCTTACACTCAAATCTCCCTGCAATTTCAGGCCCAGTCCTTGAAAGTGATGCAGACAAAGACTGGGTTTGCAACAAAGACAAGTTTGGACACTAGAAGAGGATAAGCACAGCTTGCACAAGGAAAACTTTCTGAATGAAGTCATTCACTTCTCGTTTGTGAATAAATAACTCCCATAGTCCCTGGTCCCCATAAGATTTCTGCAGACACACTTTATTTTTACTGCACTTTGAAATCTAAAGGACTCCTTAGGAATGGAAGGTTAAACATGCACGTAAAGTGTTCACAAAGCTGGAGCCTTATTTGACTAATTTCTCCTAGTCTGATAATCAAATACTAAATAGCCCTGGCTCTTGGAGCAAACATTTCCCCCTAAGGACAAACCTCTTTACTGAGCAATAGATCAGAAGTGAACTGGCACTCTGGAGTTCAGGCAGACCCACTGTAATTAATTCAGTTAAAGCACAGCAATTTGGAAGTAGCAGAAGGATGGCAAATCCCACCCTGTTTCCTAATCTTCCCCAAAGGAACATATTTATTACAAACTCTTAAAATCACCTTTTGATAATGTTGAACAGTCTGTGAGGGGCCCATTAAGGCATACAAGGCAGACCCATTTTAGTCCTTAATACCACTTGAAGATTATCCATTTTAAATGGCCTTGCAGAGCTTATCATAATTTTGTAAACTATTAAAAAGTATTAAAAGGCACTACACATCTATCTGATGAGAAGTCTGGGCTCCTCCAGCCTGCCTGACAGAACTGTTTCTCTGTGACTGCCTGATGGTGAATCCAGCTGTGGCAATCCAGATTCTCACTGGGACATAAACTTCCCCATTTCACTGAGAGTGAATTTTTTACTCTAGGTATCTGGGTCAGTCTGCTCTTCAGGATGAATGCAGAGATCTCATTTTCTACATGTAGCACTGTCAACCAAAACCAAGACAACTAACTCACAACTGCCCATTATTCTTAGGATACACAGTAACTGGCATTCAAGGCATACTGGCTTTCAAGAGTGTGGCTGAAACAGAGCCATGTTTCGTTTGGTACTTTATAAAATCTCTACAATCTAAATTGCCAGAAGAGGAGAAAAGCAAGCCATTCAGTGGCTCTAGGACCAGACAGTGGCTAACACTGGGTAGAGCTCTTCACACCCACTGGTGAAGGCAATGTGAGAATAATTTTTTTCATGGGGACTCAAGAGTACAGAGTTTACCAGTGTCCCCACTCAAGAGTGGGTGAATCAACATCTGTTCCTGAAAACCCATGAGATGCATCACAGCAGCTGCACTTACTGTCTGCAGGTCCACCAAGAAATGCTCTTGGTGCATTTCTTTAGGTGCAGCAGCTGCACATATCTAAATACAGGCTGCTGCATCAGTAACCTGTTCACATGGGAAAAGGAGAGAAAGAAATCAGAACAAAGTGCAGCCCCATCAAGTGCACAGTGAAAGAAAGGTGGGAGTGCCAGACTGCCTGAGCCACCTTGGAATGAGGAGAGCCCCAGCTGCCTAATCTCCCCTAACTGCTGTCTAAGGAGCATGGGGGACCACGGAGGGAGAGGAAAGAGCTGGGCTGGTTGTTCAGCTTGTCTGACTTCCTGCTGTGATACTGAGCTTATTGAAGAGAAGTTAGCATGGATGGGACCTGTTGGCTTGTAAAACTGCAAGTGGATGATCTGTCCCCTCCTCATTCCCTTGTCTGTCTTCACTAAGTGAGTGGTTATCACATTTGCAGGGCTAAATGCTAAAGGAAAATAAATGTGAGCTGAAAACAGACGTGCGTGGCTGCATGTTTGTCTTTCAAAGTAAGGAAACCCAGAAGAGAAGGCATAACAAACCAAAAACTCTATGAAGCCTGGAACGAGTGGAATTGCTTGGAAAAAATGGGGCATTAATTATCCTGGTTTGAGCCAGATAAGCAGGGCTTCTCACACAGCAGCACCCACACCACATCTAAAGCCTGAACTGCAACACCAACCTGGGCTTGAGAGCAGAGAGGTGTTCAGGCTGAAATCGAGCAGATTAGAATGTGAGGGGAGACTGCCAAACAAATTTTCACTTGGGATCTGAACCACAATTCAGTCCAGGTGACATTTTACATATTTTCACCATTGTTTTTGTTTAATTTGTGAAAGTAATTACACAGCCAATTGAACAGTGTAAAGCAACTGCTGCAATAGTCACTATTTCAGTGAGGTACAGTGCAGCTCAGCTTTCCCCGTTAGGATATCCAGGCACAGCCCTACAGTATCTGTGCCATTCATCACTGACACTGCCATCTGGCTTACCTGAATCCTCCCCAGCTACAGCTTGTGCTGAACAAACCTTACTTTTCTTTGGACTCCTTTTGAAGAAAACAAGGCAATGAAACACCCTGCACTGCAGGTGATATGGGTAATGTTAACTGGCATTCTCAGCTCTTAACTGAAGCATGACAGGGGACAGCTAAGTGACAGACAAGGCCAAATACACTGGGCATCTGGGTGGTCACTTTGATGCAGATAATTGATGGCTAACCCTGTTAAATTACACCGAGTAAACATGTAATATTAGACTCTTACAAGAGTGCTTTGCCCTCGTGACACTTCAACTGAACTCCCCTGACTTTTATGGCTGTGGCTGAAATCAAACCTGTTTCTCTTTGGCATGGTGTGGCACAGGAACCACTCCTACCCCACAAACTGGGGCTGAGCCAGCAGGGCCCAGTGTGCTGCCAGGACTGTGTTGGGACAAATTGGTGATGCAGGTGAGTTGCTGAGGTGGCGTAGCAGTGTCAGAAGAGTAGGAGATAACTGTGCACGCAAGCACACGGGGAGCTGGCGGCAGTGCCGCTGTGTTACCTATGATAAATAGCCTGTGTCACCACAGTAGCTTGTCTCCAGATTGAGGCAGACTTTTGCGAATCAGCAGGGTCAGCATTTGAAAAGCATGTGAATATTGTGCACTTGTAAATATTTGAGCACATCTGTTTAGCTCCCTCTCAAAAACCACTGGGAAAAACTACTTCACATTGTGCCATGCAACGCTGTTACCCTGCTCTAATTGTCAAATCTGTTGAGTGTTTTTCTCATGCACACAAAAATTAAAAATTACTATCCTCATTCATGATTAATTCAGCTGCAGTGCTGCAATGTGTCACACTGCATTTTTTAAAGTATTAAATTCCACCTCATAATCAGAAGAGTTTTAATTAACTTTTTGCTAGTTCATCTTTTTTCCCCCTCTTTCACATAGCCCCAGACAATCTCCAGAGCTGCCTTCCCTACAAACATCTCCTTGGATGATACCAAGAGAGTGACGGAGTGCCGAGCTGGCACTGTAAAAATTGTCTGCACCAACCCAAAACTATTTTCCTCTTCCATTCCTCCCTGCTTACAGACCTAAAGCTAGAGCATGACAGAGATCTAACCCATGGCCTATTTTAGTTTCCTGGAAAGAGCATCTGGCTATTACTTCCCTTTAGTCTAATTCTCCAAGTAGATATAGGACTGGTCTTTTACATTAGATCTCTAGAGAAGTGAAAGAGAGGACTCCAGAGGAGATATATTCCTGCATGTCATTTTTCTATTAAAGCATCTGCTGTTTCCTCTGCACCTGGTATACCCCAGGATTGCCCCAAAAGTCTCACACACCTCTTATGTGTTTTGCAGATGGACTTTCCAGGCAGGGACATGTTCACAGGTAGGAAGAGCCATGTTCCCTGTCTTCCCCAAGCTGGCTGGCATGAGAAAGAAGGAAGCAGGTTATTAAACCCCATTAGTTTCAGAACAGAGCAAAAGGAAAATAAAACAACATGGAAAGAGAACCCATAGGAGACTCAACTTCCACCCACTTCATGAACCTCTCTGTATCAGTATGAATTTTTAGATTCAAGTGAAAGTGATTAAAGAGCCAACAGCCAAGTGGGCTTGAATAGGTTTGGACCTTGATACAGGACTTTTCATTGTGAGCAGAAAGAACAGAAAAGCAGCAGGAGCTCCTCTCTGCCCCTACGGGACCCTGATGGAAAATTGTCTCAGCAACATGACCACACTGCCTCTAGATGGTTTTTCCTTGCAGGACTGGTGGATATCCTTAGGTTTTTCTGACCTTGGCAATATTACAAGGGACACATTTTCACATGGCTGAATTGTTTCTGAACAATTTCTCCAATGTATTAGGCACAAACATGCTATCTGTCAGCACCAGGCATGTCTAATCTCTCCACCTGCTTTCTCCCTCAGCAGTTCCATTTGGTATCTGTTGCATGGAATTTCGGGGTTTTTTTCAGAAGCAAATTCCCACTGCAGGATGAGGGAGCAATCACTCTTTGGAGGAATAGGGGCTAGCTGGGTTAAATTGACTTTGCTTTCCCAAGAAAACATCTTCCTGCGTCCCTGATCTGTATTAACTAGAACCATTATTCCCTTAAAGGGCCATCAGATGACCTCTTTTGGGTCCAAGGGAACTTAGAGCACATCCCTTCTGTCACACCAGTTGAGGGTGATGCCTTCTCCTAAGAGCTTGTCTATATGGTAAAGCAGCAGCTGTGGTCCCAAGCCTTGGACACATTTATTCCTCCTCTTTTGCAGGGGTAAGCTCTCACCTTATGAGCAGGTGGAGCAAGCAGGCACCTTCTGGCTCACAGGGACTGCTGGGGAGCATGAGCACTTCCCCCAGGGTGTGTGCAGGTGGCTGTGCTGAAGGGAAGAGCTGTGAGAATGCCCTCTGGATTTCTCCTGGGCTGGCTGAGCAGAGGGAGGTGTTTATGGAGCACACAGCATGCAGGGCTGCTCTGGCTCTCCTTCCTGCCCATAACAAGTCCTCACTACCCTCATTAATCAGCACTGGCAGGTTTCAGGGTAGAAATGGCACCAGTGACGGCTTGAATCCCTCCTGAGGGGCAATGGGTTGAAGTGAGCTCTGAGAGGGTCCCTCCACCTGCATCAGGACGGCCACACCACAAAATGCTACACAACTACACTTGTCACAGCGTGCAGGAACTGAGAGACAGAGGCTATGTAGCTTGGCAGAGCTAATTCTGCTTAATAAGGCATGGGACATTCTGGACAAGAAACAAGCAAAAGGAAAATGGAAAGCAAACAAAAGACTCAAACAGACATTTCATTATGGGAATATCTAACAGTGGTTTGCTGCATTTTTGAAAGCAGGAAGAGGGCAGTAGCCATTCACCAGCTCTGATCCAAAAGGGACACAGAATACTCTGCAAGGACAGAGGTGACATTGATTTGCTGCTCACACTGACATCTTACAATGTCCACAGCTTTGGTTTTTTTTTTTTTTTTTTTTTTTTTTTTTTTTTTTTTTTTTTTTTTTGTTGTTGTTGTTTGTTTGGTTTTTTTGGGTTGTTTTGTTTTGTTTTGTTTTGTTTTTGTTTTTTTTTTTGGTCTTGTAAAGGATCACATTGCTGTGGAAGCTTTCTGAGCTTCTGTAAAGAGCTGGAAATCCTGTCAGTACTTGAGAGGGTAAAATGTGGTCATGTTTGATATATGAGGCCAGAAGAAACATCTTCTAAGACATTTGCTTTTCAGTAAGAAAACAAGCAAAGGCATTCCTGGCTTGGGGCATTTTTGGTGGGATTTCCTTAAAGCTTTTTTCCTAGCCCCTCCTGTCTGCTTCCCTCCAGCTCTGAACACACTTGTGCATCACACAGGTGGCAAACAATCGTTCCCATGCCAGAGCAACATGAACCTCGTCTAGACAGGAACTGCTCCAAAGATGATGACTTCTTGCAAGCTGCTCTTTGCCTGGCATAGAATCATAGAATCATTAAGTTTGGAAAAGACTTTCAAGATCATCAAGTCCAATCATGGTGGCAAAACACCACTATGCCAACTAGACCAAGGCACTACGTGCCCTGGAGTGAAACAAGCTGTACTCACCAAGACACTTTTATGTCATTATTTTCTATTTGCTGTCACAACAGTTGTGTGCACACAATAACTTTATCCCAGCTCTGCAGTGGTCAAACATTACCAGCCATTTGAGAAATAAACTCATGTAATGACTAGGCCGTGAGCTATTAGGGCAAATCTTACAGTAACAATCCTGTCTGCCCTGGGGTTTAAGCAGTACAGAGTTCCAAGGGCTAAGACTGTGTTTATCTGCAGATAAAAATACGAAGAGCCAACAATATGGAGTATGGCTGATTCTTACAGGTGAGCACTGCAAGGCTGAGTAAGGGATTTGGACATTTTACCACTAAAATTAATCAAAGACACATATTTCAGTCCCCTAGGCTGATTTGCAAGAACACTTGTGGGTCTCAAGTGTACAGTGCATATGTGTAATTGTCAGTTCTAGTTTATTTGGAATTGATTCAAGGTAAGATAAACCAGACAGAAATGCAGGCATTCAGGTATATTCTGAATTTGGCAGAATGAAGAACAATACCTACCTATCTGCCGGGAACCATTTGAAAATGCTCATGAATCCTGCATGTTCAGCTTGCAGGTTATTCTCAAACAGAAAATGGTGTTAGCCTTTTTTACTTGGAACTTAGAAGAAACATGTAAAAGCAGGGCCAAATCCACAGTTTTAAAGGGACACCTCTCTCCAAACAGTGTAATTTTTATTAATTCATCCTCAGCCATCCCTCTTCTGCTAGAAGCTGCCTGCCTCCAGTCTCATGCCATACACAGCTTTTTTGTCTTCCCACTGCCAAATGCTCATTAGCACTGCCCCAGGGGCACAACAGGACTGTTACCAGCCTCTCTGCTTGTGATTCTCAGCTCTACCACAAGCATCAAAGGGGTTCTGTCTCCGGGCCACAGACAGTAGCTTTAAAAGAAGTTTGTTTTGTTTACTCAGTAGAATTTTTAGGTATCATGAAGTTCTGTGTTTCCCCTGCTTCAGGATACAGAGTTTCCTTGGCTACTATTTGACCTCTAATGCATCTCTTTCCATACAAGTGCTTTTTCTTGTAACCAGGGCTGTAGAATATACAGAATCAGTGAGGAAATAAAAATCTTGCCTGAAACTCCACTACATCTTAAAAAACACCCTTAAAGACAGGAAGAGGACATAGAAAGAGACTGTGCTCCGGATAAGCTTATGAAATATGGCCAACCACACAACAGAAAAAGGCTCTTCAAGAATTTCCTGTCATTCAGTAGGATGGGCTATAATGGATATCTCTGGGGAGAAATCCCCAAGCAAAATGAATTTGGTAGACCCTTTGGCTATGTAAAAGGATAAAATGGAATTTCCCAGAAGTATCTAAGTTAATATATAAGTTAAATCATAGGTCCAATATAAGTTAAATCATAGTTCCTTAGAATATTTTTCAGCTGATTTTTGGTCAGAGAATGTCATTATTAAGATCTGAAAGTTAATAAAACCTGTTTCCTCTGGATCTAGAAAAGGAAATTCGAAATGGTTTTTATCTTTTCTTTATTATATTTGTGCTTTCCCTTCTGCTGTCTCTGCACCTTTCTGTGGTGGGGTATGGGATAAAGGGTAATAAAAGAGAGGGCGGAGATGAAAAGGAGGAAGTACATTCAATAGGAAGCGTGTGAAAACAAATAGAAGAGAAAGAAAAGAACAACAAAAACTGAGATCTTTCAACTGCTATTATTTTCCCTAAATTTCAGTGAAACCATTCAGGAAAACAAAATATTACTCATTTTCTCTCCAGAGGTTTTTGAAATGGTTTCAACATTCTTCCCCAGCCTGGTTTTCTGCCGTCTCCAAGCCATTGTGATGAGTGGTGCCGGAGGAGCTGCTCTACCCGAGCAGGAGCTGGGGAACATGCCTTCACACTGTCACAGGACACATTGCCCAGATTAAGAAATCACCAAGGCTATTCTGAATCCAGCAGGTCTTAGCAGGAATGCACTGGTCACTCTGTCACCTCATCTTTCTGCATCTCAGAATCACTTCTAGTATGGGAAGCGTGATGTCATTTAGTCAGCTGGCAACACAAACATCTGACAGACTGAAAGTTCAGAAAGAAAAACTCAAATCCTGAGAAACTGCTTTGTCCAGGTCAGCCCACTGTAATGCATTCGCAATAGCAGCTTCCCTGTATACCTTGGCTGGTAGAGATGAGTCTTCTAGCTTAGCCCAGGGGATGGATTCAGGGAGTTGTAAAACCTCCCCAGGACTTTTCCTGTGTCCAGGGCTTGGGCAGGTTCCCTTGCTGCTGGCCAGTGGGCACACACCAGCAAAGAGGGTGCTGGACTTCTAAAACCAGAAGAAAGTGCTGGCTGATGAAGCCCTGCAAGCACTAATCTGAACAGCTTGTGAACCATTACTATCTAGAAGTGTCAAGAAAGATTAGAACAAACATGAAGCAAAGATGAAATAAACAGCTATTGTATGGGCAGAAATGGATTTTCAGTTTCCACAGTAAATAAAATAATGTGCTGTCTTAGTCAGTGCCCCTGTGATGATACAGTTTGCAGGATTTTTACTGGCAAGCTGCCATACTTACTTTCATTTATCTGCCTCAAAGCACCATTTCAAAAAGTGCAAAAGCATGTTGTTGATAGAGTAGATTGTTTATAGCTGAATTGAGTATTTCAGAACAACACGCATTGTAATAAAGTGGGGGAGGGTACAAGAAAGCCAGAACAGCTGCAGTTTCTTGAATCCTTTGTCAAAAATCAATGCCAGAAAGCTGAGACATATTTGTTCTGTCTCAGGAAAGGCAATGCACAGACCCCTCACAGCTCTGCTCCGTGACAAGTGCTAACAAAGGCCTGTGGCACCACCAAGGCTCTCCCAGCACCTTGCACCAACAGTGCTGGCATCCCTGGATGGCTGAGACAGGGACAGCACTGCTTTCCCACTCCTGAATGACCACTGGAGCCTGAGGAGCCACCCCCCACCCAAGCACCACCACAGCTCTGCTGCTGCACCTAGACAAATGGGGAGCACATGGCACAGTAACTTCTCCAGCAATCGAAAGACCATGTAAGTATGAGGAGAGAGAGAGTGAGAGAAGGGTATGAAAAATAGTAATGCAAATAAAATCAACACGTTTCAAGAGCAGAGTGCAGTCCTCACCCAGTGCTGAGCAACCTGCTGCTGCTGCAGCAAGGTGGAAAGCCATAGCAGCCCACTGCAAGTAGGAAGTGGTGTCTGAAGCAGAAAGTGGCTTGTCCCAGTTCACCAGTTGCCCTCACACTGACAGAATCTTTAAAAGGACAGTAAGTCACACAGACTGGTTCTCCGTGTTGAAAAACAGCACGAAAAGCACACGCCTCTGGAGGTTTGCACTGCTAACAAGGGCTGGTTCCCTCAGTACACACAATAAAAGGCTGATGAGTGAGGACTTCAGCTCTCCCGAGACCATTGCATCCAAACAAACAACAGACTGAAAAATAAAACTAAAATTAAGGTGAAAAGAGAAGATGACTTTATGGAAGGATAACTGCAGCTGCTACCCTGACTTAGAAGAAATGGGAAAAATGTGAGGATCTCTTTCTCTAGCCCTGCTGGCTCCAGAAGAAGACATCTCCCATTCCCACCACACTGGGGCACATCAACATTTCTGGCCAGTATTCCTGCAGCTTACCACAGATGACTGGCAGGGAATTGCCTTTGGTCTGGCAGCCAGAGGGAACTGGACTACAGGTACTGGGAGATGCACAGCCTTTGTTTCCTGCCTCCCTCCCAGCCTCCCATGTCCTCCAGCTCCATGCCAGTCCGTGCTGTTTGGGGTGGCTCTGCTGCTTGCTCCTGGCACCCTGGGGCCCAGACTGGCCTGGGAAAACGCTGTGCTGGAGCATGCCCACTGTGTGGGTGACTCCCACTTTGCCATGCCCCCCTTGCTAGTCTAGCTGACACCAAAAGTTCTCAGCATGATCCATATAAGCACAGCTCTCTCAGGCACCACAGGCTTTTAGGAGGATTTGAGGTCCTTCAGCTCCCTTTGTCAGCAGGAGCTCCTGGAGGCACTCAGCACCCCAAAGGAATGCTTAATCCTTCACTGAATCAAGCCCTATTAGCATATTTCCAGATGCCATATTTTCTACATTAATATTTAACCCACCAAGTCTTTCAAAGCCCATCTTTCCAAACCTCAAGTTCCCAGATGCTTTTTAATACCCTTCTCAATAGTGCAATAAAAGTCTGATATTTTATTACTCCCATGAATTATTATTCTAATTTGTAATTTGCCAGACTTTTTTAAACTTCAAAATCTGTATTGTATTTTCCCACACACACACACAAAAAAAATGCTGTGTGTGACATATTTTTGACTAACAAGCTAAAGCCTAATATCTAAATAGACATAATGATTTTTTTTCAGAAAGGGCACACTATCTCTGTCCCAGTCAGCTGGGTTGTTTTATGACACCCCAAATCATATTTAAAGGTTTTCCTAAAACAGAAAGGATAACCTAGAACTGTGCATGAAAGATTGGAAGCAGAAAGAAACAGTTATGTGTTTGCCTGAACTTTGATGTAATGTAAACTTCCAGGATGGTTTATAGGCACCATTTTTATTTTATTTTTTTTTAAGAAGTACGCACTTGGTTATCTGGAATGCAGATGCTGGGAAAATTCAGAAGCTCTGGAATGCTTGCAAGCTGTGCACCCTATGTAGCAGACGCCAAAGATAATGGAGCAAAAGACACTCAAGGTCTCATCCAGCATCTGCTGGAGTCAACAAGGGCCCTTGTACTGACTGAACTAAGCTGCAATGCAGCCTCCAAGGAGCACCTTCTTGTCAATAAAACTGAATCTGGAACACCAGAAATGAGGTGGGTCAAATCAAAGAAAGCAGAGATGCTGAAAGGGCGAATGCAAAGCAAAGCCTAGCACACTGAGAATTTCTAAGCAGGGCAAGACTTGTAATGACATGAGCTGATTGTGTCCTGCTTCTTTTGATGCAGTTTGCCAAGAAAAGCAGGGCACTGTTTGTATTGAGAAAGATCTGTCTATGTGAGGATGGAAACCTCCACTTGTCACTCAGTTTAGTACCTATAACTCACAAATATACCTTCTATTGGAATTTCAGTGGTAAGTTCTGAAAAAGCAAAAGTGAAAGCTATTTGAGACAATTTTTTTTTTTTCTTCTTTCAACAAAGCTATTAAAAATGAAGGCAAAAATCTTTAGTGGAGTCCATCTATGATGCTTAGTGCAGGATGCTACATCAGCAACTTGACTGGCAGGCGGTGAAAAAGATTTATTTTCCTGGGTGGTAACATGACATCACACTTCCCATAGGTATAGGCTATTTCATCCTGGAATGAACAGCTTGATTTCAGAGAATTTGCAATATTTGAAGACTATCTAAACACTCAAATCCTGGCACTTATAAAATAACCTGTTTGTGGACAAATCTGAGCCAGAGATGTGAGAGTGCCTTGGATGGGGAACCTGAACTTAGGGACTCCCTACAAAAGTGCTACACTTTCATATTGTTTTCTAAGGATCCCTTTTCACCATGGGAGAGACCTACCTTGCATTGGGCCTTTCAAGGTCTATTTTCAGATATACTGAATATTAAACTGCTCTCAGAGAGGACTGATTCCTAGTGGTGTAAATGGAATTCGACAGAGTATCTGTGCAGGTGGATGAGAAAATTCTTCAAAGGAACAGAGGTCCTGTTCCACTAATACTGCTTACTCTGCTTTCAGCCCTTTCAACAACTCCCTATGCAAGGCCACTTAAAATTCACAGTAGAGCTGAGCTTCATAAAATACAAGAAATGCTCCCTCTCCCATCATACTTCCCTCCTGTTCTCTCATCCTGTTGGTTTCCCTTTGGGCTTTCAGTTGTTATGGGGGACCCGCTTGCAAAATTATTTGTCTGCAAAACTTTAGGAAAGCCATAAAAGAAGAGTTAAAAGGAGGAATCTGCTTCTTCCTAGAAATGCTCTGTGGAGTTCAAACCTCCTCTAGGAAGAATACATGACTTTTACATGCTTCTGGTCAGCTTTGTACCCCACACAGGACCAGTACTAGTGTTCAGCCTTAAAAGGGAGCAGCTGTGATCCTCTCTGAACAGCCAGGGATTAGTCCTGGCACAAACTAAAGCCTGGAAGCTAGAGTCAGGTCACTGAAATTACTTTGCTCTGTTGAGCAAAGTCAGGATTTGTTTCAGGTACAACACTGAATAATGACCTAATAGTAAAATACAATACATACACATAGAACTATTATGCTACAGCAATTGGAATAATTTTACCCAGTCACAATTTCTTTTCTGTTTCCCTTTTTTTTCCCTTTTAAACACCTTTTCTGCAATCACTTGTTGATGACAACTCTAGATATGAAGACAACCCTATTGTTGAAGACAACTCTGTTTTTGCAAAGTATGCACTTCGTGCCTTTAACTCCTCTGACAGTTGGTAAAGTAGGCATTTTTTGCATCTCATCCAGCCAAGAGGCAGCCACCTCAGATGAGAGAATTCTAGCTGTCTTTTGCATTATTCTTATGGGAGGTTTTTGGAGAACTTCACCTCAAACCCATGATTTTGCTTGAGGCTGAGGGAGCTGAGAAGTGGAAATTCCCTTCAGCATTCAGGGTCCCAGAGTCAAGCTGTTAATACAAGAAAGACAGACAGCTACACTACAGGCTGAAACACAAGCACGCTCAGGGACAGCACTGCCTCATATTATCAAGTGTCTTACAAAGTCTTTCAAAGGTGTCAAGGCAGAATTGTGAAAACCTTGGGGAAAAGTCAAATACACTCTCCTAAAGACCACTGAGAAGGAATGCAGACCTGCTCATGTGTTTTTCAGTTCAGGTAACCAAGGTGTTCACCCCAGAAGCCCTATCACCAGAGGACTCTTTTTGGGACCCTGTCAGCTCTGCTTTCCTGTTCCCCTGTGTGTCTCTTCCATAATTTGCCTGGGCTACTCCAAAAGCAGAAACCTGCCTGTCTGCAGAGCAGGCAAAGCCTTTGTGAGCAAGCTCAGGGATGAGATCCAGGAGTCCAGCTTAGCACCCAACAGCATGTGTGTGATTGATGGCCTCTGTGTGGCACTTACCCTTCTGCTTATTTCTCAGGGCTGCAACTTATTAACAGTATTATCTTTTCTGATGAAATATCATCATCACATGCAAACATCAGTGACAGGCATTAATCACAGACAATGCTTTTAATCAACAACTGAACATTAATAAGCATAGACCCTGTGAATTAACACAGTAAGAGACTTGTTCTTAAACACTAAAGAGTACTTCTCATAAAGAAAACCCTCTCCTTTTGTTCCTAAAAAGGTCAAAGTCTTCTTTTCTCTATTTGACAAGGACAAAACCCACATAGTAGAGCATATCTAGACTGCTTTATGTGACTTAAATTATTTCCATCCATGTGTAAAAAACATTCCTTTTCAAAGATGTTCACCAAGTTTTTGTATGTGATCTGCAGCTCACAGACTCTCTGTTCCTGAAATTATTAGGTTAGCTGCTGAAAGCAGCAATCAAGTTTTACTGTTAATCTTAAAAACGAATCTTTTTTATTGACTTCCCAGTCAATAAACTTGTAGCTCTGAAACTACTTTCAGGTTTCCTTGAGTAATAAGAGGGTCTGTGTATACCTGTGCGTGTATTTGAAGCTGCTAATTTCCTTGCTGAGTAACTGGCACTCAAAGGTTAAAACTATAAAACAATTTGCTTTATCAGCTGACAGGGGGTCTTCCATGAAAATCAGAATGAGGCTTGAGGTGAGACAACTCGGACAGTAAGGTCAGGACCCTCATGTGGCCACAGTTTAGGGGAGGCTGTTACAGGGAGTGAATCTTCCTCATGAACTGAAAGGATAAGGAGAGAAGGAGAGGTTTTGATCCTTTTTTCCTAAGGAACCCAGTAGATTTAGTCCTGTCCCTATTCTTGAATTAAAATCTGAGAGAGTTAAAGAATAGTTACGCATCGCACAGATTTATCCTTCCCCAGTTCTAGCCAAAGAAAAGGGAACGAAGGACATGCCAGATGTCTCAGACTACTTCAAGTTGCTGAGAACCAGTTTGGCTGTACTCAGCTGTGCACAAGCTCTGCGAACAAGTTCCTCTTACGCCAGGAACCAAGCAGCGTGGGACTCCCCAGAAGTCCCAGCATCACCTCAGTAAGAAGAGGACACAGTATGGGAGAAGAAAAGCAGGTCTGTTCTCAGCTTACATGCTATGTTGAACACTAAAATATAAATAGCTCTCCAAGCAGCAGGGAAAACACGAAGGCTTCCTTGGCTTTGTAATTTGTGGTGGGATTTTCTTGCACCGAGCAGTAGGCAAGCTCTGACTGAAGCTCTTCCCACTGGTGGGGGGCATTCAGGCTGCCTCTCTGGGAGCAGCCCTTCTCTTGGCAGCAGCATTAATGCTCTTTGTCCATCACCAGTTTCATCTCATCTGCCAGAGTTAAAACCTCTACCATTCATAGATGCTGCTCAAGATTAGCAGAAACCCTGGGTTCATAAGGTGCAGGAGATAATTTTTCCCTCCCTCATTAAGCGTGAAGTTTTCTCTCAGACTAGCACCCTTTCCGAGGCTCTCTGGACAACCTTTAATTGCACCAGGAGACCACAAACTTCTGGTCACTTCTCCCACCCAGCTCAGAGCAGAGTGCAATTCACCCTCGCTGCCCACACAAGACAGGAGGCACCACAGCTCCCAGCCCCACATTTCTGCTTGGCTTTCAGGTGGGGCTGTTCCCCGCCTGCTCTTAGCGTGTACAGCAAGCTTCATGCTCTTAACATTTCCCAGAAATTCAAAGTGACAGAACCGGAGGTATTGCAATCTGGAACTTTTAACTTTCGTAAACTGGTGAGAATACTGGAATGTGCATGTTCCTTATTTAACTGCTCCACCAGCTTTTCTTATATGCTGCTCGGCACAGCCGTTCAGGATACATATTAGACAACTAACATCTGGACTGAATATCTATTAGGACCATATGCTCTACTCAGCTACAGCATCATGTTGGAGATTGAGAAAATCCAAACCAAATGGAGATATCAGAAACTTTCAAGGGTCAAAAAATAAAGTAATCTTGGTTTTCCCAGGCCCGATGAATACGGTATATTGGCTTGTGCTCTATGCCTCGTGCAAAAGTCTCATTACAGAAGTAACCTGACTGAAAAAAAGGGAAAACAACTTGGGTATTGTGGTTGAAAATAGATCTATCTTGATGATTTTTCCCCTACTAAAGTTTTCAGTGAGCCAGAGCTGAATGTCTCTGTCTCCTAAATGAGAATGAACAGCAAGAGCCTCAACCTTCTCTTTCCTGTCGATATTTTATGGTGGTGTTTTCCACATGGGTGTGATGGTTTCCAGTTTCACCTCAACAGGATTCTCCTGGTTTATGGCCGAAAAGGTTATATGTGCCCTAAATGGCCCTGCCTGGGAATGTAGTGCTTATATAAATAGAAGTAGTGCTTAAATGCCATAAAAGCCCTTCAAGATAGTTGATGGAAGTTGATGTGACTCCTTCACTACTGAATAAGGAATTGAGAGCACTGAGCAGCTAAGACAATCTTATACATGAAAGGAAGATGGTAGGAATTCCTTTAATTGGCTTTGACCCTTGATCAAGAAAAAATTATAAATCCCCACATTCTCACAAATATCTCAAGTAGGAGGAGATATCTTTGTGCTTCTACAACTTCATAGGTAAAGTTCTGAATCACCAGAGGTCAACCATGTTCTTTAGATAACTTATACCTGCCCAAATTTTCTGTGACCATGTCCTTGACTGGGGCAAGAAGCTGAACTTAATACTCTGGCTACTTGGTACTGATACAGCTCCAGATGAAGTTTTGGGGCAGTGCACATGCCAGTGGTGTCTTGGACTCCAGATAAAAGGATTTCACCCAACTTGAGTGGGACATGTAAGGAATCACTGCACAATCTCACAGTAATATCCACACTGTACTTTCCAGGTCAAAAGGGAAACCAACACAAAATAATTTTGGAAGAGAAAGCAATTCCATTTTTGCTATTGTTTTGTTTGTTACAAAATGAACTTAGTCAAATACAGGGGTATTTGAAAACTTGACATAAAATCACCTAAATGTCCCTTTTAAACAAGTGTTTTATATTTGCTTTATGGTTTTGATGGTTGGATCAACACAACAAAGGTAGAGAAAAGGAGTACATAGGAGGGATATTTCTAGAGCAGAAGAACTGGAAGAGATGGATGACTGGAGTGATAGAAATGGGTGGGATTTAACAGCATATGTGTTCAACCACAAGCTGTAAGAAGTTACAGCAGCATCGCTGCTGTGCTCTGGGAGCTCGTTGTCAGGGAATGGCAGCAGATGAGAAGTACTGGCTGATCACAGGACAAATGCAAGTAAACTAACACACCTTGGCCTTGAGAAAAAGGCATCTGCTGAGGCAGGTAAAGCAAAGTAATCCCCCCAGAAGTAAGGCAGCAGTAACAGCCCTGTTGGAGGTCAGGAGATTTCACCAGGCAGACTCTTCTCACCATACATGTTCAGGAAAGATGAAACAAGTAGAGAGAAAGGATGGTCAGGGAGGCATAGATCACAAGAATCTTGGCTAGTTTAGTACACAAAACTGAAGCCTTAAGCAGGCTATGTTAGTGGCTACAGAATCACTGCAGCACAAAAGGAAAAGGAGGAATAAGTGTCATGGAGGAAAATTCTTTTCAATAACTGCGTAGGCAAAAGATATCTAACAAGTTGTTAAATAAGCCATAAATGAACATTTATATATTCTTCTGGGTGTTATATTGAAGTATGGTCTCTCAGACAAAGAAAAAATGTGAGGCTTGATAAGCCTTCTTAAATCACTGACATCCCAATGAAGTCAACAACAAATTCCTATCCTCCATCCCTGTGTCTGGCTGCCCGTGGATGTAAGCAGATGTTATTGAACTCCTTAGTTCCAACTCCCTGCCAAAGCCCTTTTTTTTAAAAAAAACCTCTGAGGTCTAGAGACTTCTCTTTCTTCAGATGAAAGATTAGATTCTGTCAGTTCTGAGTACATATGTGGGCTGATCTGGCCTATGGGCCGTATGTTTGACACCTCTAGTATACTGTGTTATTGTACCCGGGGGAGGTGATGGGGACTTATTTATAGAGACCGTGTCTGTCAGGGGAATTTTTAAGTGTGATTTCTGTGGGTTAAAATAGGAAGAATATGTACTCTCTTAAGTGGACGCTCCCTTGCTTTTAGCCACGGTAAGGGTGAATGCTTTTAATGAATGCTAACGGTTTTCAATTTATTACTTTTTTGTGGGAAGATGCAATATTTTTAGAATCCTCAGTTATATCTTTAAACTTGGAGAAATGACAAGTCCAGGGACTTCTGGGACACTTGAAGCAGATCTAACCTGTCATCTGTGCCGGGAGTAGCTGCAGACGCCACTGCAGTGAGTGAAACACTGCCTCACTGCACTGTGCTCAGCACCCATGCAGCACCAATGGCATTGTAGGGCAGGGGCTTCTGAGACTTCAGCCCACTGAGCCCCCAGACTGCACCCAGCCAGGCTCTCTCTTGCCTCCAGCTCCCCTCCCTTCCCACCACGGGGATATTAAAACACACACTGCACTCTGCACAAGCCCAATGTTTAGGAAGATCACTTCCTCCAATATGCCTTAACATGAAACAAAAAAACCACCCCGGGTTAAGGAGGAGGAAAACATCTCCTGCTGACTGCATGACAGGGGCCTGGGGGCTTCACCCTGTCTCACTGAATCTGTTCATTCTGTAATGTAAATTACTTGAGAAGGAAAGTTTCCTGATATTAGCATTTCACACATCACCAAGCCACATTGCTGGTGCTTGAGAAATAGCCAACAAAAATAACTTCCTAACAGGGTTTAGGTACATAAGATTTAAAGCACCCAATGAAGTTTTCAGAGTCCTAACACTTCAAACAGAAGAGATCCAACAGTAAGCATACAGCTTAAAATCTTCAATCAAACACATTAGTTCACAGCAAGAGCCAGTAGATAAAACAGATGCAAGATTTCCAGACCAAGTCGTTCTCACACATGGTAACACCATCCTCTCTTAGGGGAAAGCAATGATGGCAAACAATGAAAATGCTCTTATTTTAAAAAAAAATTCCTTAGTACGTCCAAACTGCCATCTCTGTTTAATCTCAAACTTACAAAAACCAATGCCCTTGGTTAGGAGTCTGTTGACACGTTAGGTTGGGAAAAAAAAACCCAAACCCCAAAAACCTCACAACACTCCCCCTGTCCCCAGCCCCCCAGTTTCCTGGAGATTCTGCTATATAAGTGTGAGGGAATTTGCTCAAAAAGATTGTTTCATAGTCTGGTTTCTAATATTGAGTACTGGGACAGCATCCTTAAAGGTAGGGTCCAAACTATGTTAGCCCATTGTCACAGGTCCCTAATGTTCCACCAGCAGCTGGCAACAGACCCCAGACCTCCCACAGCCTCTGCTTGGCAACCGTGAAACAGAACTGACCTGCTTGTACTCAAATTTCCTGGAAGACTCCTTGCATTTAATCAAAAAGAGTTTTTTTTAATTCTCTGGTCTGGATTGGATGTGGTTCATAATCTCAGTGATGAAAAAGCCAATAATTCACCTTACTAGTCAGCCCTACATTTTCTATGATCATTTGTTAAATTAAATTCCAGCTGTTACCAACTATTCATGTGCTGTCTGCCGTGTGTACACATCCACATAGGCTGAAACAGTAATGTTCATTAAACAGTTGTGCTGTTAGGATTGCCCATGTAAGAGTCAGCTTACTAAGTACTGTTTTCCAACAAAAATGAAAGCTGTGAATTCCGTCCCTACTGTCTCATGCAAAATCAGAAAAATAACAGACTGATTTCCTACGTCCATATACCAGCACAGCACTGTTGGGTGGAGTGAGGCTTCTTTCTCGGGTCTGGTGAAAGTCAGCCCCTTTGACTTTCTCATTAGTCCCATTTTTTAACCCATGCAGCAGAGGATTTTGAAGCAAGGAAAAGCTGTGGGCTCAGAGGACAGGTCCAGGGCTGCAGCAGCATTGCTAGAGGTGAGAGCATCGTGTGCCTGTGCTCAGCAGCACTTGCTTCAGCTCCTTTTGAACTTCTCCTCACGCACAGGCAGAGAAGGCAAGATTTCAGGTTGCTTTAGCTTGCAGATTTTAGAAGTGGGGATACTTGTTCCCTAGAAAACAGGGGAGCACTCTGTGCTTAGGGAAAGAAACCCCTTCCCACATCCACCTTGGTTGTCTTATAGCCCCTATTTTGGTTACTTCGAAGTAAGAAAGAGAACGTCTTTGTTTAACTTGCTGCTGCCACTGGCAGGCAGGATCATACCCTGAGCTGCTGCAAACTGGCAGAGCCAAATTGGTGCTGGGGAGGGTCAGTTTGCACATCCCAGCTGAGGATCTGGACCCCAATACCAGGGCTATGGGGCAGCAGCAACCCTCAGTGCCAGTGCATACAAAGTATTTGCAGAACACATTATCTGGATGATCACGCAGCTCTCAAGGCAGCAGATCAGTAACAACTAAACCCAGAGCTCCTCCTGAATCTGAAACAATATCAGCTTTGAGCAAACAGTTGTCCTAAATGAAAATTCATCCCCTGCTAAATATAACCAGGTTGCATGACAGCACATATGTGTTGATTTCAGAGAGGTTTCTGAGGCATGAGGGAGATCATAAATAGGCCTTAACATCTAAGAAAATTAGACAGAAAACACAGATTCGCTTTCCGTTACACTTTTGTTTAGAATTCAGCTCAGTATCTGCTCTTCCTTAAGCTTCCTGGCATAGAGTTTAATTATTAGCACAGCCTTCTTCAGAGGAAATGGTTCCTTTCATTTCAGTGTCATACACGAGTTAATGGGAAAAAATTATTTGCAACGTGATCATTTTTAACTTCTGCAAACTGTAAACCTGGCTGGGGTGCTGTAAACTCCTGTGTTTGTTCTGCTCAATGTCAGGCAGCCCCCAGCAGTGTCAGGTTAATCATCCTGGGTGCAAACAAACACCCAAATGATGGGAATGGTGAACTACACAAAGCCAGAGGCAGAACTTTCCTAAGCATGGACCAGGTGAGACCAGGACAGCTGGGCTGTGCTGGGGCCATGCATTGCTGACCCAAGAGCAGAGCTTGCCCACAGGTTGCAGGCTTCATCTCCAGGACTTACATCGAGCAGAAGCAGAGTTGCAGGAAAATTATTGTGAGAGTGGGACTGAAAGTGGCTTTTTATCTCTCTCCAAATAAACAGTAAGTTTATGCTCAACTGCCTGGGTGCATGCTCTGGTGTCTAAGCACTGAAAGCCGAGACCCTCGGTGGTTCTGTGGTTCCAGCGTGAGCTCTGCCAGACACAGATGGGATGTGCCACCGTCCCCCTGCCAACGGCAGGACATGCCCTGAGGAAATGGGAACAAAGCTGCGAAGGTGCTGGGAACAGAAGGAAGCTGCTGGCAGGTCTCTAGCAATACAATGGCATAAAGCAGTCAGGTCTCTGCTCTGCAGTGCAGTTCCTTTCCTGTTCCTTTACCCTGCCTGGCATTTGTGCACACAAACAGAGGCACTTCCACAGGGAAAGTCCTGAAAGTCCTTGGGGCTGCTTCCAGCTGACCCCTGGCCCTGAGAAGCCAGTGGTCCCTGGTGAGCGCAGGGATCCACTCCACCCATGTCCTGATCATCATCCAACAGAGCAAACATCCAGCCAGACATGGAGCATGGCTGCTGTTTGTAGGAACACTAACCTACTTCTGTTAAAGTGATTTGATTCTATTCTGAAAACAAACAAGAGGAAGAGGAAAGGAGTCATTTCAAGAGCAAATGCAGCACATTTATATTGTATCTGTGATTTACCCTAAATACACTAAATAGTTTGAAAACGGGAAGTTTTGTGAAATCTTTGCCATCTACAAGTTTGCAAGTTTGCAGAGCAAGCACCAATCAAGTAAATAGTGGCATTTAAGAAATGTTAATTTAAGATAACATCAATGACCTTATCACTGCATATATTTCTTTACTCAAAGCTGAAATGCATTTAGCTTAGTGTTGCCAACCATTATTTGTACCTGATAAAACACCCTCTCATCCATTCAGGCTACACACAAAGGCTTACAAAGCTCTCTCACAGTCAGTGTCAAGAAGGAGGGTCTGTAACCTTGTCTCTCTTACAGACTGCAGCTCCCATTTAAAATTCTTTTTTCTAAGAATCTCAGAATTTAAGCCATTATTCTCAAGAAAGTTGGTTTGTTTACCAATTATTAAATAAATTAAGTAGAAGACATAACTTTTCCTTTTGATTTTTGGCAACTTGAATTTTTTTATGCAGTGTATACACAACTACCCTGTCTTTTGTATTTTCCCCAGGATGGAATTTGTCAGCAGTGGTACTCAGGGGCTCCTAAGTGTTACACACCATGCTCAGATGAACCCTCTGGATGCTCTGCACAAAAGACTTTCCATATTTTGAGAGCACTGTCTGGAAAGTTTTGGTTTCACATGAGAATGTTACAAAACTAGAGGCATAAGGCTGAAAGCAAGTGCTCTGTTGTCCTGGAGATTTTCCTGTGTGTTTGGCTCAGCTCTCAGGTCTCTGGAAGAACTTGCAGGTTCTCCAGGTGCCAGAGACCATGGCCAAAACTCTTGGCACTAGGGGTGTATGAGGAGGCCAGGGAGGCAGCAAGATTAAGAATAAAGTAATAATAAAATAATTAAAATAATAATAAAATAAACATGGTGAAAGAAAGGAAGGAGGGGATAGATGTCAGCATGGAGGTCTGAGATGAGCAGAGAAAGGGAATCTGTGGACCCTGCTGGTGCCATACATCATGTCCTGCATGCTCTATCCCCTGGCTTCCCCTGGACTAAATACAGGAACATGATGATCATGGTGATGGACTACTCAAACTGTGCAAAAATGGTTTCCTTTTACATGATGTGCTACAGCTGATGTTTCTGGGCTTTAATATATGAATTTCTGGCTAGGTTTCTTTGAGTAACAGGGTGGTTTTGTTCTGTTTTTTGTTTTCTTTTACATACAAAATTATTTGAAAGCATTTACCTCTGTGTATACAAGCTACCTTTTTTCCCTTCTGTTTCCTTCATCAGCTCAAAGTTTCACCTGTGAGAGGAACACAAATACCTGTGCTCACTATTAAAATTGCTAAAACTCACAGAAAAAAGTGCATCTTAGAAGATATAGCTGAACTAACAATCTAATTCCATGCAGAAGTATCTTTAGATTATGCACAAATAGAGCAGAAAATTAAACTGTGGTAGGAGGAAAACACTACCGTTTGGGAATATGAAATTTCCCTGTCTCAGTCCGACATGGCTGAGTGGATGCCTCAGCATGCCCAAAGGAATGTCTCTGTTAGGGAGACAATGTTTTCTACTCAAAGCTTCTGAATAGTCAGATTTTAAAATTTAATTGAATTTCATTTCTTAAGGAAAAGTCCAAGTCACACAAGGACCCACTAGAAAAAAGCTGAAATTGTTTTGATAGGAAAAAAGTCTGAAACCCACAGATAAATCAGATTGCACAGAAATCATGATGAATTTTGATTCCAGACTTTCCTAGAAACGTCCAGTTACTAATAAGAAAATCTGGCCAGTCTCCTCTAGGATACTCAGACTTTAAATTCTCTGATAATGGGTAAGGGATATTTACTTAATGCACTTCATCCCTTAACCAAGATGTAACGCTCTTGGTGAAGAAACATGTCTAAGCCTAAAGGGAGTGGTCTCCGTATCCTTAGGTTTCCACATGAAGAAAGGAAAAAGGAAAAAGAATTTACTCCTCCCCTGGGTCAAAATCTCAGTTTACCCCAAGAAAACATATATGCCTTCCATGCAATGCAATTACAAGTCAGCTGAGAAACTTGGAATGAAGGAAAGCAGATCCATACATTGCCAAAATCACATAGTCCCTCAGCTTTAAGGGATGCCAACAAATCCATTACCACAGTAGTATTTACCACTGAGAGAGTCCCACTTCAGGATTTACAGGCTTAATATAAAGAACTTAGACTGGAAAGGAAAAAAGTTCCCCTCCCATTCACTATTTCCAATGGAAAAGGATTTTTCCCAAGTGAAAAGTAAATTGCTGAGAAAATGCAATTGAAACGATTAAAATTGCTGAAGGTTTTCCCCTTAATTTTGTTCCTGTCCTTCTTCCCCCCAAATTCCCACGATAGTCAATGTCAGAAGATTTTGCTTACTCTTGAATTCCTCCTCCCAAATCATAAATATTTATCACGTGAATGGGGTTCTTACAAGTCTCTCACATTTGTGAAAGAAAGCAGTTTGCTGCAGGATTTGACCTTGAAAATCTTCCCCATTCTCATTGACAGGAGCCAATGCTATTTTTCCTTTTTAATAGCCTTGGAAACTTGTGCCAGACAGACAGAACAGCCAGACAGACCACACGCAGATTATTAAAAACAGTTAAGGGTGTGTGATTTTGGTATAGGGACATAATGGCCACTACATTATGGGCAAATGGGAGGTGGTAGGGCAGAAGGGGGCGTGTTCATTAATGAACATAAATAATGAAAGGGCATTGGAACATGGTTCATTCAACACTAAAAGCCAACTTCTCCAGTTAGAAAATGGAATCAATCATCTGGAGTAACGCAAGAATTAGAAAACTGTCAATCTTTATGTTTTGGATTTCTAAACAACCATTAGACTTGGATGTCAGGAAAGAAACATTACACTACTGCCTAAAAAGCAAGAGATTGTGTGAACTTTGCTATCTTTTCCACAAAACCTTGTACTGAAGTAACTGAAGTGCCCACAGCCCCCTCATCCCCCCAGATTTCTGCCAGAAACACACATCGTATTCTGGACACTTTAACACTGAAGGAGCAACAAAGCCCAAAGCAGAGAGCAGACCAAGAGGCAAAAAGGCAATGCTGCTTTGGTCAGCTCTGCTGGCAGAAGAAGAGGGAGGCATTTTGTTTTTCTACATCCATGCTTTCCTCTTCTATACCTTTGGTTGGATCTGTAAGAGTGCCCGGTCACGGGGCTTGCAGAACCCAACTCACATCCAGACTCGAGGCAGGTACAGGAAGGGCAGAACTTGCACTCCCTGGGCACTGTTAACTTGAAGTTGCTCCTTTGACTACCACTGGTTTGGTTTTTTTTTAAAGTCCCAAAGTCAACAGGCAAATCAATGACGTTGAGGGCAGCCAGACAAGTCTTGCTCTTTTTGAGGCAAAGAAACAGTTTTTGACAATTTTGATGAGTGTTGGATTATTATCCAGGGGTGAATCTGAATATCCTGTTAAATTAACGCTAGCCAGTGCACAGCCCCTATTTAAAGATATCAAGGGAGGGGGTTTAGAGAAGCCTTCCTGAGAGGCTATAAGACCAGAGAATAACATGCAGAGATGCCTCAGGACATGCATTGATGCTTGTGGCACAGAACAAATCCCAGGGTCCCTAAGATTTCTGCAGCCCAGTGAATTCATCAGCAAAGAGAAGGGATAGTGTCCTGTAGGACAGAGGATCTTCTGGTCCTATAGCCAAGGGAACTGACCTGGTCAGGAAACCCATCACCTGACCCTTCTTCTTTTCATAGGTGTTTTGATAAAAATAAGGGGGGAAGAAGAAGTGTTTGTTAGAAATTTCCTTCGTTTTCCAGGGCTGTATGGTGAAACTCAAAGATTCTTTTGCCAGGTTTTCTCCTTCATCTCAATTCTCTGATACACAATAGAGTCCCATTCTGGTGGCAGAACTGATTACTTATGGCATCTCTAGCAAAAGAATATTTCAATTGAAAAATGGTTTTTGGAAAACTCACTTGTTTTCCATTGGCCTTAAAAAGGCCATTGACTGAAAAGGCCTCTTTCCATTTGAAATCCTAGTTTAATGTCAGGAGCCTTGACTGAATTCAGCACCATCTCAGTATCAGTGAAGGAAGGGACAGTTTCTCAAAGATGATTTGGGCTCCTTATCACTTCTTCCATTTATCTTTCTCAGCCTATCACATCATCTCAATTACATCCAGGCAACTAACCTGAACACAAACTGCTAAATCAGATCAGCAGCTGCCTGTGCATGAAAGTCCTATCCTAGGGAGGAAAAAAAAAAAAAAAGAAAAAAAAAGAGAAGAAAGAAGGGGCCTTAAATTTCCTTCAGGTTTAAAAAAAAAAAAAAAAAAAGAAAAAAAAAAAAAAAAAAAGAAAAAAAAAAAAAAAAAAAGCTTGTATCACAAAGCAAAAGGAATATTTTCCATCAGCACAATGAAATATTTATTAATAGCAGACACTAAATAATCTAGTACAGACTAGTTCACCAGAGTGCAGATTTTAGCAGGAGTCTCTGAGAACCAAAGCCCATTTAATTGTAATGAATAATAGCACAGATTTCCTATATTTGGGCTCCTATTTTGAAAAAAGTGTTAGCGAGTAAACATGGGTATTCCCAAACTGTGAATATTTAGTTAAGTTTTATTCTGATGTTTCTTGTTCTAAATATTACTCTATGAATTATTAAATTGCAACCAATTTTCATAAGGATGAATTTTTTGTTTGCAAAAATTTCTACTTTCTTCCACCTGAAGCTAAATCCACTACACATGGAGACAGCTAGAAGCAATATATTCTTGAAAAGGAACGTAAAATCTGAGCCAAAGTATATATCGGATGAAAACCAGAAATGTTACTTTCATTTGAGTGTGATACACCCATAATGGCTTCAGCCAAATTAAGATTTTTACCAAATGTCTTACTAGGATTAAAAGTTCATGAGTAGAAATTTGTTTAGTAGAGAACATGCTACTGACTGAGCATTTTTACTTTATTTACACCTCATGTCTGACCAGAAATAAGCAAAAAACCCCCCATATCCCAAATGCAGAGTGTATGGGACAGAGACAGAGGGGTCTGGAGAGGAGAAACCAAGTGCTCTCTCTCCACACATGGGTCACTGGGATGGGAAGCCCTTCCCAAACTTGTGCATGGCATCAAGCTGCCCATCAACACTGGGTAGTGGAGGTAAGGCAAGAACACTTGTGCAGGTGGAAACCTGTGCCCTGCACTAAAACACCAACTTCCCCTGGCACTTACTTAAAACTCTCCCACTTTTTCTTTCCCTTGAGACTGGACACTGCTGGGGCCAGTTTGTCCTTCCTGTGCTTTTAATGAGGCCCCAAAAAGATGATCAGGACCTCACAAGAGCTTTATCTGTGCTCATCTACTCTGTGGAAATGAGGGGTGGTCATGGAGCAGCAGCATAATTAGCAGAGACAGAGAGAGAAGAGACCTCCAGCAGCTGAATTCTCTGTGGGGAACAGAGAGGATACTTTTAAACTTACATAACAAAGGATCATCTACAGTAAGCATTAAATGATGGTCACAACAGAGGTGTAGAAGTACAGAGGAATAATTAACATCAACACCATTTCACAAAGCGAGAGTCAGCTACTCACACTCTTGCTTCCAGAACAATTCCTACAATAGCAAAGGCACAGTGGAAATACCATTTATTCCTGCAGAAAATGTTTTTCTAATGCTGAGCCTGCATAGAAAAAGAAGAAAAAGATAACACATGTGCCTATAGCTGCAGTTTCCCTGTCCCTCAGTTACTGCTCAGCCTGTGGGCACATATTGATGCTGCTAAGTGGTCAGGCCTTTGTCACTATTTGCACAGCAATGTGCATGGCAGTGCTTGCAGTGTTTTGTGATTTATTTTCTTCCAAAAATGACACTGTTCGACGAGTACCAAGTGACAGTGGCAAAGCTCTTTAACCATTCTACTGCTGGGTTGTGCTGGAAGCAGAAGGTTAAACCAGACTCACAGGTACCTTACAATTGTCCTGCCTATTTTAACGTGCCATGCACAAAGCTGCAAATTAGCCTGACAGCACGGAGAAGCCTCTGATTATACAGCAACTTCACTTTCTGTCCTTTTTAAGTGCAACATTTTCAATTCTCGCACATGTGCATGCTCATTTGGGAAGCATCTGACTAGTTCTGGCATCAGATTTGGACACCTTAATGTGTGCATCTTCCTCGCAGTCTCATAGCACTGAATAACACATGAAGTTACATTTGTCTAGAGGTCTGCTCAGTTCAGCCTGGGCGGGTAAAGAGGCAGATATTTATTTACACTGCAGCCACAGGGGTGAGATCCTGACTGCAAGCTGAGTCACAGGTTTCAGTGCAAGCCCTCGGAAAGCACGGCACGGCTGATCAAAGGTGATGCTGGACCTTGCCTGGGAGCCTTGTCCAGGTCAGCACAGCTGGGGGCAGCCAGAGCAGCTGCCCTTTGCTAGCACTTCTCACCTGCTGTCTGCACAGCAGTTGTGTTTAGAACAATAAATCACAACACCTGTGTGATGTTTGTTACCAAATACCAACTTTCAATACCAATACAAATTAATTTGACAAACCATGTCCTATCATAGAAAAAAACTCCAAATTCTTCCTGCAGAGAAAAACCATCCTTTAATGCTAAACAGTTTAGGGTTAGGCCTGCATAGCCTTCTCTCTCCCTAGCAGTGATTTCTGCAAGAGATGATGGGAGTAAATTGATAGTTAGGTTATTCCTAGAACACAGAATAGATTTTGAATGGAAAATCCCAGCATTTTCTTATATAAACAAGTACAAAATGCATTTATAGGATAGGTTTGGGTGTTTTCAGCTTGCGAAAGGGTTTTAAATTTTTTTTCCTTGCCACATGAACTGCCAACTAAACTGAGAAACAGAAATCCTAAATAAAAGTTTAAAAGCAACCACCAACTGTTTAGAAACTGAAAAAGAAACTCTACTAGGAAATCAGTCCTTTTAAGACAGGGTTCCAGTAAGATGTCAGGGATAGGTCACTTGGTCCTACTATTCCTGTGGAATAACCATATTTTAGGTTTTCAGAGTGAAATATATGAGGTTGTGCAGCCATGGGGGTTAGTACAGGACTCAGATTTTAACACAAAGGGTAATCTGGCCTGGTGCAGTCTGGTCACTGCTGCAGTGCATCTGAAGGTTAGGTTTTATGTTTATTAGCATCATCCAGATGGCGTTTTATGTCCTTAATAACTTTGTCCCTGACTAAGCCATGAACCTACTGTTTGACAAACACTGTAGGAAATACCCATCAGCAGAAAAGCCATTTTGTAACAAGGGGTAGAGCAGGTACATTTAAGACACCTACAATTTACTTCTGTGTCCCTGTCACCTTTTGGTGTGTACACTTAACATAGTGAAGGGCTTTGAGCAGCTGCCATTAAGCTGAGGGGTCTGGACAAAGGTGTTCAGTACCCTTGAAGATGCCTGGCAGCCCTGCAGCTCCTCCCAGTGCACTGCTGAGCAGCATGGACACTTTCTCATCTGCTTACACCCTGGCCCATCAGCAGAGGTATCTCCAACATGTTGCCCTGCACACTGGATACATAGCAAAACACCCAGGATTTCCTGTATTTTGGTGAAAACTAGTCCCACTTCTAATTAGCGGGACTTGTGGCTCTCTGAGAAAAACTATTTTAGTTTCTAACAGTTAAAACAATTATTAGCATTTGTTTTAGCCCATAGGACATCTCAGCAACCCAGGAGTTTCTTTCAGCACCTGAGCTGCACAAGTTTTTCCGCTTTCTATGTAAACTGAAAAAATGTTTGACTTCTTCCAGGGTGCAAAACACATGGTCAAGACATTCCTCCCAAATGAGCAGAAGTTGCTGCATCTTTGTGGAGAGCAAAGACCTGAGTGCCGCTCGCAGGAGGAGCTGGGTGGGCAGGGCAGCCCACTGAGTGCAGCCCCTGCACAGCTCCCTCTCCGTGCCAGCCTTTGCCCATCTGTGGTGGCTTGTACAGCCCTGGGATTCCACATCCAGCATCCTTGTGTGCAAATGCCTCCGTGACACTTCCAACTTGAGCTGTGGCCAGCAAGTGCATACCAATCAGATGGATGGGCTAAAAGATATTGAGTTTACACAATCCAAGAGGTGCTGCATACTTGTCCTGCTGGTTTACTGAACTCAGTGAAATTAAATTGGTTCAGCCTCATGATTCAGACAGGACCCAAATGAATGTTAGCAGCACTTTTGGTGTTTCATGACACAATTTACTTCAAATTAAAGCAACTGGAAAAAACCTTGTGCTCAGGGAAGTATGTATGTATCGCTGTTGAAGCAGACACTGGCAGTAGTGACATCAGCATGTTTTTTTAAGCATACGTTCGTCTTTTGCAGGGATATTTTGAGACCCTAAAAATGTCACTACAGAACTGTCCCAGTTTTTGATTTTGAAAATGTCACCTGTGTCATCATTGGAACTGGGCTGTTATTTCCAGAACTAACCATTTGGGGAACAGTTTACGTGAAACTGAAACCTTAGCACCAGCTCTGCAGTGAAAGAGAGAAGGCAAAAGTGCTGGCACTCACACTGGCGCTGGAGTCATCCAGGAATTGGCTGGCTTACCTCAGGCCAGCCTTTCACTTGCCAGAATTCAGAAACTCATATTTCTTTTCAAATTTGCTATTTTCTTTAGGCATTCATTTTGAACGTGACCAGCTGTTCTCAGAACAGAGATCTGGAGCCATATTCTATATTTTTAGAGCAGGCATCTTTCCTGTTAAACAGAAAGATGAAAAAACTCCAAATTAGATTATGGTTAGGAGGAACAGAAGAAAAATCACAAGTGCAAAGCTGCTGCTGCTGTTCACCCAAAAGGCTTGCAACAAAGATGCAGAGAGACTTTCCTGAAAACTCACAATGGTTTACCTGAAAGGAGTGCAGAAAAGAAAAACAAGGCACCCATACAACACAAAAACAACTCATTGGAAGCCCCAGCATCTGGCGTCCTGATCTGCTGAAGATACCAAAAGGGTATCAAAAGATACCAAACGGGATCCTGGTACAGATCCTGCTCATCCCTTGGGCCCGCATCAATACTGACACAACTGTCTCAGGGGTTAGATGAAGAATCTCACCAAGCTGCAGACTCACTTGGCCAAAAAAGTCCCATTTTTGACAGAGTGTGTCACTTGGCTGCTCCACAGCGAGCATACTGGTACTGTCACAGTGGCTGGGACTGGGAAGGCAGTACTGGGATGGACAGTAGGACTGGCACTCTTGGCAGCAAGTGTGCAGCCTGGGTAAGATTCCCACACATTTCTGATAGCACTGGAAACAACAAAGCCTGAGCTCATGGGGCCATGGGCTGTGAGCTGATATCCAAGGGCTGCAGGTAGCTGGGTCACACAGCACGATGTCTCCAGGCAGGCTCACCTTCTAAAGCTGACAACAGGCATGTTCATGCCACATCCTTTCCTTCTGTCAAAACTCACAGAACCTTTCTACTCTAAACAACCACAAATTCCTAAAACTTGCTGGAAATTAATCATCCTTGAGACCTTTACTGCTTCAACCAATTTGGTTGAGGACAACAGACAGTTTCCATTGCCTTTGAATCTGGCAAAAAATGCGCAAAACAATATTACCAGACAATCCCATATTCTTAACAAATAATCCAACAGAAGAACTGAAACAACACAGAAGAAAAGAAAAAAGCAACTTCAAGCTAAAGGGAAATGTATTTGAAGATCATCCCTGGGGCACTGTCTCCAAATTGCTTTTGTCTTTAGTGGTCACTTCCCACAAGAGGTCCCCAGCCCCTTTGGAGCAATTTTTAAAGAAATTTTGGGGAAAAGGTCTACATCCTAACCCCTAAATAGTGAAATATTAGCTCATTCCTATAACCAGTCTTCAAGATATCATCTATAATTGTTCATGTTGTTCCTAATTCTCACCAAGTTAACCAAAATTTTAAGACGTTACATTTTTATAAAGCCCTGTGTTTAACAGGTTATTATTATTTACCCAGTGTTAAGTACTTCCATTTTAGAGGAAGGCTTTGTTTTTTTCCACATGGCCACATTTCTGAAACTAATTACTTAAATTTGTTGCAAGGTTAACTTAGGAAGTTTCACTCATCCTCTCTGTGCTCTCAGGATTTATAAATTCAGATAAAATCTCTGTGGGAGACTTTTACCCCAAATCAAATTATTAACTGAGGGAACTAATCCCTCCTCAGTGGAGGTAAGACCCCTTCCCTGTTCTGCTCCAGAGTGAATTGCATCATCAGGGCAACTCAGAGGAGGTGTTTTAAAAACATCTCCCAGCTCTGCTCCCTTCTCACCAGCCCTTGGCCCACAGCGTGAGTAGGTCACTGCCAGCACATGGACAACCTGCTTCACCTCTCACTTGAATCCAAGGGCCGCTGTAAACAGAATATGTAAAATCTCTCCCTTTTTTAATGGGAAATCAAAGAACTCCTTTAAAGGCACTTTCCTTTAAGAAGGAAGAACCCCAAAACTTCAAGGTTGTATTTCAACGCTCCTCCAACTCTTGGGTGTAGAAGAACATTTGAGATGACGGCAAAAGAAGGTCTCTCATGCAAGTGGATCCCAATTGTTTCCCTGTGTGATTCAGAAGAGGTGGCCACTTGCAACACTGAGTTTCACTCAACATGCACGACTCTCAGTCCCAAAGGAAAATGGGTTCCAATGAATAATCCAGTGATCAGACAGAATACGGTTACTTTACATTTGTAATTTTAGAGATGAAAGGGTATGAAACACTCTTGGCTTGTTATTAACCAACGCCTTGTTATCCCCTTTCTTTTGAATTCAGTCAGTGCCATTTGCAGAAAAGCCATTTCTCCCCAGGAACCATTTCTTTTCAGATTACCCCTGCTTCCCAGCAATTTCTGTTTTCAGAGTAATGAAGACCAGTGCGGTTCTCTTCTACGCCATTTCACTACATTCACATTTTCCAAAATAATTGATCATATCTCTGTAATTTTATACTTTTATTCTAAAACATAGGATGCATACAGTCACTACTCAGCATGGCCAGTGAATTGTGGCTTATTTGGGATTTTAAGTACAAAGATTGTAAAAGTGTTGGTTAAAGTGCTGCCAAGTGAACTAAATTTAGTGTTCATGGTATCTGGCTAAATATATGTTTTTTAAGTAATAAGAAGGAGTTGTTATTGAAACTGCAATCATCTTTCACAATAAATACTGTTTTACTTGAAGGCTTCTATACAGTAAAGTTATATCAGTACTTGGGTATGGTGTACTTGTAATTAACACAAATGTAGGGAAAACACTAATGTTTCTTAAACTACATTTCTTTTGTTTATGGCAATGCAAAGGAGAATTTGGTGTGCCACATGCACTGAGGATTGATAAAGGCATGGCTGAGTATTGCACAAAGATGTCTACTCAGGTTATCAGCTTGGAAAGGACCATTGTCATAAGGAAACCAATGCAGGAGCATTATCAAGAATAATCAATGCATTAAAAAGGAATTAAGGCTCATGGACTGTCAATAAGAAAAGGTTTGAGGGCAGAATGATAATGGTATTGTTTAGACTGAGACTTCCTAGGTATGTTCAAAACCCTGTACAAATACAGCCCAGGTGAGCATTCCTGAGACCTGCAGAACTCATCTAAGATTTTCCAGGATGAAAGTTCTGCAAAACTAACAACTTCAGACACAGGGACCCAGATGGAAAGATAAACTTTATCGAAAGGTCTGAAAGCATGGTTTATAAGCATTTAAAAATCAAAGCTTTGTTTCTCTTGGTTGCAACTAAAGGCAATTGACAAAACAGCATCTTTTAACTTTTAAATATGTATATACACATTTAAATAATATACATAAATATATCTATTTAAATACATACTTCTTTCCTAAGCAGATCACAGTGACAAAGTACATACAGTACAATCAGGAATGCAAAAGAAAAGTAAAATGGGATCCATTTATATGGGACAAAAATTGAACAGAGGTTGGGATTGAGAGGGGTTAAGCTGTCTTTTTTCTGTTGCATACAAAAAACCATTCCAGCTGTGGTTTCCACCACCAAAATTGTTATTTCACTTTTATAAAGAATTCTAAAAATTGCACTCACTTACTAAAATCATGTCACTTATCCTGATGGGATCAATGAGGCATTTGACACATGAATAACTAAAGGTTTGAGAGCCTACATGCCTATTTACTGTAGCACCTTCTGTGTCCTTAGGGTTTACAAAACCCTTTCCTGCACGGGAATTTGTTTCTTTATGGCATGTCATCACTCTCAGGGAGATTCATTGCATGCACGCACACAGTTTAAAAGATTTGAAGGAATGAGTCTGTCTGGTGAAAGCAATCTAAGGTGTTCTGTTTTCATCATCTGACCCCTTCAGATCCCCAGATACAGTTCCCCAGAGAAGCACATCACAGCTGCCCCTACACAGAGGACTGCTGTCCCTTCCCGTGGGCACAGCTGCCTGGGGACTGTGCAGGGACAGCCTTCCCACTGCGAGGAAGTGGCAGTGTCTGTCACTGCCTGCCCTGGCTCTGGCAGAGGTGCCACAGGACATGGTGGGGAGGAGACAGCCTTGCTGCCCAGGCAGGTGCAGGCAGGCAAGGGACAGAGGGAGCGAGGGAGGAACCACAGATTTGTCCTTCATCCCTGACTGCTCCATGGCTGAAGCACATGAAAGCATCAAACCCAAAAGCGTCAGCACAGTGCCTGGCATTTCAGACATACAAGCCTGTGAGAAACTCTCTGATCAGCTGCATCCTGAGCCTTCAGTCCTTGCTGCCTCTCAGCGAGATGGTTTGTGGACACAGCATGGGGCACATCTGGCACATCCAGTCTTGCCTCCCATGGGTGGGCTGATCATGTCTTGGGGCCGTGTCCCTTCCCATGCCACATTCCCTCTCGTTGCCTGCACCTCCTCCAAAGTCCTGTGGGGCCACATTGCCACCTGACATTGCCTGACACCCACCCAAAGCCACATGGTCCCTTCCACTCGCCAGGCTCAGATTGAAGCTCCTTTGGGAGGCTGCCCCGGCTGAGGAGCAGAGCCTGTGGGGATGGCCAGCAGAGCCTCCCTAAAACCCACATGTGAGTGCTGGACAGCTGCTGGTTGCAGCTCAGCATCACAGTCCAGCTGGTCCAGCTGCCTCAGTCAACAAGAATTCTCACAGGAAAAAGGTGATTTTTAGAACGTGAAACTTTTTCATGTGAAAATGGCAGTTTTGACAAAGGCCTTTCATTCTGTGATAGAGATAATCAAAATGAAAAATCTCATCTTGAATCAAAATGTAAAGAAATTGAAAACTGAAACAGTTACACTTTCTGTTTTGACATTTCCCATTCAAAACTCCTCAGAATCCTTTCCCCGCTGTGTGAAAATGTTCCTTTTCTGATTTTTTTTTTTTTTAATTTGTTTCGCTGGGGAAAAAGAATTTGGAAATGCTGACATTTCCTGCAAGAGATATTTCAAGCTTTATCTAGAGAAGTTATGCCTACAAGTACACTGAAATCCTTGCACCCCACCCCACAACTATTTTAGAAGACTTGTTGGAAAATAACAAATTTAAATAATAACATTCAAATATTTAAAGCAAGGTTAATAGGCTATATTTGTCTTTTGAATCCAAACACTTTTCTGGGATTTCAAATATTAAAAGGTAACCAGATTTCAAACCCATTTCACAGCAGAAATCCTTCCATAGAAAATAAGAGACCAGCTGATACAACTGGTAAAATTCACACTTTTAATTAAAATGATTAAACACAAGAGACCCTATTACTTGTTTTATGTATAAAACAACAACAAAGTAGGGATTTAGGAAAAAAATTGTATTTCTGTGTATCTTAAAGGAAAATATGATAACTGAATTTAAATTGACGATTTTTTATGTGAGCTGTTGATACTCTTTCCTTCTCTAAACTACTACTACAAATCTGAGACTATCCTACTGTTCAAATTTTATACCATCAAAGGCAATCTGCTGTTAGGCATTTCTTCTACAAAATCTATCTATGTATATACACTGGAAGTCTGTCATACTTTCAATGATATTCCAGCAGTAAAAACAGCATGAAATGAGTATTTTCCTCAATGGTCAAAGGTATTCCTAATGCAAAACAAGTCTCCTTTGAAATATTACATATTTGTAGCCTGCTCTTTTACAACAATTATATGTCATGTTTTATAATGCAGAACAGCTCTGGAATGAGTAACCAGTGTTCAGGAGGAGATCAAGAGCAATACATATTTTGGTAACATTAACTGTACTTATAGTTTATTTTATAGTCAGGTTCCCTGCAAAAAATAATACCATATTCTGTCTATACATCTAATTCTTAATAAGCTCAGTATAGATGTCTTATTCATTTCCTGGGAAGCAATGCTCTTTACCAGAGTTATTTGTAAATGCAGTTAAATTAACATCTTCAACTGCTTTTACTCCTCAAATGAAAATAACTACATCCAGAATCATTTCACTTTAGGAAAAAAAAAAAAAAAAAAAAAAAAAGTCATTTTAGTCTAAAGTTTGGCAAAAAAATAAACTGAAATACTTAGAAATTTACATTTTTGTCACTCCATAAATCAAAACTTACTTTACATATTAGAACAATTTTTGTGAGAATTTTGGATCTGAGCTGATAACCTTTTGCCAAGTTTTAACGAAATGCAAATTGAAACATCTGAGATATTAAACAGACAATCGAGGTTTATGGTTACATCATAAGATTATTGCCCAGTAACTCTGCATACTATGGCCCTGAAACACTCACCAGCTTTATGTATGCAAGCAACCCTTGTGAACACAAATATAAGTGCTAATATAACCTCATGGCATCGAGAACACAATGTTGTATCAGCAATTGACATGCAAACTGTTTTGCTAAGGGAACATTCCTCCAAAAGATGTAGGAGGGTGTATGTGTAGAAAAGGGCAGCGAACGATGGCAGGAGCTTAATTATAGAACCACTAATGGCAGGAGGAGAACACAGCGCTGAAGAGAGCCAGCAGCGTTAGCTCGGAGCGGCCACAGGGTGCTCAGGCCCAGCTCCACGCCCTGTGCAGCCCGGAATGGGTCTGCTGGAGTCACAGCACATGGAATTTTACCAGATTAGGATCTGACCTGCATCTCTCGTGGCTGTGTACAGACAAAAAGCCCACTAGCTGACAAAGAATGAAGACTGGGTCCCTGCCCTGCAGGTCACCAAGGAGCATCCTGGCACTAAAATCTTCTTCTTCAGAAGCCCATGCTGTAGATGCACACCATAATGCAGACCTTATGTAGCGCCAAGGAAAGTGTTAATTAATATCTTTAATTGGTAGATACTACAGCAAGATAAGAACAAGTGGCTTGCTGGACATAAGATCTTTCCAGACACTGCATGTAGACTCAGTTGCCCACACCCACACCTCACAGAGGCAACACTGACATGTTCCTGCTCAGGCTGGGACTGACTTCCCCAATAGCTCCCTGGGAGAGCTAAGCATGCAAACCTTAATGCATTCATGGCTCATATTAATTCATCCCCGGCCTCTGTGCTGTGCAAACTACTGAAAAATTTCTGACAAAGGAGAAATGGTTAATTTAAATGGAATGTTGTTGTTGATGAAGGGTATGCAATATTCAAACAGTCAGAAAGGTCTGATTTGAAGAGAAAGGATTTCTCTGGTGTTCAGAGATACACTAATACCAAACACAGGTCCCTGGAGGGAATGACTGGAACAGGGCCATCAGGTGAGGCTGGCATCAGTTTCATAAACAGGGTGGGGTTCCTGCTCCCTTAGTGTTCAAAGCACAGGAGGCAACAGCATGTCCTTGAGGGGGTCCATAGTACATTTACAGGAGAGGTGCCAAGTGCTAAAAAAATAGATGCACTACAAACAGTTCACTGTGAGGTTATTAACCAGTGAATGCCCCCAAAGTCTTGCTGTTCAACTCTTCTAACCAAACACATTGAGACTAAATTGTAGGCTAAGCTTTCCTCTGGTAAAATAATGTTCCCACTCAAATTCCACTGTTCTAATTGCAGAAGCTAGAAATAAAAATACTTTCATTCAAGTAAGTAGCATTCAAAATGCTTTCAGCTGGACTTTGCCTCCCAAAAGAAGCAAAGACGCATGAAGGATGTTCTGTATTTCCATTTTTATTGGCATTATGGGCCAGGACCCCATAGGTGCTGTCCCACCACAAAATGAAGATGATTATCCCTACTTCAAATCATGATATTTTATTACAACAGTTTACAGTCCTTATTTAATTATCTCAGCATGTACTGCTTGGATTCTGCAGTGGAATCAATTCATTTCTAGCAAGTATTGGGCCAAATTGTGCTTTTACTCCCTGGAGAGGGGGTGGGGGTAAAATATACAGAACAGCTGGGGCCACCCAGTAGTTCAGCAAGGCGCTCTGACAGCAGCAATGGCAGATACAAGCAAAAAACATCTTTAAAGAGCCCTCATTTCTTCAGCAAAGCCATAATTATATTCTGAACATTTTTCCCATAATAATTTTCATCCAAAAATTTGCCAAAAAAATTCATCGTGAAAGGCGTAGAAATCTACATTTTTGACACTCCATAAATCAAAAGCTTATTTTACATAGCAGAACAAAATTGCTGTATATTTTACCTCAACCGTACTGTCTTTTAGCATTACCTGCCGTATTTCCAGACTTGAGGATTTTTACATACCCTTCCACTGCTCCTCCTCAGACTTTTTTTAACATTCACCACCCTCTTCATTAAAACATGTAATTTCTCAAAATCTACCCCCTTGAAGCACAATATGGCCTTGGGGCTGAACCAGCTCGGGCTCTGCTGTGATGCTGTAAGGCAACCTGGGATGCTCACCCGCCACTTCTCATCCCTCCAGGCTCCCACTGAGCTATTCCCAGGTTAACAGTGTTCCCTGTACAGGTTAATGATGCTCCCTTCTCCACCCAAAGGTGCAGTAGATCTTTTGTGAACACACCAAAGGTGCAAACGAGTGCAGACTTGACTTCCAGCACTGCCACTTCATCCTGGAGGGCAAAAAGGCTCCCACTGGGGAGGATTCATTTAGGAGCATTCATCCCAAGAAGAGGGATGAGGAAGCCCTCATTTTGTGTTAGTACCTAAAAAAATGTTTCGTTTTCAGTTTTAACTCGGATTTCTTTTTTAAAAATCAGAATGACTCACCTTTTTATTTGATAAACTGGATCATGTATTCATCTAGTCAAGCCACAACCAAACCAAACCAAAATACAAGTAAATCTGAGAATAATAGTGACTTTCAAATAAGATCAAGCTGGGTTTGATTTCTGTTATTTATCAAGAGTTAAGAAACCTTGTTTCCCTTCACCAGTCCCCTGAGCCATTAACATTCACATTGCACCACATTCTTGTAAGATTATGGGAATTTTCAGTTTAGAAAATCCAAAGCTATCTGTAGCTGAGCATATTTAGTTGCATTTTACAGTTCTATTTTAAAATAATACCACTACATCTGATACCCCATAGTTGTCTGTGACAAATGTAATATGCAAACATCTTCCACTGCATAAATGGCATAGGCATGGAAATAACAATACACACAATGTCTAACGCCCATTGTCTGGAGAGCAGTCTTAATGTTGCTGAGTTAATGAGTGAAATGAGCATTGTGGTCAAAGTGTCACATAAATAATGGTTTCCATTACACAAAAAACTGTGCCACCACACCCTGGCCATCTCAAAAAGCAAAGCTCCAGAGGTTTCCCACAAACAAATACATAAACCAGTGCTGAATTTCTCCCCTTTCCCCCTCTTTAAGGCAGCTAGTTTAGTGCCCTTTTTCTTTTTGTAACGTATTTTTGTGACAAAATGCAGTTAAAACATTATGTGGTTTTTCTATGAACAGGAGTAAAATGCAGGCACTGTAGACCAGACTCTTCCCTGGTGTGAAGGTCATCCACCCAAGCTGCTGAGTGGCAACTGAAGCCATTCTCACAGAGATATAAATTTCTCTCCCTCTGTCTGCATCTTTTTACCCATAAAAAGCAGCAATGCCCAAGTCCTCCCTGCCTAGTCCTGAGCTCTGCTATCACACCCATGACAGAAAAGAGGAGTATGTGTGTGGAGGGACATGAACACCAACAAACGCTTGGGTGCAATTCCATGTAGCCATGGCGCGGCTGCCAGGGATGTTCTAAGGATAGCTTTCAAGCAGGTTTTGGAAAGGAAACAAAGCATGCACAACCGAGCTACGAGCTGTAATAACAACAACAGTCAGAGGGATATAAAAGGCTAAGCATTTCCCAACTCTGGTCAGTCTAAGCACACAGCCTTTCTCCAGGCACTGAAGCCAAGGTGGAGAAGAAAAGGGAGAGCTGACCAAACTGACCTGTGAACCCAGCCTCGCATGAAACTAGGCTTCCAAATTACCAAACAACGCTGTTCTCCTACTGCCACAAGCACAGAAGTAGATATTTCTTTCTCCCCAAACTCCTAAAGAAGTGTGAAAATTACACTAACAGTCTTTGGAAAAAGCTATGTGCAATTTGTCATGGGCTTTCTGCCTGACATCTGGCAAGATGCTCAGTCAACCACAGTGTTTTACAAAGATACAGGGGGTAGCCTACAAAATGGTCAGTAGATTCAGCTGTTTATCTGGGCTTCTGTCAATTCTCTGTAATTTCCTAGTGTGTTTTTTTGTCATTCAGGATCTGCCAAACAATTTAAAGAGAGTTAGGTGTTCTAATACCACTGAAACCAAAGCACAGGTAGGTCTCCAAATGCCTTGAGCACATCAGAAGGTAGGAGGTTTCTCCTGCAGCTGCTCATGGCAGCTCCAGCCTGACTTGTGTTGGCTGTGAGCGGTTCTACTCTCCTACATTCACAGAGTCCATCTCAAACCAGGGTGAACTTGCACAGGACCTGAGTCACTGCTTGCATTCCATAATTTGTACAAATACATGCCTTTTGGTTGTGCTGGCACTGGTGACTCTTGGGTTTATGGAAGGCTCAAATAAAAATTAAGTAATCCATTCCATCAAAACAAGAATGTAATTGAAGGTGGGCAAAAGCAGTAAACTTTTCCTTAATAGGACACTCCCCATTTTATCATGATGTTCCAGAACTACTTTTGGAGCACCTGGAATTAATAACCCTTGCTTAAACTGCAGTAGCAGCTCTAGGAGCTTCAGTTGCAAGTCAAGACCCAGGTCAGTTTGTTGGTGTCTGCACCAGGAAATATCACAGCAGCTTGTCCTTGCTTCATTCTGTTTACAATGTAAGTCTTGAGTGAAAGACAGAAACAAGGCCAGAAAGAGGGAGCATAGAAGATGATGAGTGAAGATTGGTGTTACAGTGCTGAGCTGTTCTATTTCTTTTCATCAACTCAAACATCTGGAGCTTTTTAAACGTTATTTTCTTTTTAGCTGTACAGCATACTGATCTGTAGGGTAGGATTCACTTTGTGTACATAGTTAGCTGGGGCAGTGTGATAAAGATTGTTTGAAAAGTCTTAGACATGCAGACTCCATCAAAGCTGCCTCCTTCTTAAAGTGAAACGTAAGTGCTGGGTCTTTTTTGAGGTGAATTTACACAGCACACAAGTTATTTGAAAAGATTGTTCACTGAGAAATAATTTTATGACCCTGACAGTAGACCTGAGAGCAGAAACATCAGATTCCCTAAAGAGAAAAATGGATTTCTGTCTTCCGCAATTTAAAGATGAGCTTCTTTAAAAAGACACAAAATGTATCATTTTAAGGACACAGCTTATCTACTTAGAAAATGTCATTTCTAGGTGTCATGTGTGCTGTATATTCCCTTGTTCAATACACAATTTAAAAACTCAAGTTTTTAGACAAGCATTCCTAGAAAAGGTTTGAAGAAGGTAAAAGGTATCCCAACAACAAAATTAAATCCTCTTTGTTTGAAATAGCGTGGTTTCTTCTGCCTCATGTTCAATTTCTCTAGCTGATTTTTGTGAGGCAGCCTGAAGTATCAGACTCAGCCATAAAGACTTTAAGATCCATTACGGAGCCACAATACATATCCAGAACTCATTTAAATGTGACTCACCTATGGCCACCCTGTGACTCTGGTCATGGTGCAACATATGGTGACATGAGAGAAGTTACACTGCTTAACACCAGCAGGCAAAACCTCAAACCACCATCATATTACTGCTGAATTCCAGGTACTGTGGCAGCTGTTAAACTTAACTGCTATGCAAAAATGCAGCATTTCCTGAGGCAGTGGCAAACCTGTTTGGTTTAAAGGGTAGAGCAGACACCTTGAAAAGATGGGAAGAACTTTGTATTTGCCAAGTTCTGTCCCATGGGTATGATTAGGTGGCATGATGAGTCAGGCTCTGCATACAGGTTATAAAACCATGCTGAGTATGAGTCATTAGCTCTTCACTTTATTTCTGGGCACATTTAATCACTTCTTTTGCCCATGCACCCGCTTCCTGCTTTGCTGGGTTTTGGCAGCACACCTCTGGGCTGAGATACTTTTAGTATGTCTTGAAATTGTACGGAAATGATTGTCAAGTATTTCAATTAGCCAGTACTAAAATACTAAACCAGTTCAGTAGAGAAGATGCAGGCATGTCTACTACTGCTTTATGCCAATCAAAAGTGGATCTGATCTTCCTAATTTCATCCCCCATGACTCTCAGAAAAGCATGAGAACTCCATGTTCCACCAAACACAGGCTGTAGGATAGTATCTTCATTTCAGCTGGAGCTATCAAGCACACCACCAATGTCAACACAATATTTTCACTCGGGTTTAAAACATGTAACTTTAACTTATAGTATATTTTTATGGTACGAGGTCTGCTCCAAATATTGACTAACAGATTATCAGAAACTAATAAACCTGTGGAAACATGGAGAACACAAATCATTCAAGGAAACCGGTGGCTCCATATTTCTTCCAAACCAAGAACTGAAGATGGGAAAAGTACCAGACAAGCCAACTGGGTAGCAGGATCCGAGCAGCAAAGCAGGAACAATATTTGCACACAAAGCATAGCTAACCTAGGAACTGCTCACTGTGGAACTTGAAAGTTAAATGGGTTCAGAGAGAGATCAGACAAATTTGTTGACTCGTGAGACTTCTTCATTCATAAAGGCTCTGACCAACTCCATTTTTAGCCGGAGGAATATTAGGAGAGAGGAGATTAAATCCAGCCTAATGCTCTGGGTGTTGTGGTTTACACTTGAAGGGCCTCAGGGGGTTGGTGGTTTCTCTGACCCTGCATGATGAGTATCAGCCCCCTTCTCCCAGGCACCATTTCCTGCCTGCTTTCCTGAAGGCTTCTATGGGCCCTATTCTCAGGAGATATGGAGAGCTGATGCTTTAAACAGCCCCTGCAGCCAGGTTCTCTCCTTCCCAGCTGTTACTCACCCTTGGAATCTTCCATCTCCCTCATCCCATGTGCTGTGCCACATACACCAGCTCCCAGCCTCTAGGCATCAGAGCAACGCTTCTGCCTTCCCCTGCCCTTCCACCATTGTATCCTCAGTTCCAGAGGACTCAGGGACAAGGATAACTTTCAAACAGAGCTTGGTACAAAACAAAAAATTGGGCCTGCAGAGGACTGTCTCAATGGGCACTTCTCTAGGCAACAGGAGGCTTGGTATGGCAAGCAGAAGGGGCACAAAGATGATGGTGAGGGATCATGATGAGGAAGACAGGTTTTCCTGATAGTAACTTTCTGGAGCTTGTAGTAGTTGTTGCCTGGGATTTGGGCTTCTCATTCTGACAAACATTTGGACAGTTCAGCACTCTGCTCACTGCATCACCCTCAACTAATACCAGGGTTTCACTGGAGCACACAGCCTGACCTTAAACAAGTTGCACCACATATTTACCTTCTTGTTACAAAGCCCAGTCAATAGCTTTTTCTAGACCTTATACCTTTCTGAAGGCCTTTGCATTACTTGAGAAGTATGATGTACAAATTAAATATTTTGGATTCACATCATAAACTGCTAGAGCTGCTAGTAAAGTCTTTTTCTCTGATCTTAGGATCTAGGTAATAAGGATTGCAGAATACTGTAGTTTGTTTGTGGGCATGGAAGTCAATTTTAATGCCAGTTTTTATATCTGAGATACTGTAAATGAATATCTTCAACTTATATTGCCCATCGTAAACTTTTTTAACCTGTGAGTCATTTTCAAAATAATAAACGTAACTATTCCATAAAAATATCTCAACACAGAAGAGCCAGAAAAGTGAAGGACATGAACAGATGGCACATCAATCTTCTGCATTTATACAATTTGTTTTTTAATGCAAATAGTGTGGGTTGCCTGCTCTTGCCTTGGATATTGTTCCAAAGACGAGCACATTTTCTTATCTTTCTGGATCAATGTGACATTTGCAGTTATCATAAAGTGGGAGCCCATTTAATGATGTTAATGCTTCCTTAATGTAAAAATAAAATCACCTCCTTTATAAAAGCAAACAGATTAAAAGTCCCAAAGAGACCATTGAAATCTGTGACATTTGCAGTTACTAGTGCCTAGATGGCTTGATTATACATAGGTAAAAAATATCTTAAAAGCATTGTTTATGCTCATTAATCAGAACATTAAATAGGAATGCTGGAGTCTCCCCAGCTAGAATCAGTTTTAAAGATGTATTAATGAAAAAATGGAGGCAGCATTTCATGCAGCCTGTTTAGATCATTCAAAAAACCCAAAAAGTGCAAACAATCAAACTTATGGCCTTATGGCAGCCTGGTAAATCTTCAGACCCCAGATGTAGTATGTGGCCTGCATTTTTATTTGCACATATTGGAAAGTGACTCTGCCAGCAGTCCCTGATTCATGCCTGTACCATTCCCTCCACGGTGCCACCAAGCAAGTGGCACATCACTAATATTTCTGTTCTTGCCCCTGGGGAAAATTTGAATCTTTAATTTTTGTGCAGGCTCTTCAGAGGAAGAAAAAACCCAAACAAAACACCATCAACCGAAACAACCTTCTCTTCTGTTCTGAATTATTGCAAAAAGATAAATTAAAAATTATTGAAATATGTCACTTAAAACTATTCTGAGTACAATATAGCCTACAAGTCACAGATTCACAGACACACAAATTTGGCTGGGGCTACGTTACATCTCTCTAGTTCTAACAGGAAAGAAGTAAGTAAATGGTATGAACAGCATAATATATTTTTCATTAAAAATATTTTAGAGAAAAATTATAATTATATTTTTAAAAACCCAAGACTTTTGAATTTGTAATTGCTTGAAAGACAAAATGTGCTGACAGCTTCTGTGGAAACTTAATTTTGAGCAGAAAAACCAAAACCCAAATAACCCCTTTGAACTCCACCCATGATTTTGCTCAGGAAAAAGGCCACCACTTCTTTACAGAAAACTAGGAAGCTCCACACGCCTTGGGAAGGCAGCAGCAATTGCTCCAACAGCTCCATCAGGCTGGAGACAGACTCGCAGCCAACCGACCCCCAGCACAGTCTGTGACAAATGAACTCTAAGCATTACTTATTTTTTAAGATTTTATAGTGGAGAAGGGATGACTCAGGACAGGGTCATGAGGAAGTAATCACAGGATAAGTAAGAATAACTGGGTAATTCAGGCATTTCCCCGTGCATACTGTCTCTCAGTCTTCCTTTTGAACCTGCAGCTTCTTGTAACTGTCCTTCTCCCTTTGTTGCCCAAAATCCAGCCCAAAAAAGCCCAGCTGCAGGGACAAATCACAGATGTGGCCATTGCTTGCCCAGTAGCACACACAGGGTAGATCCTCACAGCCACTCCCCGAACGGTACCTGCAAAGCAGGTTAGAGGAACCAAATTTACTGAATATTTCACAGATAAACACTTCTTTATTACTGTTTTGGAGGTGCTGCCCTCAGACACACACAGCAGGGGTCTGTTGTCAACGGGAACAAACCCCCTTTGATACACCCCACTAACTAGAACAGATAATGAAAAAAATGCCTTTTAATTCCCTGTCCTTCTCCTTCTGAATGAGCTGTTAAAAGACCAAGAAAAACTGTTATAGCAATACCATAAAAAGAAGAAAGCCCAAAAAAAAAACAAAGAGCTCTCAGCTCCAGGCGTGTCCGAGGGGCTGGCAGGGAGAGACAGCGCCCACATGGGAAAGTTCTGTCACCCCATCTGAGATATCACTTAGTGGTGGCAGCTCTCCAGAGGCAGAACGGGTCCCACCTGTTTGCAATGTGTTTAGCTATTAATATTTATATAGTAGTTCAAGTGGGTATAAAAAAAAAAAAAAAGGATGAAATTCATCAAATTTTATGTCATCTCTTGGTGGTGTAAAATAAAAACCGTTGCAGCAGGGGAAGAGGGGAATGGCTTGTTTTCTTGCCTTTCTGCAGAGCGAAATGTCGTTGCTCTCAAAATGTCTCGGTGCAGAGCAGTTGGCAATCACCTCGGTGTGATCCACACCTTGACATCCAGGCTAAATACCACGGCCATGGCCTGGCCCCAGATCACAAGGCTTTGAATAGCACCACATAAATAACACATTTATCAGCTCTGTAGCTTGACTTACAACATCGAAAAAAAAGGGCAAAAGAGATTCACATTGATGTGGAAATACTTTTCTTAAGCTTCATTTACTGTGCAGAAAAAAAAAAACCAACAAAAAACAAAAAAACCACCAAAACATTTCAGATTTCATTTTTCTTAGAATTCGTGGATTGCTGTGAAAATGAGCTATGTCTAAGGGAAGGCCATCTACCTATGCCAAGGTGAAGAAACATCCAAGGGAATGTTTTTTAACTAGGAAAACACAGGTATTCCAGACAAAATGCTGGTGCTCAGTCCCTTTGGACTTGTTCTGCTTTCTATAAAATACTTCAACATTCATTGGAACGAGAGAGGGGAGAATGACTGATTACCCATAATAATTTTGCCATCATCCCTGATATGTATTTGAGGTGAAAGTAAATATTATATGTATTAAGAGGCTACTTTCAGCATGGGAAACATGAAAACATCCATTTTATGTGCCCCATACCACTGAGCATGGATTCCTTTCCAGGCAAGCAAGACTAAGGATGCTGCTCCAATAATTTAAATCTTCACATCTAACATTAATCTGCCTGATGCAATTAAGATTTAAGCCACTGGAGATGGAAAGGTTTTAATAGACAAAAAAATAAAATTCATTCATTCCAAAGTGAACACCTGTCTTTGGGCAGTGGCCCAAGTATTCACATTTTCTTTGCATAAATGGGAAGGTTGCCTCTGCCCGAGAGGTGTGTCCTAAACAAGGAGAAGGCAAGGGAGTTCGGCATCCAAAATAGATCTTCTGTTCAGTCTTGAGAACACCATCAAAATAGTTTGGTCGAGGGAGCTTGGAAAATCACAGGATGAGTGACAGGGGTGGGACTGCTCTCCTTTCCCCGGGTATTTCTTATGCACCCAGTAGAGAATGAGGAGGAGAACAGTTTCCTTCTCCTTGTCTGCACCCATCTGCAGCTGATCTAATTCCCACACCACTCTCACCTACACAGAGGATTTGCACCCAATTAAAGGACCCGGGTAGAAAAGCTGAGCTCCGTGGAGATCACAACCCCAGGCAGTGCCTCAGCCCACGCCTGCAGCAGGACTGTGTGTAAGCATCGCAGCATCGGAGCTTAGTGCGTGGCACAAACGGGACCCAAATCAGTCACTGTTACACTTCTCTCTTCCCTCTCCCTCACACAGGCACAAAACCCAAACCCACACAGCCTCTTTTGCACGATATTGTACAGTCCAGAGGGGGAAAATAAGCTGAAGAAACATTAGCAAGAAGGAAATTATAAATCAGAATGACACACAGCAATTGTAAAACATTTAGCTGTGGCCATGCCTGGAAACCTTCTGAAGGCAAGTTAAACTAGCATGTGTTTTGCTCACCTACTGCAGGCAACCAACAAGCTATATGTTTAAAAGTCACCACAAGCCCTTAATCATGACATTTAACTCAATTGCCTCTAGCATGTACTGCTAGTTTCCATTTAATTTAATCCAAGCTCTCCAAGAACTTTCATTCCCATCAGCCTAATCAAAATCTCGTTATTCGCTATCATAAATTTTCAGCATTAGATTTCATGAAATCTCTATAAAGTTCTGTATACTCTTGTAGTAAATTCATTTTAATGAGCACTTGTCTCTGCCACGCAGACTCATTGTATTGCAGGCATTTTGAAACCTGACTATCTTCCTTTCAGAAATAAAAACAAACACTTTCCTTTGTCTCCAGCTTCTATCCACTTAAGCACGGTCAGAGTCTGAAGTTGTAAAAAAATTTTTTCTATTCCAGTTTTTCACACACCATTCAGCAAAAACTTTTAAAGAGCAGGTTTTTTAAAAATTACCACTTGTTGGTAGAGGGACTACGTGAATTTCTACTTGTGTGTTAGTAATGGAGCACCTTGCTCTGGAAGCAGGGAGGATGGGGACATAGAGAAAAGTATATCTGCCATTGTAGTGCTGCATTAAGACACGAGATATGGGATTAGTCTGCATGGAAATCCACTAGCAAGTTAGCCAGCATGGGGACAGAGATACTGAAGGAAACCTTTTACCTGCCTTGTCCAACCACAAGCTCCAAATTCACCAGAATGTTGACTTGTACAAGGAAACGGAATTTAGCTTTCTCACTCCTATTCTTAATAGTATTTTTAGCTGGTAAGTATGTCTGGATAAGACGCAGGTGACTGACTGACTCATCTCTCAGGCTTTTGACTTAACCTAAGAGTATAAAAAAAAGGAGTCACAGAAAGTCTATTTTCTTTTAATGCTCCTACCCAGAATTTGGGCGTCTGTGGCAGTACAGCACTATTAGTTGATTTTAGTTACACTGACTCTTCTTAATTTTGTGTCAGTGATAAAGATGATCTCTGGGTAAAGTAGTCTTCAGCAAAAGTTTCCTGTAAAGAAATATGCAAGTTTAAAAAAGGCAGCCCCATGAAAGCAGAGATTCCAGTCGTTCTGCATTTCAGACACTGTGCGTACAAACTGGAACCTGCTCAGATGGAGGAGGAGGTTGGCTTGCTCCTCTACAAATGCACCTTGGATGATTTCCTGAGGACAAAGATCTGCAGCAGACCAAGACAGACACCATCACTCCTCCTTCCAATGCTTGGAGCCAAGTGGCATATCTAAAAGGAAAATGTGAGCCTGAGGAAGTCTCCAAACTGTAGGGAAGGCAGCAGGCAGTCTCATTCTTTTCTCCTTCATGCATGCACTCAGGACTGGGGAAACAAATATTTTTGTTTGGCTTTGACCCTAAAGGGGAAAAATATCCCTAATTTTGTCATCTACGCATTTTAATTAATAGTCTTTCACATCTTCAGGTTTCAGTTTTTATTTCCCGGTATCCCTTGCTTTTTGACTTTGCATCAAATCCAGAGAAAGAGGACCCACTTCTGGTAAATGGATGACAAAATTCCTCTCTGGATCTGTCAGGACAACTTGACTGAGAACAAACTGTTGCTACTGGCCTGTCAAGAGCTGAGTGCCACTTTGATTTACCCCAGCTCTAAAGTACAAATCCCCAGGTGAAACAAATGCAGACAAAGATTTCACATGCCTCCTCATTTAGTCTTAGCTTGTTACTTGTCCCTGTCAGAGAGATCAAGGAGACTGACTGCTGTTAGCATGTTTATCAGAGAAAAGAAAAAGCTTTACCTCCATGGGCAGCTCTCATGCTTCATGAGACCCTTTTATATATATGTGAAATAATTCTTCATGAGATAAAGGAGAAAGAAGTCATGGTCAGCATGGTATAGAGAACAGACATAAGGAAAGCTGACTTATATATGTATGAGACATATTTTTAATGCTTATGCTAATTTTCAGTTAAAATATTCTTCTCCATTCCAAAGAAATAGAATTGGGTAGGGAACAATCTCAGTAACAAACATCAGACTAAAATCACTATTACCTTATCCCTACCCACCCTAAATTCAAGGAAGGTCAGGTCTGAATATGGATTCAATTTATTATTAAAAAAAAAAAATAAAAGCACTCTGAGCTTTTCATATCAGAGAAATTAGAAAAAGAATATATTCAAATAAGAGATTAAAGACATAAGACTGCAAAAGTGAAACTGTAGGTCCAATCAAGATCCATCTAGGTTGTCACTTAATTTCTCAAAGGAACTTGGCAGTGGATACCAAGCCACATTAGTACTATTTCTGCTTAAAGAATATGAGAATTCTTCAGAGTGAACAAAAATAGGATTCAATTTGTATCACTGCCTGGCCACTGAGACACCATCTATTCTAACTCACACCAGCAAAATTCCAAACCAGCCTCAAATTTGTTGCAATATTTTCTTTTTCCAAACTAATCACGGTCTTAGGGAATCAAGAAATGAGACACATGGAAGGAACTGTTTCTCCATTGCAACACTTCAACCAGAGCACAGCATGCACATCTGAGATTGGGACAGAAAAGCTCAGGTGCTTCTCCAATTGTCATCCATTCTGCTACCTTCCAAAAGCATCCCACCAGCACAGACTGTCTCCTCCCACTTCTCTCAGAGGATACACACAGGAGCAGGGCCAAGGGCAGGGAGCAGAATCATGAGTTTGGAAAATCTCTGCTTCTGCTCTCTGCCTCATCAGCTCTCAGAGATAAAGGCACCTGTAACCTCAGTAAGGCAGTGATGCTGCCTGTTCTGGGCTGATGGATTCACTTCTGCAGCCATGCCAGCAAGCACTCAGAACCTTTTTTCCTTGCCGCCTGTGTCTGCTCTGTGGTGCACAAGAGACACCATTAAACAGCCACACATACTACCATTTTAACATGTTTAAATCAATTCCACCTCCATTCAGCTAAGTGTTGAAACCCCCGTGTGGCTGGCAATTCCTAGAAGAGGACAGATCTTTTCCAAAAGCTAGGCTGAACTTAAAGTAGATACAAAATAATACTAAAGATTTTCTTTCTCTCTCTCCCTCATCACAGCCCTAAGATTAGCATAAAAATGTGCTATCCTAACTAAGCAGTCTGTTAACTGATAAGCTATCAAAAAATCATCTGTTATTTTTATAGCTCAAAGGCAGATGCCATTCCAAGAACCAGAGTTGATTGAGTAGGATTTTTAGTGCTTCGTAGATTTATCATTGTAAACTTGAGGTATTTTAAAACAGAATGATTCAAGTCTTGAAATATTACCTCCAGAGCAATCAAGCATTAGGATTTTTGCTGGTCTTAAGTTTTATCTGGGATGAAATAATTTAATCGCACATCATAAAGAATTTGAGTAGTTTCTTAATGCGTGCACTAAAAAAAAATCTTTTCTGCATTACGGTCCAAACCGATGTAATTACTCAAAAGCATGGATGTCAAAGCTTCCCAGCTCCTCCTGCAGGGCCCCCTTCTGCACATTCTGTTCATATCCCCCTCCTCTGGAGCATATTTGGTGAGGACCTCAGACAGTCAGTTGCAGTCAGGCTTAGTGTATCAGGTTTAAGGGTTTAATTGGCTTGGCACTGATGTGCTGCCCTGCCAATATCTGTCCGATGGTCCTGCTGTGTGCTGTACAGAGCTTTTATTGCAAAGCTGAAGCACACAGGCCGCTGCAGGAAAGGCAAGGCACAACCAACATGGGCGGTGCACAAAGTAAATCAAGTATGCTGAGATTTTCAATAGTAGGGAGGATGGAACGAGGCCAACGTGCAGCTCATAGGAAGAGAGAGGAAAATGTGGAACAACGCTAACCTCGCCTTATGTGTGATGTGGCCGCTCTATCAGGAAAGTATGTATCACTGTGGAGAAGCAATCAGCAGTACCAGAGGATTGGAAAGCTCCAGTGAAGGAGCTTCTCCTTTCATAATGAGAGACAGGTGCCAATGGGAATCAAAAGTCTGCAACCAGTTATTGAAATTAATATTAAACTTTTGTGAGTTCTACAAGCATCAAGGCATGGGCAGACTGGCTTTCCAGGGCAGCTCTTCCACATTTTATACCAGTCAAAACAATTAGACATACCTCCAAGCTGATGTCCTCAGAGAAAGAGGCATGACGTTACCCCCAAAAGAGAAATAACAGGAGTGTCAAAACATGCATATCACCCATTTTCACAGGAACTTGCCTCTGAAATATTTCAGTGCTTACACCAGCACGTGCTTGCATAGTTGGCTGGGATGAACTTCCTTTTTCACCAGTTTTTACTCAGTTCAGGGTTCTCCACACAAGAAAATAAATCACTGCAGTCTGAAAACAGACCAATATTTTTTCCTTGAGCAAGAAATGCTCAACCAGCCGAAAGAGACAGCAAAGAGCCACTAAGATACAGCCTGACAGACCAAGAACACTTTCTTTGTGTGTGTTGGTTCCATGCAGCTGACATTTCAAAATGCCTCATAATTGCTCTTATCACCCGTTAATCCCAGCGCAGGGTCTCTGGCACTGATGCTCTACATAGTGACACAAATGCATGTGGCTGGAATACACTGCTGGGATATTTCTGCAAGTTTCCTGAAGAATTCCTGGTTCCACATGCTCCTGACTCCTCCTGCAGGCAACTGAGCTCCTCATTACACAGCAAATATGCACCTTCCCAGAGCACATTATACTGTACTCCGTCACTCCCTTCAGGGACAGAAGCCCCAGCAAAAAGACTTAACCAGTACTAATTTATCTCCCTGAGTCTATGGGGCATCCCAACTGCAGTACCTTCCCTCAGCTGACATGCTGCCCCTGCACACGTTATCCCAGGGGATCCTGCTTTTGGCAGACAGCAGGGAAGCACAGTAGGTGGCTTTTCCGGCTGAGTGCTGCACAAAGTGCTGAGGTTTCAGGTGCCTGCCTCCCTCTCCCCCACACAGTGGGGGTTCTTGTGTACTTGAGGAATATCCATAGCTTTGAAAAGAGGAATAAACACCCTGCTAGTCATTTTCTCCTAGAAAAAGATGCATTTAATAATGCAGAATTCCTGACTGCCTTTTGTTGCAGGCATAAGCTCACCCTGTCCTCGCTCCAGCCCATCCAGAACTTGTGCTGGCGTGGTCACTGCAGAGTTCAGGCCCAGTTTGTGTGTCCAGAAGTGGGACAGGCAGCCCAGACCACAGGGTTCCCCAGGACCTGGCAAGCAGGGACAGGATGCAGAGCACTCCACTGTAACACCCCAGCTGGCATCAGGGTGGCCTGAGGAGCTAACCTTAAGGGGAAGGAGGCTCACACTAACCTCACCAAGCTACCCTCTGGTAAATATTAGAAAAGCCCGACTACTTTTTTGGGTTTTCCAGACCTCATACTAAGCAAAATTAAAAAAAAAAAAAAAACAAAAAAAAAAAAAAAAAACCCAAAAAAAAAACCAAACCATATCCCTCCTCTAAGCTAATAAAAATATTCACCTGCTTGTCCAAACAGCCAAACAGCAAAGACAAAGCTCTCCATATAGTGGCAACAGTCTCCTGAATGTATGATCCTCTGCTAACCCTCTGCCACTGCTGGGAATGGCTCCAAGGTTTCAGTCTCTTCCAGGAGCATGTTAGATGAATTAGTTTGGGAAATGGCACTACATACTTTGATATGTGCTACCAAAGCTCTGAGTGAGCTATGGCAGCATCCGGGGGTTTCATATGTCTCAAATAAATGAATTTTTAAAACCAAGCACAGCAAAACACTGGAGAGGGTTAAAAGCTGCTGTGTCAAATCTGAAAAAGCATTAATGGTCCAGGGATAGCTCATTTTGTGCATGAATTTGCCCCATCAGTTTTTAGCAGCCACTTCCCTAACAGACCTCAGATTTTGCCAGCTATCTCCCAACAACATGGGCAGAGATGTTTTTCTTGCCCAAAATAGTTAAGTCATCAAACAGCTCTGTACTTACAAGGCCAACCTTTCCTAACCTTTCTGGCTAGACCAACTCCTGTTACATTAACCTCTGACCTCAAGTCTCCTTAATAGCAATATTCCTGGGCACTGTGATTTCCCTCCCACTGTGTTGGCTCAGGGATATATTTACTATCTTGGCTTCAGAATTTATTTTTCAACAGAAGTGGCAGGGACCACCCTATTCCACCCCCTCCTCATGCAGTACAAGTGAAGTAATTCTCAAGATATTATTTTACCCGAACAAATGTGCTTCAGAGTCTCCTTAGCTTTGTACGAAGCCCTGACTTCCTACCAAAATCAAACAGGGACCTGGTCAGATTTGAGATGGATATAAACAAGAAATGGGAGCCCATAATTGGTGATGGAAATCAGATAAGCCCCTTTTAAATAAAACCATTGATAGAGCAATGGGAACTCAAATTACCTTTGATTAAGTCTCTTAAGAAAATAAAGTGAGGGGGAGGGAAAGGAGGGGTCTGACTTAGTAAAATTACCCCCGTGGAGAAAATCACTGGGACAGGAGTGGGAAGGAGATGGGTGTAGCTTGTCAAACTTCCAGGCTGGATGCAGCAGGAAGGGAGCCAAGCAGAAATTCCTCACCCACAATAAGCCTTGTCAGTGCTTGTGACAGGGGCTCCCACTGAAAGAGCCACGACAAACATTTCATCTCCAATGCCCTTGTTACTTCAGGCTCTGTAGACAGAGACTGTGCAGAGGTTATGCACAGAAACTCAGCTGAAATCAGATGGGAACACACAATACCAGCTTTCTGCAGGCTTTTCTAACTAGGGGGTTTATCTCATTGCTTCCACATTTAAGTAAACCAAATTATTTCAAAACTGGACCATGAGGACTGAGGAACTTTCTTGATGACCTCAGGGTAAATCACCTATGGATTTGGTTGTAAGCCTGCCTGGTGCACCTCTAAACAGGAGGAAAAAAACCCATTTTGTCTGAAGATCTGGCTGACCTCTTCAGTTAATCTGATTTTCTCACCATTTAATTATAGTTAACTGTAGTGCTGAGGGACTTGTAGATACTTTGTCCAATTGGGAATGAAATTAAATTTTTGGATGTATATCAGGCAAGATAAAAAGAATGACTTCCACAGTGAAACTGAAATAAGGAAAAAGAAGAAACTTCCTTTGTACAACATATGATTTTTCAGTAGCCCTTTTTCCATCTCTGTGACATGCTCCCTCTTCCTGCCTCTCCCCACCCTGAGAGGGCTTTTTATAGACTTTAAAAAACTTCTCCTGGTTCAAAAGCTAACCTTAAGCTCAAAATATAAGTATATTCCAGAGGAGGACAAGGGTGGACAAGGCAGGTTTACTAGTGTCTCCCAAGAAGTGAGCTGATGCTGAGCTATGGTCACAGCCCTGTCCGGGAGCTGCAGCCTGCTCAGGACCTCACCCAGGAGAGCCATCACTGCCTGCATCACAGCAGCAAAAGGGGATGGGCTCATTCCTTACAAATCCATTCCCAGAAGCTGTTCCACAGCTCTGCTAACACTGAGTCTGTGGGAGCCTGCAGCAGCCACGAGGCAGCCACCATACATTGCTCCACTCCCCACTGGATTGGGAAAGGCTTTGAAAAAGAGTTGGTGTTTTACCTGCTGCCACTCAGAACACGCCTGACAGCTCCCACCAGACTGAGCTGTGTATGTGAGGCCATGTGCTGTTACCTGAGGGTTCAGCGGTGCTGCTCCTCCTCACAGGATGAAGGGAGAGCGGCATGCCCAAGGGAGCCAGCTCCTGCCCTGCACCACAGGGAAGCAGCACTCCTGGGAGAAGGGAAGGGCTGAGCGTGAGCACAGGGCAGGAGCAGTGGCCCCTCTGGGCATTCCTAGGAGCTTTGCTGGGGAAGAAAAGGCAGGGAAATACTGGGCTTGGGTTTATTTTCATTTAGGGATACCAAGCAACACTGAGTCTTTCTTGAGCTAAGCACCTCATAGTCATGTGCAGACAGCCAGGACGTCCCCGGAGATTCCTGGGGTACCTGGCCACCCAAAGGAAAGCCACAGCAAGGGGCTGCCCATGGCTGCCCCCTGAACCCAGGCAGCCTCAGCCAGGCATCACAGGGCGCCGGGGTGGCAGCACAGCACACAGGCACAATTAAGGGCACACATGCTGCGTTAGATGTCAAGAGCTGGTTTTCACACAGTACGCCTGGCCCTGAACACGATCCAAAGCCATGTCCTCGATGCAACCGTGCTGAAGTCAAGGTCATCCCCCAGCCTGTCACCAAGGCACCTCACCCCTAAGCACAGGCCAGTCTGCTCCTGCGCTCCAAGTTTTGGATCAGGCACCTCAGGACAGGCACAATTACCGCGCTACTGTAAGTAATACCTTTGGCTTAATTACAGACCAAACCCTTATTTGCGGGTCAGTACTCTGTCAGGATAAATAAGCATTTTCACACAGTATTACATTTCTCTATTTCTTTTGGCTGATAATATTGGATACTGCCCAAGTCTGTCCCTAATGACCACAATAATCGTTCTTATCTGGACTCTAATCAGTGTCATATGCAACCTTATCACGCACACCTCTTTGTAAACATGTAGTGTTTAAACAAGTGTAAGGTCATAAGGAACTCTAATATTTTAAGCAAGTTTGTGATACACAAAGTAGTCATTTTTTGAAGAATGTTTAAAGTTAAAATTTCTGATTCTGGAAAATTGAATATTTGGGGGCTATTGGATTGAAATACAGCTGCACACTAAACTGATCTTTACAGTGACGGATGGGTCCCTCTGTGCAGATAAAATCCAGATTTAAAATATTTCTTTTAATTGTTATTGTCTTTGTGCTCAAGGACTGATTGTGGGAAAAATGCCATTCTCTGACCGTAAAAATAAAAAGAAAATACAATAAAGCAGTAATTGGTCAATGATGATTGAACTAACGACTTTACAGTGCCAGTCAAACACATATAATAATTGCTCTTTGGACTCTTTATGAAGGTACACTACTATTTCATAAGACTAATCCAGCATTATAAATTCTTCATTTTATATCAGTCCACCATTATCACATAAGTCTTATGACAAATAGCATATATTATTAAACTTTCCTATGTAGACATGATAAAAATGGAGGGTTATCTCCAACAAAAGCAGATCAGATGCAATTTGTCACCAAGATGGCAATTACTTGCTTTTGTTTAAAAATGTTCCTCACAAGGCTTTGGAAGTGTTGGGGGCTATGATCTGCCCCTCCTCCTGTGGCAGGAGGCAGAGAGATCACATCAAGTTCCAAGGACCTGCAGAGGTGAGCAGAGGAAGAAGGGAGGGAGCTCACCTGTGCCTCTGCCCAGCCTCCTGCCAGCACAAAAGGTGAACTCATCCCTAGCCAGCTTCCCAATATGCGGATGTGGGCCCTCAGCTGCTCTGAATGTGATGTAGAAATCCTCCCCTTTTGCTGAGGCAGCCATGCTCTGGAACCTGGAAACCTGGAACTGCTCTCACAGCAGCCAGCACTCCAGAGAGCAAGGCACTCCACCTGCCAGCAAGTGGGAGCACCTGGAGACAGCCAAGGGCCTCAGGGTCCAAGTTTCCTTGATCCAACTGTGACATGCTGCTGTGGCAGATTACTCAGCTGTCTGACTTTTTCCACTACAAGGAGAAGCAGAGGGAGCTTCGTGAAACAAATAACAGGGAGTATTTCTGGGTACCACGACCTGTTGGTGTCGTAGTTGTGCCAGACGGTGCCCGCAAAGATCAGGGCTTGCCTGGGCTGCTACTCAGGCCAGTCCCCACCCCTAACCACTGCCAGCACACGGACATGGAGCAGAGAAAGGAGAGCACCAAATCTGTCAGTGTGTGTGCAGAGAGCCAGTGCAGCTGAGGAAAGGCAACAGGCTGCTGAGTTCCTTTTGTTGCAGGAGGGGAAAGAGCCCCTCTTCTCCCTCAACATCCCATTAAAGGCTTAAAGACAGGCCATGAATTCTTGGGGTTGTTAAGTGCTCCCTTAACACATATTTCACTTTTTCATTTTCTTTTTCTTAAATGTAGTCTTGGAAGCGTATCAGGAGAAGACTGCAATTTAATTTGCAACATTAGGATAAGCTCCTCTGACCATTCTCTGGAATTGTCAGGGAGCCCTTGCTCCCTGTCCCAGTTCTGCACTGTGGGATGTGCTGAAGGAGCTGGTGTCCCAGTCCAGCAAAATCACACTGTGTCTTTTCCCTGTGTGGTCAATTCTGAGACTTCACAGTGTCTGTCAAGCATGCTAATAAAGTTCTCAGTGATTGTCTACTAAACACCACCACAAAGGAAGGCATTTGCTCTGCACAGCAGTATTCAGTCCTTGCTAGCAAGCAGGGGCCATCTCTGCCCTCCAACTCAACAGCCCTTTGACCCCTGATGGAAATGTCTGGCTGAAACAGTGACACAGACTGTGATTCTGCCAAAAGCTTTGTGCAGTGCCACAGGCTAATATTAGTGTGACCCTTGGCATTTTGGCATTACCGAGAAAATGATGCCAGCTCCCCAGCACAGACTCTGCTATGGTGAGAAACCACAGCACACACAACCACCAGGAGGTGGGAGACAAGCAGGCCTTGAATGAGAGATGTACAGGAACCCAGGCAGGCATTCCATACAAGGGAGCATACCCTTGTATGCTCCAAATTATGCTCAAAAATTAACAAGAATTATCAGATAGAGATAAAACAGATTATAGACATATAATGTGCTTGTATGTCAGTGAAATCTCTACAGGACCAAATTGCACCATACACTTTGCATACCCACATAAAAAATACATAAGGGAAGAAATTAACAGAATTATTTGGGTCATGAGTAAAGTACTGAAACAATATTACTCCATCATATGCTGCTAACCAGCATTGGCAATGGAGGGCTTACAGCCCAGGTTGCAATCACATCTCCAGTGGAAGGGATGAAGATACAAGCCAAAAAACCAAGGAAGAACTGGCAGTATAAGGAAGCTGAAATAGGAATTTTCACATCACAGCCACCACTGCATGCTAGGCAGCAAGGACCCCCCACGGTAGGATACAGCATGGGGCCGTGCTGCCTCATTTGCCACAGCCTGGGAGTCAGGGAAGCTGAGGTTTTAGGAAGGGAAGATCCCACAGTTCCTGAGTGCTCTGAAGGATGGGTGTCCACAACCTGTTTCTGCTTGGCACATGGCACTGCTATTTGGTGCAGCTGTGCTGGCTCGGGGCAGGGGCAAGACAGCTGGCACACACACAGGCTGTATCCCACAGAGCCATGCCAGGGAGATGGAAGTGAGTCTTTGTAATTAAGCTTTTGTCCACTATGTTACCTTGAAGAACACACAAGATCACCAAGTGAAAAATGTCTCAGCCATGGAGCTCTGAAATGATAGATTTTGGCTTTCCTCTGTATCAGAGACTTGCCTATGTACATTATCCAAATGAGATCTGGGTACATGTAAAACCACTAGAGTCAGGCCAGACTGCAGAAGACAAAGCCTTACAAACTTGAAGCATACTTGAATGACAACATTAGATGTTACAGCTTTGGCTCTCGGGTCACAGCACAAAGTTCCTCACACCTGACCTTGACATGCAGCTTCTCTCAGAGGAGAGAGGTTTGTAAACCTTCACCCTCTGCAAGACCAAAAATAACTACCCAGTAGGAATTTTGAAATAGTAATTTAATCCCAAACTGCCATCAGACAACAATGCTATTTTGACACAGTGGATGTGGGCTGGGGCAGCACCCAGGAAGGCACTGCAGCCTTTAACCATGCTGTGCCCACCACACAGCCCAGCACACCCCCCAGGAAGGGGGTGGTTAGAGGCTGCCCACTGGCATTTGAAATGAAGAACACTTACTGTTACTGATCAAAATTTATATTTGCTCTGTGCAGACAGCAGTCTCAAGCATCAAAGCTTCTGTTTCAACACTGTGCCAAAAGCCATAAACTTTAAGGCTCGACCAAGCATTGATTCAGCACTAAAGCAGAAGCCTGGACTCTAGAGACTACTGAATAGCTGGATTAAATAAACACTTTAAAATACCTCTAGCACTGCTAATAAAAACTGGAACTAAGAAATGCATAGATGGACCTTTGTTTGCTGAGTAGACCTTTTATTTCCATATTTAATAATTATATTCACAATGGGAATTTTTTTTTTCTAAAATAACTATAAAAATAAAAACATTTCCAGTGAGATCCAGGTGCTAAATACAGGTATTTTAAGACAGAGGTAAAATTATTTCTATTTGATGTTCATTAACAGGGTTCAAGGGTCCTGTGAACACTTCCTGTCTCTTTTACAGAGAAGAAAGACAAAGATCAGAGGCAGCAAAATAGCTGAGACAGGGACCTGAATGTGAGTTACAGCAGCAACTGTGGTAGCAAGCATGGCTTCTATGTTTCAAACCCAGACACATTTCCCATGACAAATTCATCTCAGCTTCCTGTCAGGCAGATATTAGCTGTGTTGCAGGGCCATACCTGCCCCAGGGCATGTGGGGCACACGGCCTCTGCCCACTCCTTAGCTAAGCACAGCCCAATCACCAATACATCCCCACAAAAAGACCAGACACAGAGCTGGAAATGCCCTCAATTTCATCCATGGTTTATCTGTACCCTCTGTTTCTCTTAAACCTGCTATACTGGAGCCATGTGATTCCCTGGAAGTAAGAATTAGTTAATGGACAGCATTTAAAGCTCTGGAATCAATTCTGCTGGGCGTAAAAGTGTAGCAGGAAAGGCAGCGTGTGTTCTTGCAGACTTACAGTGAGGTTTAAAAATTTCCTTGAAATCTCATCATTGTACTTGTGGGATTGTGCAGATGCTAGAGGACTATGAAGACCCTTGCAAGGCCCCAGTGCTAGGATCAGGGTAATACAGAGACAGCACCCAGGGAAGCTCCCCTGAGAGGGCAGCTTGGACTGGGAGGGGGCGGGCAGCTGTACACTGCACTGCTTGAGATCATCTGGCTGAGTAGCACAGTCTAGTCCATCTGGAAGAAATAACTAATTACACCCCACCTCCATTTATGTCTAATTTTAACAGCAAATTTCCTAGGATATAAAACATGATCTGTTACCAGTCAGACTCAGCGCTAGCAAATGTCAATGAGCACTGTGTTGCCCTAATGCTAAATGGTTTTGAACGTCTCCATTCAGTGCTTTGGATTTAAAGAACAAATCAAATATCTTCTTGACCAGGTCATTTTACAAAGATAGGCATATTTTGAAATCTTTCTGGGGAAATATTTTCCCCCAAATATCTGATTAAAACAAGTTATAGTCTGACTAGAGTGAAAATGAAGTTTGAGGCTAGGCCATAGAGGAGCTCTCATAGTTCCAGCACAGAAAAGAAAGATAACAGTCAAACGAAGCTATCAAAAAACCCTAAGAACGTTTATTTTTAAAATTGCTTTACCTAATAAACTAAGTGACTGGACCTTTCTTCTCATAATATTTATTCATTGACAAAAACCACTTGGTGTCACTTGGTTAGTATTCCCTAGAGATTCCCTGTATTGTCATGCAAGTGCCAACTTGGGATGTATATAATTTTTGTTGTCTGTGAGAGTGTAATGGGGTTGAGAGCTGACAGAATCTACCTACAAAATCTCCACTCCATCACTATTTTCCCCCCCTAATGTCTTCATTATGATAAACTGATTTAAATTCTTTCATACTTTCTTTTATCATTGGATTTGACAATTTATAAGGCTTGAACAAGAGATCAGCAAAGAAATTTAATGGAAAGCATGCCAGAGGCAAATACAAGTAAGGCCACAAAGATGCAGTATAGTTAAAAAATGCTGGCTACTCCAGCCCCATTAGTAAACAACTGAGTTACTTACAGCCCAAACATGCTGCAAGTTGGGGAGGTACTGCACTGAATGCCCTGCAAAGATGAAATTACAGTAATCAAGTCTCGTGGTCAAAAAGTCCAAGGCTGCTCCTCGTAGTTCCCTGTGGGATACAAAAGGACTCACCACAGCCTACGCAAATGTCACCAAAAAATCCCCAACAAAACGTCAAAACACACCCAAACCCTTGGATATCACATCAGCACACAGCAAATTTCCAGAGAAAATGTGGGATCAAAAGACTAGTTAAGGTTGCCAGATCAATTAACTATCTCTGTGCTTCCCTTCTCACTAGGACATGGACCTCTGGAAGGAGTAGAACTGTGGTAGGAGTTCTACAATACTCCCAACCCCATGCAGGATTCCCTTGGCTGAAGACAAATATGCTCCAACATTTCTTGCAGCTTAAATCTTCTAGAGTACCTTTATATATTGCCCACAGTTTAAATAATACTGATGTAGAATAGTCTAGAGTCACAAAATCTATCTTCTGCTTCTTGGTGACCCACCTAGCTTCACATATACTACGATCACAGGGACTTGTGTGACTTTCTCCTGGGTGCTGCCTACCAGACCCTTTAATGGCACACATGGTGCCCTGATGCCCCTTATCCTCTAAACATCAGGAGCCAGAGCTGGAGTCAGCTACTCATAAGTACAGCCCTTGGTAGTAAGTGCTGCTGGGTGGTTAAAGAAGGCACCTGGCTGCCTTGTATAAATGCAATGAGAGGCCCTTTCCAGGATAAATCCCTACACTAGGGAATTCCTGGTACCTAGGCAAACTTCGGGTAGCAGAGTAATGTGGCTTTGGTCAAGCAAATGAGGAAACATATTTGAAAAGAGAAGGTTTAGGGTCAACCCATAGCAAAAACCCCTGTTCCTATTTTAAGACTTAGGGATAATTTGGGGCAGAAATATCCCAGAAAGGACATCTATTCCTAGTCCAGTGTATCTCTGCTTTATGTCCCTCAGGTGGTACGTAAGGCTTCTCCTAATACACCTTTTGAATCCCACAAGCCAGTAAAACCTGAGTTTCTCACTGCTGAAGACTAACAATAAAAGCATTCATGTTCTCCAGATGTATTTTCCTGTTTCTGCAAAGTTCTAAGACGCTTGTCACAGAGATGTTTCTGCTTGTCACTCACAATAGAAAATTCTGAGCGAGAACAACTTCCTTTGTGTCTACAAGAGCAGTACGGCTGCATGGAGAAACACATGGATAAAGCTGTGCAAGAAAAGGGAGTTACATAGAGAGTGAAGCTAATGCTCCATGATAACTGCTGCAGCTTGGACCACACAAGGCCAACAAACATGCACAGGAGCCCTGAAAATAACAAAGATCAAAATTAGCCCACTGGGACGTGTGGTTGGCTACGCTGTCTGTTTAAATAAGCTTAAATTTTAAAATCCAATAAAAGGAGGCACCTTCTCCCTTTGTTTAAAAGCATTTCAAGAAAAAGAAATTTCATTAATTTCTCAGGCCCTGGAATCTGGAACACAAGCATGCAGCACCTCAAAAAGAAAATCAGGGAGTTTTCTTCTCTGCCCAAGCCTCTCCAGCCCCTGCCAAGCTCACAGCAGCCACATCCCTGTGCACACACAGATCTGTGCTAAAGTCATGTTTTATATAAGAAGACAGCAAACATCTGAAAATGTTTTCTGATAAACTTTTTCTCATTTGGCTGTTGTACAACTACCACATATTTTCATGGCTGAACTGCTCTGTATCTCTCTAACTTGGTTTTATTACTGTAGAAATATCTGGGTGTTGTATTTAGTCAGTGAATCATTTGAGAGCTCTGTTCTTCTGACTGGAAGACTGCTATTATTAAACCAAATTTTCTTTTGTGCTACAAAACTGCCCTATAGGCCTGACACATTTGGGCATCTTTACATTTGTTGAGACCATCTCCCTGCACAAGGATCAAGCACCTCTGTGCTTCAGGGACTTCTGCTCACTCCAGAGGTGCAGTGAGGTCAGTGGCACTTCACCCAGTTCCTGACCTCTCCTTTTGCTCCTGCCCCACTCTCCCTTGCCCACCATCCACCTCCACAGTACAAAGCCACACCAGAGCCTTGCCAGAGCCATGTGTCCCACAGAGCACTTCACTGTTCCCTCATTTCCATTTCCTTTCTCGTTTTGGGTTACACCCCACTGTTTTGAACAACTTAAAGGAAGCTCATTTATCTGCTCCTTGAGCCAGGGGTACAGTGCAGACAAGGCACCTTTCCCTGTCTGCCCCTGCAGGAAAGCCCAGGATTTAACTTCTGCAGGATTCAAGTGTCTGTGGGGAATGATGCTGCCCTTCAGCAAGGAGCTTGCCACAGCAGGGGAAAACTGATGTGAAAGGAGCTAAACCTCTGTGGCAATAGTCTCTGGGTGTTATCCTAGTGTCAGAGGCCTCAGGAAGCTCTCAGCTCTCCTGCACAGGCTGCAGGCAGCACACACCTTGTCTCCAATGGTAGGAGATGACAGCAAAAACAAGGGAAGGCGTCTGCATTTTCCCGGCTGTCTCCAGCACCCACCTCCAAAATACTTCAAAATCTATTCAGTTTCCATTGGCTTACTGAAACCCTCTAACACAACTTCCCAGAGCAGGGAGAAACAAGATTCTTTTTAAAATGGAAACGTCACAATACTTCTGACTTGCAAAAAAAACCCAACCAAAAAAATTACCATCAGATATGTTTGTGCAGCAAGCTCATTCTTCCCTTTCTATAAAGCCACAAAAGATATAAAATATAGAACATCCAAGGACCACATGAAAAGAATGTCTGGATCTGTTAAAACATAAAGAAGGCCCTACCAGCCAAGGGCAAAAGTTTAGCAACAATAAAAGTGTCTTTAGGGTTTTGTTTTTTAAATGCATAGAGAGAGGAAAAGAGTTTGTGGTCATGTTTTCCAGCTTTATGTATATTTGTCTATCATTTTAATATAAACAGGGTGTATTTATAAAGCCTGAAGAAATGGGAAACAGATTCACTGGTTCCTAAATGCCAAGAAGTCTCTTCAAAGATGATAAGCAATTAAAGAGGAAAGTCAATCAAACTTTTATGACACTTCTGACCAAGGGTTTTATTTTTATTGCACAAAATCCAATGTGACAACAGATACATACAGTAGCTGCACCCACCCGTCCTTCTGTTGTGAGGCGCCTGCCAGCATTCCCAGTGAAATCCCACTTCTGAAAGGAAAACAATGCTTGAATTCATGGACCCTTTGACAGAAGAGTTCTCAGCACTTCTGAATATACTAATACACACAGGAAAGCACATATAGAAATGGATACACATTCAATTGCCATCTGCATCCACAAATACTCTCTTAGAGCAATTCTCCACACAGACCCTAAGGAAACAGGATCTGTTTTCTACAGCAAATACTCAGGGGAGTCCAGAAATCCTTCAGTAGCCCTGAAAAAATTAAGCAGAAATGGAATAAAGTAGGAAAACAGACAATGCAGCTGGTGCGTTATTTTGCACCAGCCCCAGATATTCAGCTTTCATAGTGGTACAGACAATTTTATATTGACAAGGCAGAACTTCAGTTGTCAGGTTTTGACAGGCCATTTTGGTAGTGAAGAAGGTTTGGCTTTTTCCTGGGAGAGGGGGAAGGGGGAGAGGAATGAAGGTGCTAATTAAAGACATAGTGCATATTATGTGCCCATGGAAAGAGACTCGGAAAGTCTCATTAATGGTTTTTTTGATAAAGGAAACCAAAAAAATGGTGACTGAAATACAATGCAGTGGGCAGCACTGGGTCTTTTACAGAAGAGGGATTCTGCATACTTCAATATGTATGGTTCCTATCTAAAATAAGCAGTTATAGACATTTTGAGTGCAATTCATGAAGGATGTCTTTGGAGTTGTAAGTCATTAAGTGATTGCAACCTATATATCAAGTAGGCTGAAAACAAAAAGCAGGACAGAACACAGGAAAATGAGTAAAAAGCTTTTTGAGATAAAAACTTCTATTTTATTTACTTTGAAAAGAATTCCAACAAAATCTTGTGATAACTCAACTGGTACTGATCTGGAGACCAGGGATAGTCACATTGTACCACCTGCAGATGTGGGACAAATACACCCTCCCTATATTTATCCTTTACTTTGAGCATAGTTCTTTAGCTGGAAATCAGCTCAAGCCACAGAAACCCAGCTACATACTGTAGCATGTAGGGAGTGGGGGCAAGTTAGGGAAAGGCTGCTTCAGCTGGAGTATGTCGTTCCATACAAAGGAGAATGTTTCTGTGTGACAAGGGGTGATTGTTAAAATATTCATTTTTGTGGTATTTCTCATCACTGCCACAAACCAGATCAGAGAAGATCAGAAAACACTTGCTGAAGTGTTGTTATTCAAGTGAAGCTCCAGAGACCTGGCAGCTGGACCATCCCTGCAGCTCAGCTTCCTGAGCACCACTTGTCCTGCCTGCTCCCACTGCACACAGGGACCACCACATCTTACTGCCTCCTGGCTTTGCAGGGAAAGCAAGATCTGAGTTATCCAACCCTTTTTAAAAAAACATTTAAATGGGTCTGTTCTAAAGTACTTAAAATGGCTTGGTTCACTACACAGTTATATTTTTCTCACCTCCTTCAGCTTGCTAGCTCTTGAGAGTTACCTGCCAGAATGCAAAAAGTCTTTGCTTTTTCCTTCTTCATTTGGGATGAGCATTTTTGAAGGACTGAAGTGTTTACATTTTGTTCAATTTTGGCATAGATGTTCTGAGCTCCATTTATCCAACAGAGGAAATTCATCCTGGTGTAAATCCAGAGTAAATCCCAAGCAACTCTAGCAAATCACTGAAATTACTCCAAAATTATACAACATGTAGGATTTGACCTTGAAGGGCCCCAGTCCCTTCTCATCCCATCAGCTAGAGCAGCCACCTGTGCCCTACCCAAACAAACCCTGTAACCCACAGGCAGCAGAGCACTGAGCCTCTGGCACACTTTGCTAGAGATGAACACAGCAAAAAGGCAACAAACAATTATAGCTGAGGAACACAGGGCAGGGGATATCTTTTGTTGTGCTGGTTTTATTGTGAGCTACAAGCTATTTGTTTGTGGGGGTTTTTTTTCATGCAAGCTCACACATCCCACTGCCCTACAAGGGACATGTTCATATGCATTTGCGGACTGCAGAGCCCTTTGGGAACAGTCAAGTTACCAAATAGCTCATGTCTTATGGAACTGTTCAGGCCAGAGCATTTCTACTCCCTCCCTTGGTGCTAGGTTTGATTCAGGAAGGCAGACTAGGTTAAATATAATGTGACATGAAAAGTACAGGAGGGTATCAGCAATGAACTGATAAAGCAGACTGTCTTTCCTCTTAAACACAAGGAGACTGCTCAACGTTACTCAAGCAGAATTAATAATTCACATTGAGTAATCTGGAAAATTAGATCTCCTTCTAACTATGCCTGCAAGCAGCTTACAATTTGGTTTTATTCATTATTCTTGGAAACATCTATGAATAATTTTTGGTCCACTTGAATTTCTGTGGGAAGCTAATTCAGAAAGGGGGATGAGCACAGCTCTGGCCAATACAGTCCATTTTTTGATTCATTTTTTTTGCATGTAGTGGTCAGCTGACTATACTGTCAGTGCTGAAGTATTTGTTTGGCTCCCCAGCAACGGCTCCCTTTTTTCCACTAAGAAGCTAAAACGTGTAACATTTTCATATTTGGTCTGAAGTACCACAACAATACACGGTTGTTTTCTGTGCTTGTTTCAAGTTCTATTTAGCTGCAAGAGGAAGGTGGAAGAAAACAGAGGAAAAGTGGTTTATTTTATGGCAGCCAAACCTGCTGTCATCTGGCCTTTCTTAGTGTCCCCCCTCGCAGGAGGGGTTTGCACAGAGCAGAGCTGATCCCTGCTGCTCCCCACTTCCCAGCTCTGCAGGCTGGAGCAATCAGCACCAGCTGAAGGGAAGAACAGGAGGGAGCCTGCCATCTCTTTCAGAGCATCTAAATGAATGGGTCACACATGAAACTTCATTCTCTGCCTGAAGCCCCACATAGAAACAATATTTCTGGCCTGATGTGAGTGACAACATCTCCAACTTTTGTTCAGTCGTGCTGCTACTGCATTCTTGCCTCTTTTCTCTGGGGACTTGGCTCTCCCTTGCATACCAGAGGTGCAGTGGTTTAATGTGGAAAATTGACCATGCTGAAAACCAGACTGAAGGCCCAGGAATTAATGGAACAAGCAAGAAAAACTAATCACCTTGAGTCTAAACATGACTCAGGTTGGGTTTCTGGCCACAGATTAAGAAATACTGGGGGCAGGGGAAAACTGCAGGCTGCACTTTTCCAGAAGATTTTGTGAAAACCTCAACAAGCACATGCTAGAGATGAAGTACACGCAATTGATTCCACATTCTTGCAGATGAGAAGATCTCTCAAGGTCTTTCCTGGCCTACATTTCCAGGATTTTAAAACTCACCAGCATAAAGGTTCAGGGCAATATAGAGCTGGCAAATTGCATCATTCAACATTATGATTTCTCTAATGAAAACCAGCACAACCAGCACTACTGATGGAATCAGCTGAATTCTGAACTTCCTTGCTTTTCTTGGATTAGTGAACCCATAACGGTTCTTCAGACTTTTTTTTTTCTTTGTGGTTAAATTTTTTATATCACGCTTATCATCAGGGAGCTCCTAGAAATAATAGCAAACATGCGTGCATGAGGGTCACACAACTGCTAAAATGTTAATGTCATTTATTCTCTCTGGATTCTGCAGTTCTCCTGACCTAAGAAATTTGTACTTTGGTGAACAACAATGGGGGAAGGTTTCTAGAACTCTACTAATTATTTGAAAATAAGGAGGTAGTATATTTTTCATTCATTACAAAGATACAAAACTGTGGACACACTAAAAGACAGCCACTGCCAGTCTGGAAATTCAAGTACCAACAAAGCTTTTCCGTTAAATATTTGGCATTTCTACTGCTGAACAGCTTTTTGTTTCATATCATCTGAAGCCCTCAGCTTCCCACTAAGGTATGCTTCTCCTTGCAAGCAATGCCAGACAGCAACAGACTGGAGCTTTCTGTTGGCTATGAGGAGCTGGGCTGACCACACAAGTGAGTTCCCTGAGCACAGACTGCCTGAGCAGCTGAATATACCCCAGTGACAATACCTCTTCCCCTCTCCAATCCTTTCCCGGGTGACAGCAATTAACCAGCGGTTCCAAGGAAGTCAGTGGAGGTTTCTCCATCAGGGACTTCACCTCTCTCAGGGCAGCCATGGAGCAAACTAAGCAACACCCACTGCTCTAAGGACCAGTGAATAGTGAAAGAAGAAGAAGGGGGAGAAAAACAAGGGGAAAATTGTTTAAGTCCCTGACTTCCTAAGCTCAGAGCAGCAGAAGACAAGATGCTCACCACCCACAGTGACATCAAAAGTGCCTCTCAGCTCAGCATCCAAACTGGCAGCCAAGCAGCTGCCAGGGGCACCACAGAAGGGGAAGGGAGCACATTGAGGTACTGCATATTGTGGGAGGAAACACTGTCCACTACCTACATATTATGCCCTTCAGCTTTTAAAACAAAAATAAAGTCCAGTGTACAAGCAGTCCATATCCACCTTCCCAGTGCCAGTCATAATTTTATAGATGTCACCTCCTCAGGACCACCACAGCTTTTTTATTAATTTCTTTCATTCCAACATTTATTAAAAGTCAGGATCAGAACTCATCTCTAGGGATGTTTCTATTAATACAACTAGACATAAAGTTGGTCAAAAACTCCTTAAGTTTTACTAACAGTAATACACAAGCACACAAAGTGAACAAAATGAACGTTTTGCAGTATTTGTGCTGCCCAGATTGAAATTAGTCTGCCCAGGCTGAACCTTCAGGCAATGGGGAAGGCTGGCATCCACTAGATGGAAACATGAAGTGCCTAAACCAGAGGAAATGTCCTTTAAGGAAAGTCTCTGTTTTCCTTCACACTTATAAGAAATGTTTGAAGTCAGTCACTGTGAAACTCCCCAAAATCACACACACACACGCGTTCTCCCCCCACTCCCCCACAAAGGCTTTGTTTGTTATTTCTTACTTCTATCTTTACTAAACAAATGGAAATGTAGGAATCCATTTCTGAAGCCAAACAGTGCAAAGATCATGATTTTCTTCCTATCCACATCCTTCCAATCCTTTTTTTTTTTTTTTTTTGCTGATAAAAGTGAAATTATTTTGGTTTTCTAACAGAAGGAAAAGAGAAAAATTAAACCAAAGCAGAAGCTTGTCACATAATTTTTTCCAGCAAATCAAAGCCTTTTTTTTTCCATTAAAAAATGTTTTGATGAAAAATTACAACAACTTTTCAGTGAAATGGCTTTATAGCTTCCCTTAATCTTACAGAGACACCCACATAGAGGCTGCATTGTTTAACCAGCTGTAGCAGTCCTCTACAGTCCCACTCTGCAGAGCTCCTTGCTGAGCAGTGAAGATATTTATAGCCTGGATTCCCACAAGGGAAATCTCTAAGGTGCCACTAATTAGTTCTCCTAACGCACTGTTAATAGAAAGGGGAAACACATCTTATCTTATGAATAACAGCTTTGCTTCTATTTGCCATAGGAAGTAGGATATCCCATGAGTGCTACTCCAGGAATGAATTCCATGGCCAAAATGTGGATCTTCTCACGGGGTTTCCCTTCAGCAGGAGGATCCTATTGCCATGTTTGTGGGGAGCAGCAATGACCACATTTGCCTGCACCCCAGAGTGAGAACTCTATATTAGCCCTGTGGGCTACATCTGGGTTCTACAAAGAGAAAATCCAAGATTTGGTCTAGAAAGGAGCCCTGCTGTACTCAGGGTAGGTGCTCAGACAGACTGATGGACAGTTCTCAAGAGAGAGTGGCACTAAATCCCACTGTGATTCTCTTTGGCCTGGACACTTTCACAGGTATTTGACCCAAGAAAATTCATCATTGGAGAAATCCTATCTTCGTCTCCAACAGTAGATGGTTTGTGACAGCTCCCCAATAAGCAAAAGTACTTCCACTTCTACTGAGAAATAACTAGCAAGCCACAGTCTCAATCAAATGTGCAGAAAACATCATAAAATAATCACAACCTATGTGCTCAGGAACATTCCACTAAGTGGTTACCTGCTGGAGAAACAGTGAATAGATAGTAAATAAATTCTGGGCATAAGTAGAGGATGGACTGGAGTCTTACTATCCTGATCCATAAAGACAGAAGTCTTTGCAAATTTTCCAGTTCCTACACTAAAATATTTGAGTCCCCACCAGCCCCATAAGATGCCCACACAAATCAGCTTTGCTCACCACCTTCTCTCAGCCCCTTTCAGTGGCTATCATCCAGTAGACCCCTGTCCCTGCAGGCACACTGCATCTCACCCTGTAGGAGATGTTATGCCTCCTTGTTGCCAGGAAGGCAGTCACTAATTAGCAGTCTGCCGTGGCCCAAGCCTCTACCCTGTGTTCATCTTTTTACACCAGGTACAAATTCACGTGGCTGAGCATCTGAACAAGTACATTCACAAGAGCCATGGAAAAAGGAGTGAAAATTTCAAAAGAAAGCAAGATGCTTTCTAAACTTTTACAATTTTGCAATGCTGTTGCTAAGTGCCATTAAAGATGGGTTTGAAAAGCTTACCTGTGCCTACATCTACCTATGACCTTTTTTGAGTTAACTAGCTGTAAACTAACAGCACTGGAAGCCTGAGAGAACACTCAAAAAAAGACAGGCAACAGTACTGGAAAACTCTGTCTTCATGAAGGAAAAATATTTCAGAAGGAAAAAATCACAAGGCCATATAAAAAAAAAATGTGTCAGAGCAATGGTTTTCACCTGCCACAGTTTTAGGAAGGGGAGAGGAAGTTACTTATACCACGCAAATATAGCATAGTGAATAAAAATAATAATGATTTGTGATAAATTCGAGCCACATTCATATTTGGCAGCTTTCTCATCATGCCAAGAATTTATCCAACGCCCCTTTTATTTATGATGAAACAAAAGTGACATAACACTTTGTCATGAAAGAATGCTGTAAATGATGCTCTTTTAATTATATACACTGTTGTTCTTGAAACAACTCTCCAGTAATTTATGTTTATAGTTCTACACATGCTGCAGAAGTAGATATAAAATGCAGCTGTGGTCAACAACCATGTGATTTCAGTCTGATGCTAGCTCAACATTAAGCCTGGAAGAAGAAAGAGGGAACATATACTCCAAGTGCTTTTCCCCATCCTCAATTTTTGCAATGTTATTGAAGCACTGTCCTACCAAAACCCAGATGTTTACAGTCAGTAAGGCTACAAAAAAGGAGAACATCCTGGGAGCAAAATCTAAACACTGATGTATCTCTCCAGCAGATGAACAACAGCAGAAAATCATAATTTCTATGGAAAATATTTGGGGAATACTTCTAAATTATATTGTCTTTCCAGTATCTCAGAGCACCATTGGGACTGAGTGATCCCTCTTAGCTACAGAGGGACCTTTATGTTGCCTCAAGAGGCTAACATGTCAGTAATAGCAGCTAGGTCTGTCTCTGCTTTCCATCTCCTACTTATTTTTCCCAGCTCCTCAAATGTTATTGAAGCTAACATTCATAGACTTCTGAAAACTACTATTCTTACATTTCACTGTAGTCAGCATAAACAAGAACACGGCCAATGATATGAGAGAATTTTCTGCTATTTGGAGCCCTCAGAAAATACTTGAGTTTGCAGTACTAATAAGAATGAATTCCACCTCCCCTTTCTCCTGGTCATCTTTTCCAATAGAGCCACTGAGCTTTATTCACACAAATGTGTCAATGCAAGGAATTGTCGAGGCTTTCCAAGTTAGGAAATAAGGGTATCAAGGATGTGAAAATTCAGACACGCAAGAGCTGTAAGATACCAGCACACCTTTCCACTGAGCTCAGTCAGTTTACGTAACTGAATCCATTGGATCAGAGCACCAAAGACAGTCAAATGCACAGTGCAGAAGCCAAAAAAAGGATGAAGGATATTGTGAACTGTGTCCATATAGCAACTGCAAGGTAAGATATTAAAGGAGATACATGGACAGAGACATAAACAGAAGCTTATGTGTTACTTCAGAGAAAAGTGATGATAGGACCACTGAGAACTGTTTGTACTTATATAGGCTGAAAAGAACATAAAATGCAAAGATGATCAAAGAAGAAACAGGCTTATCCAAAAATGGACAAGTATGTGTTCTGCTCTTTGTTTTTAGTGGTATTTAACATACAAATATTTTTCACTTTTTGGGTTTTTCCCGCCCCTGCATTCTACTTTCCACATTTATAAACTTAATACCTCGCTTCTTCCTGGAATTCAAAATCTTGCCGAGTCCAGAAGTCTCCAGAGTTACAGGCCAAATGCAGTTCTGGTCACACACACACATTTAGGCTGAGGATCAGGGATGGATCCTCTGTGTTTCGCTAAACAAAGCATGCAGCCCATGAATGATGAACCTCTATCTTTTTCCTCTGGCTCTCTTTCAACACACAAGTTTGGTCCACTTCTTAAGATTTCTGACACTCAAATAAAATCATCCTTTGAGTTCAGATGATTAGGAGAGCCAAAAGGCATTGTTTTAGTTTTTGCTACATTTAAAACCAGTTTGTTTTCCTTGAACCAGTCTGTCAAAGTCTTTTTGCAGTTCAGGCGTTATGTGAGAAACAGATTTGCCATTAAAATGCACAGTCGTGCCATCTGTATAAAAACGTATAGCACAGTAATGACATAGCCTTGCAAAATCATTAATAAAAAGAAAAAAACAGGAATGACTGACACTACTCAACTCAGGGAGGGGGGAGGATAGAGGGGAGAGACATTGACACCTTTGACTGACAAAGGGGGGAAGAGACAGCCCTGTGAAGAGAAACAGATTGATGCTTCTCCCAGATTCTTTGTCTTCCTGACAGAGAATGGGCAGCAGCACAGGCCACCTACTTGCTGCGCTAACGCCTGCAGCATGTTAGGCCAAAAGCTTTGGTGAAGTTAGCTAAGAAAGATTTCCACTACATTTTCATTTATTTTGGGTATGCTTTCAAGAGCTTGTTATTAAATGCCTGCTCAGAAATCCCATTTCACCAGAGCTGCTCCTCTGCTGACCGGCACAGGCGGGTGCCCCACGTTTGGTCCCTCTGCAGCTCTCCCAGCCAGACTGTCACCACCTCATGCTGCTTAGGGAGCCTTCCCCTGACATCACACCTGCCTGCAACACCCTGATTTTGAACCTTTGTACAGTCTAGGCAAACCCTGAGGGCTGACAGCCCCCCTTCCCAACTGGATTGCTACCTGCATACCCCTGCTTCTTCAGGCATCCTGCTCACACCGGAGCTTTTTTTGTTTAAATACTGGTGGGCACTCAGCTCTTTTCACTCCCAGGCAGAGGCAACGTTATAATGGCAACATACTTCAGGTTCACCCTCAGTGAGACGGTACCATGAGCTGAGGGAACAAGCAGCAGCAGTGGTGCAGAGTTCCCTCGGTGGCCTGGCAAAGGAGCACTGGCTGCTGGCAGCCCTCACGTCACACCTATTAGATAGGATTTGGGTTCAGGGTTTACACGTGTTGGTCCCACCTCATTCTGACAAGCCAGCAGGATACTGTGATTCACAGAGGGAGACGTGCGAGTCTTCCAAAAATATGCCTGGAAGGAAAGAACTGATGAGGGCATCTGAAAAAGACGCACATATGGTTTTTTTGATGGCTAAATAGCAACCAGTTCTTTAGACTTTTCCTCAGGTCACACAGGTGAATGTTTTCCCTAGGCAGAAGCCTTCTAAAAATATCATGAAAAAGATTCATTTTTGGCTATGTTGAGTTTAACAAGTGTCCCTTAAGCTTTGTTTACCCATCATCTTGTCAACGTGGCATATGCATCTCTTCTCTATCAACTACGTGCTCCACCCTTTGCGTCTGGCTGAGTGCTGAGAGCCGACTGCAGCCCACAGCCTCCGAACAGTCCCGGGGCACAGCCCAGGTCTCTTGACAAATCTAGGAACATGTGCTGAAATTGCAAAAGCATCAAAACAATGAAAGCCAGAGGAACATCTTTACAAGGCATTTGCTAGCATTCACCCCAGGGACTTCACTATCATTTGAGAGAAAACATTGTAATTGTGGCAGAATTATAGATTACAGTTTTACTCGGACTTCCTAAAGATAACCTCTACCATTATAGACCTAAATTTGGAGCAGTCCATTGTGCCACTTGGAGGAAAGCCGCTAGTTCAGCACTAGCTACTTCAGTTGTATAAAAAGAACTTTTTTAATGATGATTCGTGTTTCATAAGCATTACACTATTTTTAGCAATATGAGAAAGTAAAGCATGCCTCCTTTTAAATCTGGCTTTTACTGCACCCTGTAATTTATGGCGATATAATAAGTAATTTGAAAATAAAGATTTGAGACAACATTTTAGCATTAGTGTTTTTAAGACAAAACAAACATTCAAAATAAAACCTAAACCACAGCAATGAAATCTATCATTAAATGCCTACTTTCTGCTAAATTTGTAGCTATGGCAGCTTAAATCTCAAACATTTGTTGTGACCTCTTGCAAAGTAAAAATAATCATATTATTCATTGTGGTTCAAGACCAATATAGGACATTATTTCATCCTAGCCAAAAATATTCATGGAATTATATAGCGTATCTTTAAAAATTGTATTAATTACTCTTTGTTGAGTCCAAGTGACTGCTGGTTTCAGAAAGAAATGTATATCACTTCGTTGCATTTGCTTTATTTGTGAAGACTAGCACTTTTTAGGCTCATTTATGCATAATACATCAGATGTGACCTGTTTAATCAATGCCAAAGTTCTTCTGAATTAGTATCTCTGTGCAAGTTTCAAACACAAAGGCTTTTGACTGTTCATGGAAAATTCAGACACACTTTTTCTCTTGCTCACTGTGTAAAAGCTGCTACTGTACTGTGGTGCCAAAACTCAAAGTTACACTGCAGTGAATAATACATGCCAAGCAGTTCAACCCAGTCCATTACGTCTCTCAGACAGCACTTATGGCCCACCACACAGAACCTCACATATCCCCATTTATCACATAGTTGTTGTTCTGAGATAAGGAGAGTCCCTTCTACATGGGAACCAGCCCTAGGTGTGGACATAGGCACATGGCAGCTCTCCCTACCAACTCACTTAACAAAAGCCACCTCTCTGCCTCCATTTCTATTTTCACTCAGCTTTAATATCACTTAGGAATTGCATGACTTGGTCATTAAGAGAACTGTTCTTTCATTCTTAAGAGAACCTTGACTTTAAGGAATTGAAATGTCTTACTGAAAAGTTTTTCAGAAACCACTATGTAAGACTTCTGACTTGCTGCTATGAATTTTCAAGGCCAAGCACCATAGGAGACTGGCTGAATATCAGAGACTTTCCTCAAGCAAAGAAGGGAATTTGTGAAGTTTACCAATTGCTTTCCTCCTGTGATTTCTGAAAAAGGTAACATTTCATGAAGAAGAACTAGAAGGAATTTTGCCTTGAAATCTCCATATCTTTTGAGCTTCAAACTCAAATATCTAAGCATTGCTCCCTTCATTCTTCAAATCCATCATGGACCTGTACTATACAAATCATGTCTGTAGCCATGCGTGAACTACAACTTTAATATGCATGCACATCTCATTGGGAGAAGGTTTTTCCTGTTAGAAAAACAAACTACTTGATTTCAAGAAGCCAGAGACAAATAAGCATGTATTTTGGAGGGCATCTAGAGTCTAGATTTACCAATCAGATCCAAAACCAGCAAGCAAACTCAAATTTTAGAAGAGGCCAACAAAACAGAAACATCTATCTGAGCATTGATACAATCAAATTTTCCACAAGCAGAAGATCACTTTTGGCTCAAAAATAATATTTAGCTGTTGAAATTATTCTTTGAATTCAAGCACTTTCTGGGGCTCTTGTCAAACCCATTCTAGCAGGCCTGAGCACTTAGACCTAGAAAACTGGATTCAGACTTTTGTGGCTTAAGATCCTCAGTCTGCCTCTCGAGCAGCACATGTGAGCTCTACAGCAGAAAAGGCAAAGATTGACATTCTTTCTGGGTTTACACCCATACCAGCCTGCTGACTTCTGTGTGGCTTGGCAGGTGCAAACAAGAAGAGAGTTTCTCTCTTGCTTTTTTATTTCTTGGGTTTCCAAAGCTTTTTGTTGTTTCAGATCAAGAAAAATATGCACACTTAAAGAAAGAAATAAACTTTAATAATTTTTGTTCTCTTTTCAGCCGTTACAGAAATGATTCATGTAACTCATAAGCTGAAACTGAAATTGGTAGAATTTAAGATCTATATGTTTAGCATGGCTTTTTGTGCCACAGAAAATAAAGTTCCTACCAACTCATAATGTTTTGTCCAATTCTTAAACATGTTTTTGACTTCAATATCACTGGCACTGGATCTGGGTAGTCTTTTCCTGGTAACAATTTTTCCATAACATAAATACTAATTTATGAGAATTTTGTGAGAATGGTATAAAAGAAGAAATAGAAAAGACAGAGACAGAAAATCCATGTTAAGGTAAATTCATTCCCAAGAGCTAATGAGAGCTTCAAGCTTGTCCCCACTGATGCCAAGCTCATGCTCTCTGTCTCTGTGGAAGAGCTGGGTACAGGGATGAGTACGTGCAATAAATGATGTTACACATAGCCTGGCATGACTTAGAGAGATGACAGTGCCAGAGACTGCCAACCTGAACAAGCAGTCTCAATGGAGAGAGGAGCAGCAGCAGCAGCTTTCCTCAGCGAGGTGGCTGCACAGAAGATCACAAGTACCAGGCTGAAGTCAATGCAGTGACAGGGCACCTGTCCTGCCCTTTCCAGGTGTGTTAGCATTTACAGAGCACTTAAGGTTTGGGAGGAAATAGTCAAGAGGTCTCTGTTCCTGCTAGGTCTTTCCCATCCCTCTTCTTGAAATCTGTAGATGTCTTCATATTTATAGATTTTTTTTTCTTTAAATAAATACAGCCTTTTGGGGGGTGTGGGGGGGGGGAGAGCTTTTACACAAACTGGTAATGAACTTCACCAAAACATGGCTTTCATGGGGAAAATAAATGTTTGTTCTCATAAATCAAAAATCCTATTTAAGCTGTCATTGTAGTAGTACTTGTTAAACTGGGAGAAGATACAGAAAATTCTCAAACATATTGATATCATTTAAAAACAAACAGGGTAAACAGAAAGGGAACCAATTCACTTTTAACTTTCATTTAAAAAACAACTCAACTTCAAAAACACTAGATATTCATGAAAATAGATTTTCATTTACTATCAGCTCTAGAGGCTAAAACCACATACTTATTCTCTTTTGAGTCTCATGTAATCTATAAATCACATTTCAAAAAAAAGAAAAGGCAAAATGCATTCATAAACACAAGTGCCAATATGGATGTGTCTGAAAAAAGCTAGTAATTTAAAACCCTTAAGACTCTTAAGTGTTCCCCAAACAATGTTATTAAAAACTGTTGCAAGAAAAATAATGCTAGTAAACACCTTTATGATTAAATAATTGTGTGGAAGGCATGGTCACATAAGAACATGGACCTACAGCCAAGGACAATTGCTTTACTATGCTTAAATCATATGCGAAACACGAGGTATGATGTTTATGTGGTTTGGTTAAGAACTGGTGTGGATTTTTAAAAGAAATTATTCTCACAAGGCTAATGGATTATAATATATTTTGCCTCAGACTGCTTTCCATAACACATATCTTATACAGAGGATGTATGATGTATTCAAGGCTTGCTTTCCCCATAAATTGATGGCTCAACCAACGCCTCCATATTGTGTAAGGTACTGTTGTCTGGCTGCATTTATGAAAAGGTTATTTTCTCAGAGCATTGTGAAGTTATGGGAGGAGGTACACTAGCCAAGGAATCCTTTTGTGATGATTCAAGAAAACAGACAATCATCAAACCAAAGACTTGCCAGGCATGGAAGTTCATAGGTCATTGGTTCAGAGCCTGCAGTGCACTTTCCTCCACAGAATACAATGCAGAACAGAAGCATGCTCAAAACACAAAGTAGTTTGAAGGATAGAAGAGGTCTTTTCTACTTTTTTGGATCAAGCTTAGCCTAGGAACATAAGCCCTTGAACTGTTATTGTTCAATGGCCACAACATGCTGTACTTGCCTTGGATGAGAAGGGAGACCCAAAGACAGGCCTTTTAATTTCTGCAAAATCCCTTAGGCCATGCTGTTCTCAAGCCTCAGGGCTCACTACTGTAACTATAAAAGCCAAACCACACACTCTACCAGGCTGCCAACCCTTCCACTGCCATGGCACAGATACTGGAAGCCCTTGTGGCACCTGGTTCTGCTCTAAACTGCAAATCAGTGCTGACTCCCTGTAAACCCAGAGGCCAGCAGATGACAGAACAATGTTGAGGAGAAGATTCACTGTCAAGCATTCATCCAGACCTGATTTCTGCATTCCCAAGTGGATCAGCACAACTGACTTGCTTCCACAAATCAATTTGGTATCTGCCAGGCATTGTCTGTGACCGTGCATGTCATTCACTCTGCAGCTGCCAATCTCACAGGGTACAGATCATGGTGACCACACAGGGAGGCTCATGAGCCCATTTCCCAATCCAGCCTCACCTGTGAAGGAGGCCCCTTTCATGACCTAACCACTCACTTCTCCTCTGTACACACTGCTACTCCTTCCTTCCAGCAGCCTCTGGCTGCACTTGCACCCCTAAGATGGCCAAGGGACTGCATTGACTTGAATTAGACACGCAGGTAAATTCCTGCAGCAGACTCAGCAGACCCAGCTAAATTTGCTGCAAGCTTTTCAGCTCTCCCTATTTCAGCAGTGCCCTGTTTTAGTTTTCAGCTGTTGGCTCAAAGGGAGCAGCAGAAGAAAGTTCAGGTGGTGTGATCTCCTGTGAGAGGGAGGCAGAAAACAAAAGCCTAAGCGAGGAGTAACAGGCACAGACTGCCTGCAAAGGGCACTGTGTCATGGCAACAAGGTGCCCAGCAATCAGATTCCTCTGTATGGGAGGCAAATTTTTTTGGGGGAAGAGAAATACACAGACTTGCAAGTCTGGCCATTCCCAAGGAAAAGCAGAATCCTGCTGAGCCCAAGAAGCGCCCCCTGCAAATTGTGGGGCACCGCCCACTTCTGTACCAGCAAAGCTCCATGTGGATATCAGAGCGGGGAAAAGTACTCCATCCTCGGATAGTCTTCTAAAACTGTAAATCACTTTTCTCTCTCAAAGTCATTTCAGAGCTATTGTGTAATACAGAGGGAGAAAAAAAAAAAAAAAAAACAACCCTTTTCTTTTCCTAAAAAGAAGGCTTTCGCACCACCTACAACCCAGGATTAAACTTCAGAGGCAGTTACACAAAGAAAAGGATTTCTGTAAAGAAATCAATCAATCATTCGTCAAGTGTGGGTTCAGCACCTCTGAAAACCAGGCCGTTTCTCAGGTACATGAAGATATGAGATCTTTATTTAAACCACCCTCAAACTGTTTCGCTCAAGTCTCAGAAAACTGTGACCTAAATGCCTTTAAAGAGCTTAGATTTCAGTACTAGCCTCTTTGGGGCTGAAACCACCATGTCTCAGTATCTCCAGCTCACCTTTCCTTTCAAAGGAAAACCACTGCCCATGGACAAGCCAGACAGCTCTCACTGCATCAACTGCACCAGGGGCTACAGGGCTTGGTGTTACATATAGCCATCTTACAGGTTTCATACTGGAAACTTTCAGAAATCTAAATACAAAGAAAAAGGATCTTTGACATACTGGCCTCTGTCCTTCACTTTTGACAACGTTCTCCTTTTTCACATACTGTAAAGCCCGTTGTTATAATTAACTGTCTGTAACAAAGTGATCCAAAGTCTGGTATTTCTAAACTTTTAGGATGCTTCATTGTTTTATAGGTATGGTCAGAGCTCCTAAACGGTCAGAGCTCCTGAACAGTCAGACTCCACTTTTATCAATATTTTGTTATTTTTTTTATTGTATGTACACAAGCAGAGTAGGTGGGACTGATCAATCGACACCTGCAGTACATTGTGAGTAACTGAAGATAACATCACCTTACCTGGAATGACTTCAGTCCTTTGCAATAAAGATATTCAAACTCTTAAAATGCTTAATAGTACACTGAGGCAAACAGTCCATGGAAATAATTTTATGGTTCAGACCAAAGGATCAAATCAAAGCATTTCACCAATTTCAATACATGTTATTTGGAAGTCTCTGTCGCACCAGATGGTCTTAAAGCAGGGAGAGGGCTATAAACCAAGAGGTAAAACTAGTGCTATTGTAGGCACTTCTAAAGTGCAGCTCCAGCTCCCACTTGAGGCAGGGCCAGGCCAGGCCTGAGCAGGGAAGCAGGAGCAAGCTCCCATGAGCAGGAGAGACTGATCCATGGTGCCCTCCCAGGGGGTTGCCCCCTCATTCATCTCAGGGTGCGAAGGAACTGGTGCTGGGCTGCAAAAGCAGCTCTGGAAAACACCCGCAAGTCCCCTCCCAGTGGAAGCACAGCCCCTTCAGGTGGCTTTGCACCTCATTGCTCCCCCAGCAGCAGCCAACCTCTGCATGTGAATCCTGTCTCAAACCTGACACATGTGGGAGAGCCACACCAGCACTGCCCTGCCCGGAGCCTGTTGCTGGACTGGGGCTGCATCCAGGAGAGAGGGATGCATGAACTGCCTGACATCAGACAGGTCTGAGCAGATGGCGATGTGCTCCACTCCATCCCCGTGCAGAAAAAACATTTTTATTATCAGGCATGGAGTATTTGGAGTCTCAATATCTGCTGCTCTTTGCTTGGGGCTGCCGACAGAGGTATCACTGGAGGGCTGTGATGTACCACCTTTGTATTTATTTACATTTATGTCTCAAGAAAAGTGGCAATTTGCCAGATTTGAAAGTGCTTAATCAGATCTGATGGGCAGATTAATTAGTGCAGGTCACAGCACTTGTTGTCTTCCAAAAACATTACCTTTTCTTTCTTTTTTTTTTTTTTTTTTTTTTTTTTTTTGCTCAAGGTAAAGCAGGAGGAGGTCAATGCCATCAGCATGTTTTACATTGTGCTAGTTTAAGTCTTTGTGGGTTTATTTCATTTCCTCTGAGTAAATGAACTTTGCTTCTATTTCTACCATGACAGTATACTCCAAATATAATAGTGCAGGCACACATACAAAAATTGTAATGTACAAAGACAAAAATCTTTATCTCTCCCTTCCATCCATACTGCTCATAATAACCGTCTTCTCCCTTCCCCTCGTCCCCCTGCCATGGTTACTGCCCCTCCAGTATGATCCTCTTGGTATCTTTTCATCTTTAAAATGGTGGTTTGGACTATGGAGCATTTTCATTTCAGATATACACACATACTCATACAAACGTTTATACAGACACTAATTTTTATATATACATATAAATAAATCTACTTATTTATAGATTTATAGAGAGATGGAGGCAGACACTGTATTTGGCTAAATGTTATAGCAGACTAAGCAATTACAAACTCAGTTGGATTATTCTTAATTTTCACCGCCCTGACCGAAATTTGAATGTGGCCAATTACATACAGACTGACAAACCAGAGAACATAGAGATTAATTTTTTATGGCTACAGATCCATTTGCACTCCATAACCTTGGGAATGACACACTGCTGATAATCAGGGACACGCGCTGTTGTCATGCCACCATGGTAAATGCAAAAGGACCTTTTACATCTGTCATGCCACAGAAGGCAGGAGTGGCATATGGAGAGCCAAACTCCCCCCCAGGACACCACTGGGACCACATTACTTTTTGAACAAATGAGAAAAAAGTATTTTTCCCTTTTTTCCTTTACAAGAAAGAGTTAATTGGGACTCAGAAAGCAAAGGAGTGCACAACTAGTGCAGATCATACACAGTCACAGCACCAGGGCTCCAGCACCTGTGCCATGGAATGTCCTTGCCACTTACCCGTGGCATTGCAGAGGACAGGACTTGGCCCTCGTCATTGCCCTGACACAGAGCACTGCCAAACAAAACATTCCTTTACAACTTCTGGGGATTATTAGCAGAAATAAGGCCCAAGACTGCCACACAACCACCTGTGAGGTGAGTGCATCCAGCAGTTTGCTATGAAGATTTTTTTAACTTTATCCATTCAAACTTTTTATAACTAGGCTTTTTTCCCTTTCCTCTGGCACTCAGATTTATCACAGCATTAAGGGGAGAGAGAAACAGTCTCCAGCATTGTACAGTATCCAAAGCCATGTGTCCTCATGGATTTTTCAGGTAGCTGTGACCTGCCTCCTCCTTCATCCATTGACTTCCAGAAGTCACCCTGCAGTGAGCAGCCTGGCAGGAGGCTCCTGAGTGCCCTGAGCAGGAAGGTTAGCTTACAAGAGGGAAAAACATTTACAAACATGCCCAGTGAAGAAAGAGACTGGGTATGGCCCAGAGCATTCTAGTTAAGCTCTTCAGCAAGGATATAAATGGATTGATTTTTTTTTTCTTTCCTTTTTTTTTTTCTTTTACATTTCCTCACTCTCACACACACATCCTGAGAAAAAGGAGAAAAAAACCTTTCCACAAAAAGAATGACCATAGCACTAGAGCCAAACCCCTATTCAATAAAACAAGCAGAGAATGTATTTTTACATTTCCGTATTTACTCTGACTCATTTTATTAAGTAAGTTGAAGATGATAATTTTTATGCCCATTTATGACCACATTTCCAATACATGTGGCACCCTGTAAATCCTACCAGTGCTGCACCCCACCCAGAGCTGTGCTCCAGCTTCCCATGCATTCTGTGAGTACATTAATGAGGCTCAGTACTGCCACTGCAGGCAAGGCTATGCCAATGTTTCCATTCAAACCCTCTTCTGGATGGGTGTCACAGAGCATGGACTTGAATTTAGCTGGACTTTGCTTCACACAGTGGGACAAATTCACTTCCCTCCATATTATTAAAGGAAAAAAACTCCTAAAAAAAATGTTGTCTGATTTTGATTAAATGAAGATGAAGGAGTTGAGAAGGAGAAGACCTGCTTTTTTTTTTTGAACATATATTTGTCTTTAATTATCTCCAAGTATCCCACTGCAGTGGGACAGGTGGTTACAAGATGCTAACTTTTCTCCAGCAACATGCCTCATACATGCTCAGTTTCCCACTGCTAAAGAGGATGGCACAGTTTATTCCAGGGCCACCTCTCCTTTTTGCAACTGTAATTTATAGCCACAAAACTTGCACCTGTAATTTTAAACCCACGTTTGAACTGTGGGCAAAAGTCAACTAACCCCTGTCTGTCATTGCCTTTGTGTGCAGCCAAGTCACAGAATAGGCAGCCACATCCTCTCAACAGAGGGAAAAAATATTGCAGTTGCAGCTGGCAAGATGTGCCCTGCCCCATACAAAGGAAAGCAAGTTCTCAGCTATTTTCAGTGACTGTGAAGCCTCTTAGTTCTCTGGTTAGGAGGGAAACCTTCCAAGAAAGGATGTAAGGACAGACTGCTGGCTCAAGCTGCTGGAATGCTCCAACAATAGTGAGGAGAGATTTAAGATGCTGCCTTTAATCAAAAGGGAGTGTTTAGGCTGCAGCTTAATGGTGACAATGTGAATGTCAACATTGTTAACAGTTTCACTGCTGATCTGATTACCAGGAAAACCCAGTTAGTCCAGGGCTGTGGGCAATTTGAGTAGTTTCCCACCCCTTCACACCCACTCCATCACTTGAATCTAACTTAAAAGAACTGTTAACTTTTATATAAGCCAGATATTTCATAGGCTTATTCCTTCCCAGCAGCAGCTGTTATGTATTTGTTTTCAAATAATTTAAAAAAAAAAAAAAAAACTTAAGCAGTCACATCCATATTAAGTTTCTCTGGGCAGGGCCCATCTTTATGTTCAGAGCTTGTACAGCATCTAATTCAATCTGGAAAATAATAGTAATAAGTAACAACTGTGTAAAAGATTGCTGTAGCATGAAGTGACACAATGATCTGCTTCAGAGGAGCCTAAATACATTTCCAGTCCCAAACACTGGCTTCTTACCACTGCATGAGAACACCCCTTGTCACTATTACAGATCTGACTCCATAAGGCATATTCTTTTGTGAAGTTTTATTTGAAGAATGAATAACTCCATTCCTGGCACAATACTGCCAGAGCAGGCTCCAGCCTACCAGAGGATGCTCTTTAGCTTTTCCAGGCCAAGCTGCCCATTATGAAATTCACCTCCACTAACACACACCTACATCTATATACAGCAACTCTCTAAATCAGCTGTTGGGGTTATATTGCTGTGTAACCCAGGACAAACCTTGCATCTCAAAGGGATCACTGTTCAGTTTCAAAAGCTGGGTCTCTGTTTCTCTCACAGCTGCAGGTTGCAGATGTGATGGTCCAGGGAAGTTACACACAAGGAGAAAATCCCCATTCCACTTCACTGGCACCCCAAGAGCTCAATGTACCCATGGAGCTGGTATTGTACCAAACTCAGCTGTCAGGAGAAGCTGGGCTTGCACTTGAGTAATTAATAATTTTTTGTTGCCCATATGAAATCTAACTAGCATTTTTATTTTGACCACTCTGAAATAAGGTGAGAACAGCCCTTCTGACTGACACCTTGCACAGGACAAACCATTTTCCTGCTTCAGGGTCCATGGTTTTGGTTTTCATTGTTCTATGATAGCAATTCCCACTGACTTCAGTGCAAATCATGCATGAAAACACAATAATTACTCCCCAAAGGCAGTATTTTAAAAGCTACATTTTATCTTGGAGGCAATTCCTTGGTACAAGAAAATCACTGGTGCCTGATCAACAAGTAAAGTGCCTTAATGCTTCAAGACATCACACATAAATATGTATGATAAATAAACTGAAAATTAAGAATTTAAGTACATGTCAGTACTTTACAGATAAAAACCTTATAGGGATGTTACAAACTTCAGTCCAGGAAGTATAGTGGAGATTGGCAAATACAGCCACCTATTCTCTATACAGCTATTGCAAGGGGCTCTCCAACACCTCCACCTGATGCTGGTCACAAACCACCCTGCAACAAACTTAAAGTCACATAGCAAAAGGCTGAATCTCCTAACTACAAAAAGTCCTAAGAGAGAAAATGAATTAAAGAAGTTCTCTGTGCAGATACTGGATAAACTCTCTGCTCTACTGAGAGTACAAAAAAATTAAAATCTGACTTAGGTGGAAAACCCTGCCATGGACCTAAGCCAGCAATCATTTTAGTACTCTGAGCACTAGCTGAACACAGAAGCATTTGGTACTGCTTGCAGGAGTACACGGAATCAGCAACTGCAGAGTTAAAATGATAAATGAAAGGAAACCAGGTCTCCAAAAACTCTGGGCATACCCTGCTCCTACTCAGAACTGTAAAGGTGCACAGTCCTCATGCCAGGCAACAACTATATAATTAGTAGTTGTGATCTCTCAGTCAATGAATATTGATTTTAAAGATTTATTAGCTTTGTGTTCATTGGAGCTTTATTGCTTGATCCCATTGTCCCCTTCATTTTTTTTACCCTGAAGAAACCAGGGCAAACCAATAATTTATTTCATTTGCATGCTCCTGTGTCTCAGAAAATGTTTCTGAATTTTACACAGAAAAGACAGCAAGATTTTAAGCAGCAGGAAGGAAAATCCCAAAGGAGGACAACTACCATACTTTCTCAACCACAAATCTAAGAGTAACCTTACAGCTGTAGGACTCTCACAAGGAGTGTTTCATGTGCAACTAATTTCCAAATAAGTTTTCTGAAAACCTTAGCAACTGGACAGACTTCTCCTAATAACTGTCTCCGAACTGAGAGGTTCATTCCAGACTAAAATGAGTAAAAAAAGGTAACATCAGCTTTGCCAGGCTTCCAGATGGGGCAGCCATCCCCAGTCCATCACTGTGGGAGATGCCTCATTGTACCAGTGTGCCTTGGGTCACAGGCTCAGTCACCCCAGTGCACTGAGTATCTGAATGCTCTTTTCCAGAGTGGGTGTGCCTTCTTAGTAAAGAACAAAGGACACAAAGTCAAAAAGTTGTGGTTTCTCTAGAAAAGATTTGTCCGTCCTTTTCTGTTGTTGATAAGTTGCACTAGCAAGGCTGGCATTGCCTGAGTTGGGAACCAAACCAAAATCTTGTTCAGCAGCTTCATGCTACCCCACTTCTTCTCAAAATACTTTGCCCCATCCTGTCTCAAGGAAGCAAGTGGCACCTTCCAGGTCCTGGCAGCTACAGGCCCCAAAGCATTTCAAGGACAAGAGCTTGGGGAAAATTGAAGGAGCCCTTCATAGAGGTACAATGTCCCTCTGCATTTCTGTCTTGGTGCCCGTGCTGGTGGAGAAGCAGCTGCTGCAGTCCCAGTACTACAGCTCCTTTGGGCAGCAGCTAAGCAGTTGGGGGGGCCTGTTTTCTGTAACAAATTCATAGCAGGAATTAGGTAACCTCATCAATATACCACAGTCATGAGATTTTCTTCATTACAGCCAACACCAACATCTGACAATACAGACAGTTGAAGAGTTTGCTCTGGCCCACTGGTGTCATGCAGAACAGAATGATGAACTGCAATTTAGCAAGGAATAAGTCTTTGATGGGTTTTAGCAAACATAGATTCACTTGTACAACTCACAAAATTCATCCTATATCCTAAGAAAACCAGCGCATTTAGAAGGAACCTCTGTCTTCATAGAAAAAGCAAGTTAGTGCAGAAAAGGGCTGAGACTGTGCCAGGAGTTGGCTTGGAGCCACCACAGACCCTCAAGCACCCATGGAAGCAGGTACCTCATAGAAAAGTGTGCAGTGGAGACCTGAAATAAGGAAGGAAGACAAGGGCAGCTTCCACTGCTGTTAGAAAGTGCCTGTCCATTACCCGTATTACATTAACGTGATACAGGATGTGGACTCAGGAAAACCTGCTTACCAAGCAACTCAGACAAACTTACCACACTCCCCATGCATGGGACATTAATTTAATAGGTAATAAACTGCAGTAAATTAAATACATCATTTTCTTATTACCAGGTTTGCACTAAAGCATTACCCCCACCATCCCTATCAGCAGTAGGACATCTATCATTATTTAGTAGTAGCACGATCTACCTCAGTGAAAGGCAAACAAAAGCCAAAAGGTACATCTCATTTTATGAGAAGACTTACTGCTCTGGGAGGAATAGGGCACTTGAGGTGCAGAAGTGATTAGGCTGCCAATATGGTACCAGTGGAGATGGTAACAGCACTGGTAGGCAGGTGCTGCTCCCCTTGCCAATGGATGTTGTTTATGGAGTGGCGCTTCCTCCCAGGGAATTCTGATAAAACAATTTTCCACTGGAAAATGGGACGAGAGTATTTGCTCATTTTAAATACGCTGAATAGTCATTAAATGGCAAGATTGTTTCTGGTGATCTAGACCAGACTGAAACCAATGTCCTGAAAACAAGCTGATCTATGCCACTTGACCAACCTCAAGAAATATCAATCCTTCCTTAAAAAGAAACCACAAAATAAAGAGGAATTTAAATGATATAACAGCAAGAAATGGAAAGCACAGCAGTTCGGACAAACCCATACAGACACCCAGGCTTTTCCAAATAGCTCTACAAATAAAATTAAATTTTTCCTAGGGTACATGTGAACTAGAGCATCCACTTGCTGTTCTGCCTTGTTTGACTGTGGTGTTCAACAAGACACCCAAATCTGCCCTAGGACTGCAGTGAACTTCCTACATGATGTGATCTTCCAGAGGACCAGGTAGAAAATATACACAAACACACACTGAATCACTCACAGAGGTTCAGTGCATTGTAATGAAGATCAAGGACAACCTGATTACACCAGCAAAGTGATACTGAACATCTGTTAATGCTGGAGAAGGTACTTCAAAGAATGAGGACAGCTGGACTTCACATAAAATGCAATCACTAAGTGCCTGTGCGTGAGGCTGCAAGTGGAGCACGCGGGCTCTGATAGTCAGACCAGAGATGGACCCACCCTGCCATGGACAAGGTCACTCCACAGGGAGAATGGCACAAACCCTTCTCACATCAGGCCAACACTCCCCCCTCTCCCCAGCTGCTCTGCTCTACCCAGGGGAGCATCTGCCCTGTACTCCCTGGAGCATCAGCATCTGCATGGGCAGTATTTAAATTTTCCCCATTCCCACTTTCTGTGGAGGAAACTTGGTGTCCTCCCCTCCTTCTTCCTCATTCATGAAAAATTGTTCAGCCTGGGGATCAGCTGCATTTCTGTATTTGACACTGTATGTAGCTGGAAACTGAAATTCACACCTTCCTCTTCACCCTTCCAAGCCTGAAAAGAATTTGGATTTTCTTATAGGTTAAAAACTATTTTCACTTCAGCTTAGCACTAATGAAATCATTCATAACTATACTGCTAAATCCTTTTCTTTCAGAAATATAGGGGGAAAAAACCCAAAAACCCTAAGGCAGACCAGACCTCAACATTTACATTTCATGAAAAAATCCAATCTGATTTTGAAGTTTGGCTTTGTTGTCAGTCAGAAAACAAAATATAAAAATAAAAACAATTTCTGTGTCTAACATTGCTGTTGATAATGTTTTCAAAATATTTTGTCTCAAAGGTGGCAAAACAAATACCAAATTTTCAGTGTTTCCTGTAAAATAAATTTAAACTCTATGTGCTTTTATGAGTCAACCTGATTGTGAATGAACAGGTAGAGGAAGGGAGCTGTGAGATAAAAAACCGGTACGAGGAATCACAAAAAATACTGGAAACCAGACAAATTTACTCAGAATTTAACAGCCCTATTTAGCACTAGTCTTTCTAGAATCTTTATATCAAATATTTATTCAAATGACAATTTCACACAGAAAGAAAATGGCTTTGTCAAAATCACTTTTGCAAGCTTTATAAACAATTCTCTTAAAGCCTGTTATTTGAACACAGTCAAAACAAAATTGTTTTGTCAAACATGGTGGGAGAGGGGGAAAAAAAAATCAACATCTTTTCACCTCACAAATATCAACACTTTACGGGCTCTTGGGAAATGCTTTGAAACTACGGAAAAACATGGGCCACCTTTAGTCTAAGCTCTAAAATGAGCCGTTAGCCCATGCTATGCAGCTAACCCCCGGCAGTCAGCTTTGACCCCAGCCATCCCTCCATACACACCATGGAAGTGTAGCACTGTTCAACCGAGCTGCTCTCGAGCTTCCCTGGGAATGCTCAGAGCACTGCCGATCATCCCAGCTCTATTGCTGCTACTCATGCTCAAACCAGTGCTGTTTTCTCTAAATCTTCCTCTTTCGTCTTCTTAAATATTCATCCTTAGGGGAAAAAAAATCCAATTGATTCTTACTCTGTAGAAGATGTAATGCTTTCTTATTTAAGCCATTTTTGGTTAAAACTGTAAGATCTTTTGTACACAGCAGTTCTGTACGTATTCAAACTGAAAAAAAGGAAGTTGAAGTGGACGTAGTGAGAAGGAAAAAGGAAGACAGGGAATTACATTTACTGAAAATAAGTCATCGGCAAGAAGCACAGAGCACTCGCACTTTTAAAGCACGATGGAGTCGGATGCAAATAAACTGGCAAAGCTTATTCTGAAAAAGGGCAACCCCCAGCACGCTTGCTGAGGCTGTCAGCGCTCCCTGGCCTGTACACCCCGGCACAGGCGGAGCTGGGGCTGAGCCCCGGGCTTTGCCAGGAGCTTGTGGGGAGCTGCGCTGCCACGGGGGCCTGCCCGCTCCCCGCGGCACAGCTGCGGGCACGGGCTGCCAACTGCGCCACCCAGCCTTTGTCTGGGTGCTCTCCTTCACAGCAACTGTGGCTGCCTCCTCATTCCAGCTCAGGAGCTTGAAGTGATTATAACTTCCTCTAGAAACTTAACTCTCTGACTTTCTGATTTTTAACACCCAAATGGAACACAAATTCATATTATAAGAGTAGCAGAGATTAAATAAGGCAGAATTCATTAATGTGCCAAAAATATGTGCCAATGTGTCTCCAAGTAGTTAAAAGACAAATACACAGATTGATTTTTTTTTTCCCTCCCAGTACATCCCACATTGCCTATTTCCTAAAACCTTCTGTCAAATGCATAATCGACTTCTATGCCTTCAAAAATAGCACTTTTTTATAATCATTCATCTAGATATTTGGGAGTAGATGTCACACTGTCTGTCATGCCCATGCAAGACTGGGACACGGAAAGCATGGGCATCTCTGCTGAGAACCTGGGCAGGGACTTTGTGCTACCACCCTCTGAGTGGGACAGGGCAGCAGGTGGGAAAAGCTGGCAGGAGGGGCCATGGCAGAAAGGGCGGCCTTGCGCCACAGGCTATGCTGGCTGCAAAGCAGGCATCTGCAGCCTTTGGTTCCCCACTTCTTGGTAGGAGGGGAACCAACTCACACATGTCTTCTCAGGTCTATGCACCTATAAGCAATTCCCCAGAAGCCCTGGAGAGTGGCAGGGCCAAGACAAAGGAAAAATATCCCACCTAGAATGACTTCTTTCCCAGAGGAAAAACCAAGCAGAATCAACTTTTCTTTATAGCTGCCAAAAGAGCATACTAACTTTCCTGCAGAATATTTTAGCACACTATTTTGCAAATCCAGTCAGGTTGTCATTACCAGAAAAGCTTTATCTGAACTGACAATCAGCACAGTACTATCTATTATATAGCCAGTAAAAGATTCCCATCTCTAAGAAAAAAAATGGTTTTAAATTTTGCAGAGGGAAAAAAACCAACCCACAGTAGCCTCTTTTATTCACGAGTTTGGTAAAAAAGAAATTCCCCCGTGCAAGGGGACCCACATGACAACGAATCTAGAAAAGGATCTCCCAGCACTGTTTTTACACTATTTGGCCAAGCTTAATCTTGTCCTCCCCTGGGATACCACTGCTTCCCAAAACCACCACTGCAGGTCGTCGCTGAGATCGCAGACTGCTGATGCCTAAGCTCAGAGGCAATTTCCTACTTGGCTGTGTTGCACAGCATCCCTCCTCTTTCTGACAAGAAGACTTGACTCCAGCTCTTCAGAGCAGAGACATTTCTGGACTGTGCATTTTTATGCAAAACTAGCAGAGCAGTGTTTGACAATGACCTACAAAGCAGCAGGACCAGAAATGCAGAGATAACCCCAAGTTAAGTGAGCAGGAAACTCCTCCCAGTACAGTAGCTAGCAACTAGCAGTGATTTTTCTCCTGTAGTGCTATAAGAATTTACTGTAGATTTTATACTGCTACCTTGGGGGAGCTGCTTATTGTATCTCATTTCCATTTTTACATTGAAAATGTGGATTGTAAAATTTACTGCATCATACGAGGCGTTTAAACTCACAGCCATTAGACTCTTACAACTCTACTAATGCCACTTTTATAGGTGTTGGCCACAGTCCTAGTTTACCATTTCATCAAAGAAATAGATGCAGCTCCCATAGTGACCAGGATTTGTGATTTAAATAAATGGGGCTTAGGAAATCTCCCAATGAGCTTTCTTCTCAAAAAAGAACAGTTAACAGAAAGTTAACAGAAAGAGATCGTTCCAAAAACGATTGGTAGGAACAATGCTGCTAAAGTGCAAATTACAAGGTGGTAGGCAGTAGGAGAAAAAATGGTTCCCACATGTTTTGAAGCAGCATCAAAGAACCACTTAGTGGAAAACAAAAAAAAAAAAAAAACATAAGTTGAAGGACCGAAAGAAGAGCTCAGGATTTCTTGAATTTGGCTTACTAACACAGAGAGCAAATCTATAGCACTGTAAGGAGGTTTTGCATGTCTATATTCAGATATGAGGGAAAACTAATCATGGCTCAGGGTCTGTTGCTCCTTTGGCAGGGGCCAGGTTGGTTTAAAGCCTTTCAGAGCTGTGTCAGGCTAAGCCAGCTGGGACCTGTCCACTTGGCTCACCTGCTGTTGCAGACACACCAAAGAGAGGAGACCCACGACACCCTCCCTTTGCTGGAGCTGGCTGCAGGGGTCACTGAAGGCCAGGCCTTGGGGTGCAGAGAACAACCACCAAAAATGTCTCTTTTGGCAGCATCTTACTGTAAAAGGGGAGGTGTGAAATGAAGTTCAGAGGCAGCCATGTTATCATGGCCCAGCTGTGTGTTCTGGCTCTCTTGAAGTTCACATCTAGCCTTCCCTGCAAATCTCCAAATTCTCCTCCCTGAAGTACCAGCCATTTCCATTCCCACAGAACTTCCTCTCTGTGCCCAGTGTCCCAGTCAGTGATGGGGAAAGGGAACCTCTCCCAGCCCACTCATATTTGGAGGCATTTCTGTTAATTTTTCTCTCCTATGCAGCCTCCCTGCCATCAGTTAGGACTGAGTGTCTGGAAAAATGGGTAGGCAGTATTAATGAACCCCAGACTGCAAATCCTTGTGATCCGTAGCAACAGTGTGACTAAGAGACTTGTTTCAAAGAGAATTTCTATAGCACAAAAAAGAGCATATTTGAATCACCAAGTCAATATTTAATTTCTAAACTGGGTTATGAACCAGAATAACCATTATAGCTTCCATAAAGCATCAAAATAAATAGAAGGACAAGTTATCAGATCCACCAGAGGCGATGAAAATGGCTCACAGGTTAGCTTTACAGGCAGGAAGAGCACAGAGGTACCAAGAGATAATTAAACTTACTTGATCCTTACACAAATGAGCGTAGGAAGTAACACCACAAGCATACTCTTGAAAACCATATAGGCATATACTCTTAAGTGTATCTTAAATGATCTCACATGACCCTGCATGGCACTAAACTGCAAATGCTGCCATCAGAAAAGAGCAGAAGCTAGAGCCACTCTCCTTCCCATGTGAAAAAAGGTCTGGACGATGCCGCTTGCAGCACCAAACCCCTGCTTAAGAGCAATGAAGGAGCCTGCAGGCTCCTGAAAAAAGAAACACAGAAAGGAAAAGTCCAAGTGTCTGTGCAGCATTGAAGCCCAAAGCTTTGGATTCAAATGCCACGTACAATCAGGCAGCTGTGGCTGAGCAGGGGCAGGGTGAGCCCAGCACAGCCACCACTTTCCAGGCAGCCAAATGTGGGCAAGCACACTCATTTCCTATTAGGGCTGCACCCACACAAAGACTATTTATATTTTGCATCCAGGACCGCATTGCAAGCTGGATTTAAAAACCATAGACCTCTTTCCTGCCTCTCCTGAGCTCCTTTACCAGAGCAGGGCTTACCCAATCCTTTAATTTTTATTATGTCAGGTTGCTTTTGTTCTGCCCCACTCCTCCCCCCAATTAAAAATAACAATTTAAGCAAGATTTATTTAAATACAGCCTGTGGCTGACTAAATCCATTTTTCTTTGAAGTGTATAGGTCCCTCTGAAAGGGGAGCAGTTTAATGCCACTGGGAGATGCTGCCTTCTTACCAGGGTAGTAGAGACTGTTGCATTTAATTACTGGGCTGGTCCTTGTAAGTGCCCCAGTGGTGAATGCAGCTGCCCCAAAGAGGCAGGAACACTTCACTTGGAGCTGTAGCTGGTAATGGGAAGGGCTATGGGTGGCCTGTCACCTGCAATTTGCCAGCAAGGAGAGCATCATGCTCCCAGGTTTACTTGAATTCATCTAAAGGTTGCTCTGAGCCTCTTTTTATTTCTCTGTTTATTTCACCAGAAACATTACAAAAGTCTTTTTGATTTTACTTATCCTTTTGCCCTTCTCTAGTTAATATGTTTAATGGAAAATACTGCCATATCCCTCAAAAAAAACCACTTGGGATGGTCATATATGCAAGTATGGACTCTGACCACTCTCACTTCCTTAGACTTGCCTGACTTTTCAGTTGATTATTTAGACCCAGGGATCTGAGGTAGCTCCTTCCCATGGAAGGAACCCACTACCTTTGGCAGAAGGATCAGCCTGTTGGGGTTGCATCTCCCTTTCCCTTGCATTCAAGCAATGGGAAAAGAGTTTGTTTCCTTTCCTTCATGTCACAACAGAGGCCTCCATCACAGCCACCTCCTTCCCAGAATGGTTTTAGGCAGAAAGAGCACAACCTCTCAACCTGGCCACCCTGGCCTGGCTTTGGCTGCTCCTGATTGAATTTAGGCTGCCTCCTGATTGAATCAGGCTGCCTCATGCCAGCTGGAGAGCAGCACCAGAGTGGGAAACACATCTACAGACTGAGCTTCTCTAGACACCAAGTACAGCACAAGCCTTTTGGCTCTCCTCAGAGCTGACCTTGAAGCATTTTACCTTGCCTGCAGGCAAAAATTAAGGATAACACCACACAGCTATAGGAAGGAGTGATAAAAATGAATAAGCCATTGTTTCCACCACTGTTACTTTATCTGGAGCTGCACCAGTGCTAGAACAAAGATGAAAAAATGTCCAAGTTTTAAACAAAAGCCTGAGAAGCAACTGGGGCCAGCAGTCCAGGAGCAGCTGCCAGTGGAGAAAAATGCTTGTCTTGGAGCTGAGAGCTGTGACCCTGCAGTTAAGGTGAGCTCATGATGCCACACAAGGCCACTGCTCCTCTGGGCAGTGGGCAGCAGGAAAGGCAGTGCCATCAGAGGCAAGCAGAGATGTGAAGAAGTAAAGACACCCTGTGCTAAGCAGACACGTGAGCTTCAGAGAATGAGAGAGGTCCTTCTGCAAATCCCACATTGTCCATTTCTCAGCTGAACTTGGGAATCCACTTTCAACAGCCAGTATGAGTAACTCATCACTCTGTTCAAAGCCCTTACTTCCTAAGGGTGAGACACACAGCAGAAAGGCAGAGGATCTCTGCCCCAGCAAAGGCTATTCCTGGCCTAGCCCACCCATCCCAGCAGAAGGAAGCTTCAGCTCCTGCCCAGCCAGTGCAAGGAGCAGTAACCCTACTTTGGTACACGCTGAAATAGGTCCTATCAGTTCATCAATGATTATGTGGCTGCACTTCAATCCAGCTGCAAAGAAAATATTGCATGATAGAGGCAAAAAGGGATGTGATTGCACTGAAGACTCCAGAAAACTGCCAGATTCTTGTTTGAAAAGTTAATAAACAGGCTGTTTAGTATCTGCCTTTTCTTTAAAAAGGGGAGACACAAAGTAAAAGAGCAAAGAATAGGAGGAGTTTTTCACCAAAGCTAACAACAGCCATGAAGCATTCCAGCATTTTAACCTAAAGAAATTCCTGGTCTTCCCTCTCTGCTGCCATGGACAAAACATATTTTCATAGGAAAAATAGTTGACTTTACAAAAAAACTGCAAAAAGACACATTTTGATACTGAGATTGGTCCTGGCAGAGACTGTTGGTGTGATGTTTTAGGTATTCCCAGCCTTCTTTCCTAACCCAAGTCACTACACTTTGTCCATTGATGTCTCTTCACCTATATCTCCTTTGGTGTTTTCTGCATCCTCTCAGTCACACCACTGCTGCTACCTCTTTCTTTGCCGACACTGTCCCAGTAAAAGACCTTCTAGCTGAGGAAACACTTTCAACTGCAGAAGCTAAAGCTGTCCCCTGTCTGCAAAAGTAATTTGACAGATCTTGACCTTTCTTGTGCTGTCAAAACTAGCATGCTCTGAGTATGGCAACAGTTCTGAGCCCCAGGAGCCAAAGAAACAGAAGCAGTTTCTACTTTTGATATGTGATGCTGGGGGGACTGACAGAACTACCCTTGTACTTCCATCCACCCTGACAAATTTTTTCTGCATGTGTTTCTTGGTGTAGTTGGTGGTTTTGTTGGTTTGCTTAGTGTTTGGTTGAGTGGATATTTTTTGTTGTCATTGCTTTTGTTGAGGGGTTGTGGGGTTTTTTGGTTGAGTTTTTGTTTGTTTGTGTTTTCCCCAAAAACCCTCGTGTACTTCTCCTGTTTGGTGCAGGAAAACAAGCCCCAGTCATGGCTGAATCTCTAGGCACAGGGGAACTGTCAAACACACTCATTCATAAGCCCTGAGTCCTCCACTAAGTGAGCCATTAAGAGGTCAGCGAAGGTGCTGGAATGTGTGTTTAAGGCAAATGGCTTGGCACGCGAATGCCTCTCACCTCTGTACACCAGGCAGCTCAGAGAATTTCCCTCCAGCAACTCCTGGCAGCACAGGGTGCTCATTAGCCAGGGAAAAGAGAGAAGGGCATCCCTCACACTGGGAACTTCTCCAGATGCCATTGCTGGCCCAGGGAGAAGGTAGTGCCCTATCCCCAAGGGCAGAACTTACTAAGGAAGCTGAGGATTCTAGGACTGGAGTGGGAGGCAGGTGGCCAGGACAAGGTGAGATACAGAAATTTCTTTCAAGAATATCTATTGGGAACTTCCACGAGCTACAACACAGGCAGAATTTTTGCTAAACATTTCAGCTGAAGCTATTCTAAAAGTATTCTAGAAGTGTTCCTGAGAATAACAAGGAATTTTTTTTTATAGTTAAACCAGGTACTCTGAACACAGGAGAAATTAATGGCCCAGTAGTACTGTCAGTCACACAGATGAGCATAAATTCTCAGACCTTACCAGCAGTTCATCTTCCTTCCCCTGAGTATAAACAGTCTCTTTGCATTACATCATATGCGCGGAGTCCAGGGTGTACTCTTAGCTGTAAGTAGTTCACTTATCGGTGACAGTTTGTAATAAGGGTCACTAACAGGTTCCCTGGGATTTTTTTCTATGCAACTCAATTTACAAGCAGAGCATCTATTTGTGAGTCATTGGAAGCTTGAGTATTACACAAATGTGTTTGCCAAATCGTTTAAGAAAAGAATCTTTGACCCATGGGATGCTATCTGACGGTGACAACTCTTGCTGTGCAGTGCCTTAGAGCAGCCACATGGCACTGGTGGCTTCTGCTGGTACAGAAGCCACCAGTGTCATGTGGTGCTCTGCTGGACTGCAGAGACAGTTTTGGGCTTTTTTTTTTTTTAAGAGAGAAATAAGAATTCACCAATTGTAAATTATGAAATTGCACCAGTGTTATCTATTTGTATGAAGTCATGAACAGGTGGGAGGATTTCTGCATTTTCAGATTTTGAGTCGCTGTTCAAAACATTGCAAACCTTACAAAACCCAAAGTAGCCTACAAAGCAGAAATTGAATTCTAGCTGTTGAAGTATTTTATAAATTCAACCTAAGCTCCACCAGAAATTCATAATCTTATGGAAAGGAAAAGTATATTTTTTACCTATATATAGACATATGTGTGTGTAGACATGTGCACACTACTATGAAGTACACCAACCTAAGCAACACACTGGGGGTCTTGTGTAATGAAATATCCTAGACATTTCAAAAAATTATAGTTGGCAATTTCCTAACTCAATAAAAATCAAATCCAGCAGGGGGGAATTCTATACCAGATCTCATTTTGACAGATAAAGAAGAACTGATCACCAAACTAAAAATCAGTGGTAGCTTGCATGCTAGTGATTGTGACTTGATTGCATATATATGCAAACAGAATAAAGTCCAAACTAGTAAGTTAAACACATGGCAGTTTAAGAAGACAATTTTACAAAGCTGAAAACAATTATGGACCAAATCAGTTAGGAAAATGAATTTAAATAGAAAAACATGAATGATAACTGGGAGCTACTTAAGAATGTAGTACTAGATGCCCAAAAGCCACAATCAACAAAAAAGGTCATATTGAGTTAGGAACTCAACCTGGCTCACGGGAAGTCAGAGCAACCAGAATAAATGAAACACATGCACACACCAAAATAGAAATGTACCAAAAAGAGGTAAGCAACAAATAAAAATAAAAAAACCAGGAACTACAGAAAAACTGTAAGTACACAAGAGAATATACAAGGAGGACAATAGAGAATTCTAGGTATATTGCAAAAAAATTCATTAAGCACCACTATCTGGGAACAGCAGGCAGACCTGTCAAAATTACTCAGAAAATTTAACTGGCAAATACATGTTTAGATTCTATACAAAGGGGACAAAAGTCAAGCAGCTGCTAAGGTTAAATTTTTTAGACCAAGTTAATGTGAAAAATTCTCACTTGTGAATTTTCGAAGTAAAGATCAGGGCTCTTTGAAAAACTAAAGCTGGTTTTCAGGACCTTTTTGGATATTGGAACAGAACCAAATCAATTAAACAAAACTAATGTCAAGACAATGCATTGCGAAGAGAAATGGAATGGCCCAAGTAGATACTAACTGACAGAAAAAGAATCATCCCAGGTAGAATAATGGAAGAGCAGATGCAGGATTCAATCAATTAAAAATTAAAGGAAGGTAATATAACTAATACTGAGCAGCAAAGGTTTATGGAAAACAGAGCTCCTCAAACTAATTTGACATCTTTTCTCTAAATAAAATTACTGTTGACAATAAATGTAATAGTACTGAGGTAATAGATATCTATTTCTATGAAGACAGTGGACTGCATGACATTTTGATTAAGATACCAGCACAACACACACAAAAAAAGTCAGCTTGGCACATATTAATGCTTAAAGAACAATGAGCTGACATATGACAATATATGGAAAGGAAGATCTCACTGAGCAGATGTGGCCCCAATGGCTTTCAACCCTACACTCTGCTTTTCAGTGGCCTGGTAGAAAACCTATCATTAGTGATAAAGGACATTCATGATACAAGTGAAAGAGTGGTAAATAAGGGAGAGACTATGGATTGCTTTGTAAATGCGTTGCAAATGCCAACCAGCAAGTGAGCTGTACTTCCTGGGCATGGGGAGAAAGCTACACCTTTGACTCTAAGAGATAATTACAGCATCTTGGTGGACAATCATCTGCACAGGAACTCTCAGAGTGAGGATGCAGACCCTCAGAATGAACACCCTCCTCTATTCAGAAGCAGGGGCATCACCAGGAGAAGCAGGAACCCTGAGGTACCCACTGTTTTGGACCAGCTGTATCTGCTGCTGGATTGCTGTGTGCTATCTGGTGTCCTGACTAAAGGTGTTGAAGAACTGAACAGCTTTGTAGGAGAATTATAAAAATAACCAAAAATATTTGGAAAGTGTGAAATAGAAACAAAGTACTAATTGATGCAGTTAGTTAACAGTAGACAGCATGGAATTAAGCAGGGAACAGTGATATGACTGTATTTCTTGACAGTCCACCCTCAAAGATCAGCTTTAATTCAAACTGGAATTAATTCAGAGCAAATTGCAGTAGATCACAGTGAGCATGTCTTCATACGGAAATAGAGTAGCGAGCATACCAAGAGGTCAGTTGGGATTTGATAACTCCCATGAGATTACAGCTTGTGCTTCTACAAACTATGCCATGCACATTCACACATGTTCAGAGGCTCAAGTCATCTTCCTCTCAAGCTACTGGTTTAGGGCTGTCCTTTCTTGTGTGCAGTCTCACATGAGCACATCCTTCCCACAGGGATGGGCAGTCTCAGCAACATGGACATAAGGGAGACAGATGTGCCCCTTCACCAAAGCTCCTTGTTCTAAATAGCCAGGGGACAGACCATAAGGAATTGCCTTTTTGTTAGGGGTTGAGCTGGGGATTCCAGCTTTGACTGCATCCCATGTGCACGTAGATTACAATTCTGTTAATAATTCAGGGGTTGCAGTCCTATGCATACCATGCTGAATGAGCCAAACTCAGTTTGGGAGTGCTCCAGGGAACCTGAAGGAGTTGTACTAGCCTGTCACAGCTTACTTCAAAGCTGCCAATACCGCAAAAGTATTCCTATTAGCTTCGCAGTTGGTTGGGCTTTCTTTAAAATACTAACTAGTGTCTTCACATTCCAAGTCTGCCTTGGCTTTGCTCAACATCATAAACAGAGGCATTAATCTCCTGAGCGTCCCTGCCTCAGTAGCATTAACACTGCGTGTGAAGCAACGTTGAAACCAAGTCCTCCCACCTGTCCTAGCTGTAGGTGAGCCATTGGAGAGGGTGGATAACCCCCGTGTCCTGGAAAACGTCCCCTCTCAGGAAACAGCCTCTAATGTCCAAGGTCATACAAGATACAATTGAGTGTAAGTTGCAAACCACCATGTTTGCCGGCACAGCTGGGGCATTTGCAAGTATTTAACACCTTACTTTCTGAATAGACAGGAGCTGCTTAGAAGGAACCAGCAGAAAACAAAGACCTATTGCCCTGCACCATGAACACAGAATATAGGCTCAGCATGAGTGGCACAGTGATTACAATCTAGCTGTAACATATACACACACATACTGCACCTCCTGTGATTTATGTATATATATATTACACATTTTCCAATTACGTTTTACTTTGAATAGGCAAACTACTGGTGCACTTTGATTTCCTGCAAGTCCAGATGCAAAGAGGAACAGAACTCTGCCTGGGCTGCATTCACCATAAAAACCAGGAGGAAAAGAGAAGGCCATTAGAAAAATTCTCTTGTTTATCCATACCCTCCTCCCTGGGGATCAGGGGCAGGAGTTTATGCAGACAGTTTCTCCTCTTCTACTAGAAAATGAGGTGGTTTTAGTTTAAAAACCCTTGTTGCATTCAAAGGCAGGTACAAATCTAGCAACAGCAGTGTTAATACCTAAGTAGGTCAGTCTTCTGTGTGGTCCTTGAGGGTTTCATCACAGGACTAGTCCATTGATATTAATGGGAGGAACTCCTCCCCACTCCCCACACACCACAATGACAATTCAGCTCAGCATGGTAATTAATGCTGCTTCTGAAATGGCTTTGAGTCAAACGATTCTTCCTTTCCTGATGCTCTGTAAACATACTTGTGGGACAAAGTGGCAAAAGCGGAGACCTAAGAACAGCAGAGCACACACACCCCAGAAGTATTTATTTGTCTCATGAAAAACACGTATGTTGAGCCCCTGCGGGTATATGTGTACAGAGAAGTGAGCAGGCAGATGCCTGGTGACCTGGCCAGACACAAGGCAGCTCTGACTGGAAGCTGACCAGCCCTCCTAAGGAAGTGTCACAGGCAGCAGAAGTACTCAGGGTGCACAGAACAGAGCAGACTCCCATCCAGCCAGCTCCAACTCAGCACCAGGGGCAGGCATGTGCACACCTCAGCACACAGACATTTGTGCCAGTTGCTCAGTATCATTAAGTAAGCTGCACTCTCCAAAATCATATTCCCTCAACCCTCACCTTTTTCCTTGCTCACACAAGTTACTTGCTGGTACAAACAACAAAGATCTCACTGCAGGCCATAACCTGCTCTGCAATTATGATTACCTTTCAATGACTCCATGTAAAAGGCAAATCTCTTGAAAAAATGGTATTTCACTTTATATGATCAGTGTTTTCACTTTACCACCCTCATTTTACAACATATTACTACAGACCTACACCAAAGCATTCAAAAACAACATTTGATCCATCTTAATAAAACACTATCTAAATTACATAATTTTTTTTTTAAATACAGGCACACATTCTTCAGTACCAAACCCTAGCACTGATTCTTCAATTTCCTACTTTCTATGAAATGCATTATCTGGGATAAAACTTTGGCATAATTCCTATTTTAAAAAGCAGTGTTTTTTCCTAAGTATGAAATAAAATCTTAATATCAATCTTTTGAATATTTTCTGCAAGGAAAAATTATAAAGTAGAGAACAGATACTGGGATTATGAAAGCCATGACTGAAAGTCCTTAGGAAGAAGAATTGATCCAGAAAAGGTCTTGATCCAAGAAACAGTTTTAATCACTTTGCAAAATCTCAGCAACTGAGACACGCTTTATTGACCTGTAACATTGCCACCATCTTGTCAAAATATTTTCAAACTGGATCAAGCTGGAGTGTGCTATTTTACAATGATACCACATATTTCTTTCCTCCAAAGGAGTACAGCAAACTGTAGAATATCTCTCAGACAGGCAAATCTTCTGACCTTTTTTTCTTTCAGAATTCCTATCTTAGTGACCCAGGAATAAATGTATTTTTGAAATGTCAAATTTGTTTCCATGGTAACATGAAATGTCACTCCTGGAGATGATGTTCAATACAAATGTGAAGAGTTGAAGGCTATTTAACATGTATTCAGTTCTACCTATTCAGCAGTGGTTGTTATACTTTAAAACTCAATAAAGAAATTAAAATATATTTATCAAAAGTTGATCTCTGGCAAAGTGACTTTTACACCTCACATTATTGCCTGCAACAACATTCACTAAGGAGAAGCCACTTTAAGTATTTGTCTGCTGGTGGAACATGGGAACATTTTCTATTATGTTGACAGTCATTGCCAAGTCCTGTTCTCTGATTTCCCAAGGAAAAGAAGAGGTTTCATCTACCATTTCTACCCAGATCTTCTCCATTAATAGACTGTGGGAGGGGGGGAAATAAAGAAAAAGAAATAAAAATATTATCAGTGCAACTGAAATAGAAGAATGGCTTTTATGAATCCATAAGAAAATTATTTACTTATAGTGCAAGCCAGGCATAGAGTGCCTCTATACATGCACAATTTTAACACACTTACAAGAGACATAAACCAAACTAATCACGGATTAAAAGGCTTCAAGCAGATTTTGCAATTTATTCCTCTGCAACACAAAGGTCTCCCTTCTAGACTCTAACCTCAGCAAGGAAGGCCAAAGGGACAGAGAAGGGTTGCTCATGAAGACAGAACAATTTTGACGCTTCCGCACTGGAGAGGTGGCCCCAACACCTTTGGCCAGAGCCTGACTGTGCCTGAGCCCACGCCAAGGACAGCAAGAGAAGGCCTGCAGTGGGAAGGGAGGTCCTGGCACTGCCAGAGGGCTCCTTCCTGCCCATGGCTGACAATGGAGTAAATGAGCCCCTAGGAAAAAGGAACGCTAGCCCTTCCTGCTCAAGGAGGTGCCTCTGCACCACAGCTCTCAGGGGCTGTTCTGAAAGGTAAAAACAAGATAAATTGCTCCCCAAGGTTCATAAATACTATATGAACAATTAAGTCTCTTTTTATGGATGCATCATAAAATATTCATTCATTTTTATTTTCATAAATTTTACAATTTACAAGTTGTTGTTGTTTAAATTTTATGTTAACAAGGTATCCAAAGCTGACAAATTTGGTTTCAGGTAAAAAAATAATCAACTTTTAAAAAATTGAGAAAAAAAACAGTAGAACTTGCCATTTGCAGTCTCAAATATCATAAGAGTCTTACTGTTACCTCTTAAAAATGAAGGCAAGAACCAGTTGTCTCTGCTAAAACAAAAATTTTCAAGTATCAGTTCAGTTTTATTTCCTGAGCATTATTAAAGACTAGTTGCATTTATGCTGTCCATCCTGATATGCATTCAGGCCAGGTACATGGTGGGCTGTCTGAATAAATCCACTGTGGAAACTAATTTTAAAAAATTAAAAACAACTACAATTGCAAATAAGCAGTTTAAAGAACAAGGTTTTGCTTACATTCCTACAAGTTCCTAGCTAGTTGAGGTAGGAACTCTGAAGGGAAAACTTAGGAACAATTAGATTTATTACATAGGCACAAGGAAGTATAAATGCTGAACATGCACAAACCCCCTGTACAGCAGAGGTAGAAAAATTGGCCCTCCAAGCCACCCACAGGTTGCTGAGCGCAATTGATACAGCATTTCACTTTGGGCTTGTCCTTCATTTTCCCCCACAGATTCAGCTTGTATTCAGGCCATTCTGAAAAGCAAAGGAACCAAACTGGGATAAGAAATTAAGCAAATGAAGGCTTTAGAAGTAAGAGGAATATCCTAGAAATGCCACAGGGATAAAGGAATCAGAGGATATTGCTGGAAGATAACCATGAGTATTTCTGTAGGGTTTAGGAAACCAAATTTGTTTGATATGATGTTAGTACTGCAGAGCTACAGTTCATAGATCAGGTTTACATACACCAGAACACTTGGAGAAATGCCATTCAAAACAGTGGGGAAAAGGGGCACCTGCCAGAGAAAGAAGGCAAAAGAGAGAAGTTGTGAAATAGCTGTGCAAGACTGGTTGCAGGTGGTCAGTTGGGGTGGACCCTTTATCCGAACACCGATCTCATCATACGTGACCATTTAAAATAATTTGATTTCCAAAACTTGTTTATTTTGTTGTTGTTCTGTATCTTCAAAATGTTGAAGTTTCACAGATTCCAGGCCACTTTTGCTAGTGAGGAAATGGAGGAAGAAAATCCTGTGCATTAGAGTACGATAACAGATGCCAGGCATCCCAACAGAACATACTCGGGGTCACTTTGACTGTTCCAGCATGAGTTAAAATTAATGTCCCAAGAAATTTTTCTTAGTTAACTTAGTTACATCGCTCCAAATTTTGCCTCTTGGTTCAATTTAGGCAGTTCTGCATTATGGTGTGGATGCAGCAGTGACAACAGCAAGAAGTCTCCAAAGGCATTAATGCAATCCCCATCACAGCAGAAATACTGTTTCAGCACCATGCATCTTGATGACTGATTTCCTCTGAGCTTCACTGACCAGTGTCATTATAACAACAAAAATAGAATGTGGAAGTAAGATGAAGCCAGGGGAAACAGTTCATTAAAAAGTAAAAGCATGTTCTGTCATACACATACTTGCACACCGTCAAAGCAGCCAGCTGTCTCGGAACAGACTAATTTTCTAAATGCAATAAAAGGGACACATTATATTTTACAGTGATAAAAAGTAACAAAGGTATGACTGAAGCAGTCACTGGTTTCCAGAAATCCATGTCAACAATGGCAACCTGCGTAGGATGAGAAGACCCACATCTACAGGGATTTAAGCATGCAGTTTTGAGCTTAGGGGGAAATTCATGACACTCTCCTTAAGCCATTGGTATCGCATTGGTACCAGGAGCCAGCCTCCCTGGGTGATCATCAAAAATCAAGGCAGCCTGGCTTCTCTAAGAGAAGCTGGTAGCAAAAAGGAAGCTCTTCACTGTGTGGATATCTCAGCTGCAGCAGTTAATTTTGATACCAAAGTTACACCTTACAATGCCTTCACAAAGTCAAGCCCCTCTCCAACTTCTGAGCTAGTCAGTGTGAGTACCTGAAGGGAGTATGGGTTGGATCACATTTGAAGCCAAGAGACATAACCCAGAACAAACTCTCTGCTAGTCTGACATATATTGGGTTTAATAGCCCTGCAGTGATTTCCACGAGCTGCAGATTACGCGCCAGCGCAGCCATCACTGGGAGGTACCTGCATCCTTTTAGAGAATTACCAGGAGAAGCAGCTCAGCTTTATAGACAGTCAGTTCTGTATTGCCAAACTGCAGTGTCGTACACCTACTTCATTTAGATTAGTAGATTCGGTCCCAGTTTACAACTCTCAGCAGAGTCCCTGAGGACCAAACTCACCGGCTGGAGGGAAGGAGTGTTTACTGTGACAGCCTGGTAAAGCTTGCCTGGCTGCTGCGAGGGACACATCGCCCAGGGCTCTCAGCCTGGCACCTCTAGCAAGCACTGCAAGGAAGTTACCATCACATGAGGCGAACATCATTTCAGAACTTCCAGAAACAACAAACAGTACTCCTTTATTTACTTACATTTAGAAAACCACCCAGTCAGACTCTTCCCTCACTTGTATCTGTGCAGGCAGACTGCAGTCAGCATTGCACAGGGTGAAAATCAGGTCAGAGTCTGGCCTAAAGCCTTGCTGGGGAGCGGGTGGCAGGTGACATCTCCACTGCTCAGAGGCACTTGGCAGATGGGACTAATTCCACCCCCAATCACACTATCACCTACTCCCTCCTTACAAACCTTTGAGAATACTTGGGTCTTCTCATTCTCTTTTAGTTTTCTTCCACTTCACTCCCAGTTTATTTACTTTACAAGCTTATTTTAAAGAGGGGTTACTGATGTTCTTGTTTAATTTGCTCTTGTTTTTGTCTCTTGCACAGGCCAGGACCTTAGATAAAAATCAGACTTGAGCCTTAGTGAGTAATATCCTGGTGCACTTTGTGAATAAATAAAAATAAGATCATTCAATAAATGCCACTCAATCTTGTTAAACTCCTTACACATGTCAAAATGCCATTTAATCCTTCAGTAAGTGAAGTGACTCCAAAATAAGGATTGCAGTGCAATGATCACACTGCTTTAAAATAAAAATAATTAAAAGAAAGAGAAATTCCATCAAAAAAAAAAAACAAAAAATGAAAAACAACCTATCCTAAGAAGAGAAAACCTCAAGCAAACAAGAAAGCTTAAGCCAACTATAATATGCAGAAACCTAATATCCCCCAAACTGAAAATAACTCCAAAATCCAATAATATAAAAATGCTTTATAAGGTTTTGCTTTTAAGTTGTGGTAGGCTCCAAAAGGTTCTGCAATGCAGAACCAATGAAATAACACACAGACGTGCCTTTGCTTTGTGAGGCTTCACTCCAAGTGACAGCTTTCACTTGTAAACTTTTGTTTAGAAGCAACAGATAATGTGATAAGGCTCTTCCAAAGGAGGTTATGAAAAAGACATTGAGCAATTGCTCTCCAACAATATTAGGACTAGCACAGAAAGAAATTGCTTTGACTCACAGCAAATGTCCCTTTGATTATGATTAGGGAGAAAAAAGATGGAACAGTAGCTTGGTACTTGAACCTCTGTGGGAGGATAGGGGACCTCTGTCTTTGGAGGTGTTTTAACAAAAGACAACCTTCAAAATTGGGCTAGGGATTCTTGGCATGGACTCAGAGCAGGTGCAATAATATACTTTTCCTTAAATTTGGGCAATTCTTACAGCTTTTATCTGAGGAACACTAGTGCACTCTATCTTGGGAAATCCAGTGAAACTTGTTCACCCCAGCTGCAGGCTATTCAGTCACTTCTGCAGGTATCTGCAGGTCCCATGGGAACACCACTTACACGTACACACTGCTCCCCAGTTACGTCCATGCTTCCCCATTACCACACTGCTATCTCAGACTCAATTCAATTATTAATTCTGTCATTTCCCAGCTTTGAAGCCCTTTTTTTCCGACCCTAACACTTCCCTACCAGATTTACGGAGCGTAAATGTCATTTGCAGTCACTCGTAACTTTACGATACATTCTGAATCCGACACCTACTAGATGACTCCCTGCCAAAAGGCAATATTTTTGTATAAAATGTGATCAAAAAAACATTCAGCTATATAAATATATACATCCACAAGGCTTTTTTTAAGCAGCTCAGTGTGGAAAGATGGAATTTGGCAAGAAAAGAGTCTTCAAACAAGAAGAACAGCCTCTGCGCGTTTGTGGTAAAAACTGGGTTTGATTTGATCCAGTTCTAAATGTTTTAATATCACACGTTGGGCATGCAGCGTTCACACTGTGCCATTTTGAAGTAATTTTCAGAGTCCTACCAAGCAAAGGCTGCTGCAGAGCACATGCCTTAGCTGTGCACTGAACACACATCTTTCTCCCCATGAGCAATACTGAAGGCAGAAGTCTTTTTCTCCAGTGCACACTGCAAACTGTGCCGCTGAAAACTTCATGCTCTCAGCAAAAGTTTTGGCAAGTGTGTCCCAGAATTCAAGGAGAACAGTTGAAGTGGGAGAAAAAACAATCAAAGACGTGAGAAGGACCAAGAGCTGTCTGATGATTATTTTTTAAATTTGGAGGAAGGTTGAGATGTGCCTTTGTCTGAAATTTTCTCTTCCAGAGGACTCTGTAGTTACCAATTTACAGCCCAGGAAGATACAGATGTTGGCTATAGAAAAACGTATCTGAAGATTGAACCCCAGGGCCACCATTTACCCATATGGGGCAGAAGCAGCTCAAGCACTCCCTACCTTTGTGGGTGGCATGGGCCACACATGAATGGTTGGTTCCCCAGGCACTAGGGCCTCTGCCTCACACTGTGGCCCCTTCCTTGGCCCTGCAGAAGGAGGTGGACAGCTCCCTGGGAGCACCTCTCATCAGACACAGTCCCCCTCCTTTGGGCAGCAGCACCTTCCATTCCCGTATAACCTGTTACTCATGGTACCTCTGTGCTCAGTATCAGAGCTCACCAGCCAGCTCTGAGCCTAAACACCACAATGTTTAACACCCCGAGGATTTATTCCTTGTTCACACTGAGCTTACTCCCTTAACTGGAAGGGGTGGGACTTTTCCTGGTTTTTCAAACACCAAGAACTCCAGAAAAAAACCTTGGAGGATCTGAATGTTTAACCAGAGCTGGCATTCGTGACTCTTACACTCAGGCTCGGGGCCCTTCCAACAAGAAGGGCTAAACAAGAAAAATCCTCTGCACCAACCAGTCACTGCAGAAAAGCTCCCACAGTCCTTCTTTGCACTGCCCCACTAGCTCCGACTGTGCTGCCAAGCAGGGAGCCCACAGAGCCTCTGGTTCACCACATCCTGCTCTCTGCAGCATGTTCACAGCTGAATCCATGCTGCAAGTCCCGGGGGAATAAATAAGCTCAGGCAAGAGAAGAAACATCACTGAACTTCCAGGGACTATGTCTTGTCTTTCAAAGAAATGGTCTCTTTCTCTCTATTTTTCTCTTTCCAGAAGAAATGTTTCCCAACATGTTAAACTTTTCCGTGTTATTTTTTCACCCTGTAGTTAATGAAATTCTATTGTTTTCTTGTCTACTTAATCATTAAAACAAGGCTTGCATGAAATGCAGGAAGCCAAGCAGAGGCTGCTGCCCAGCATGGCCATACGAGGAGCACGACTGCGCCAGGACAGCGACAGCACTCCCACTTCCAGCACAACACAGGGTCCCCAACAAGGAGGGCACCTGTGGGCAGGGAGAGCCAGACCACAGCCAGGGCAGGCCAAGGGGCTGCTCCAGACCAGGGACGGCCGTGGGGACATCAGCACTGTCAGACATGGCCATGGGCAAACCCAAGGGAACTCGGGAACAAAGGAAAGACCTTTGTTACCACAAACTCCTCTTCTCCTTCCTGAAATTGGAATGGATAGTAGCAGCCACATTACCTTTTATTCCATTTGTGCTGCATGAACTTCATTAAGCACCAATTAATAAATCCTGTGGAATTATGCATTTAGTCCTGCTCCTGCAAGAGCCTGAGGTAACAGCCACACAGCCAATGCCCCTTGGACAAGGAGGGGGCCCAGAACAGGCTGAGTGCTGTGTCCCAGGGGAAGGACCCTTCTAGGGTTTGGTTTCTACAGAAACAAGATGGAAGATGGGAAAAAAAAGACATGTTATTAATCCCTTCTGCAAAAGTAAGCCATGGAAATTTGCTGTCTGTTCAAAGTCAGTCTGTTGCACAGCTGGGAACTGATCTCATATCTCAAGTGCCAGTCTAGTGCCTAAACCACAAAAGATCTCTTTCCTGCACTCCTTCGACATGCAAATGGGGTATAATTGTATAGGCATGCTCACCATAAACAACTAGCAGAACTTGGCATCATGCTAATGGGATTTTTATTAGCCAAATATTTCTTTGGTAACCAGGTCAAACAATCACGTTCTCTTTTGTTTCCTGTTATGAAATGAAACTGAAAAAATATGCCACTTAAAAAAATAAAATAAGAAGAAGCCCAACCAGTCCTTTTTTCATAAAGAAAACAATATGCTTAATGCAGAATAAACCACATTTTATGAAAAGAGGTCATCTTTGGGGGGAGGGAGAGAAACAATTGAAAAGAAAAAATGTAGCACAAGAGGGAATTATGAACCTTTTTTTTCTTATGGAAAGTATTTACATGTTTATTTTAAGCCTAACATAAATGTAAATATTTTAAACAAACAAAAACACACCAGGGTAACAATAGAGTATTGTTTTTTTATGTTGAATAAAAACTGCCAGGACAGTGCATGTATATTTTTAAACATGCTGCTTCAAAAAGCAGGATGCAAGGGATGTTGCATCTTTAATTTTTCTGTTAATTATGGATTGAGCATTGTTGTGAGCCTTGTCCTCAAAACCCAGCTCAGAAAATAAGAGCAGATGCTCATACCCAGGTTTGGCTCATGTGGGAATTGAACAGAACATATTGGTTTATAATTAATGTAATTTGTTGGATTATCTTTTGTGAAGGAGCTAAGGTAAACAACCTTGCAGCATTGTAGTGAAATTCTTCTGTGCTCAGAGCCTCTATACTTGATGGAAGATGACAAAAAACCTACCCTTCCTCCTGGACTGTGGGAAGATTTGGAAATGTCTGTCACATTCAAACATATTTTAATTAACTCAAAGGAAAGAATTAGGCTACAGACCCTAAAGCAAATTACAAATAGTGTTTAAAATCAGAGCTAATGATTCCCCAATTGACTATTCTGATTAACAAAATTCTCTTTTCTAGTTTGCCGTAATTTTGTTATGGGGCAAGGATGGAGAAAGAATATGCTTTTCTGCCCTGAAAAATGTTATTCAGACCAAATTTACTGATCCAAGAGGCTCCTCCCCATGCCACACAGCACTCGAGCAAGCATTGGCACTAAGTGTTAAGTTAAAGAAGAAGGAAAAAGAAAAAGCATGATTATATAATGTTACACTTAGCAAAAGACTTTTCTCCAAGAACACTCAGTCTTGGTAAGCATTAATGAACAACACTCCCATCTCCAGGGAAAAGAAAAGGAAGGGGAAAAATAATAATAAAAAACCAACCCACCACAATCCCAAGCACTGTGCTCTTAGGGATAAAAATTGCAGAAATATGGACCAAAAACATGACTGTGTGCTCCAGGATGATTGCACCCATCCCAGCTCCAAACCATCCCCATCAACTTTAGCTCTCTTTTCTTCATACTCCACAGAAAAAAATATAACAATATAACATGAAAGCAGCAGCTTAAGGAGTCAGGTCAGGCTTGCTGCTCTCACAGAATTATATGGTTAACTTTCTCATTCTTTGTGCATTTTAGTTTTCTTCCCTTCAAGGCAATCATGAGTTCACCTTGCGGTACCAGGGGCAGCAGCATGTACAGGTGTGCTGCCCTTGGCCCTGCTGCCAGGTGCCAAGGGGGGATTGCCATGCTGGAGAGCTGGCCAGGACCACAATGGGAAGCTGGCCCAGAGCCATCAAGAGAGATTATTTTGAGCCAAGGCCACACGCCATGCATCCTTTGTATTAAACAGTTTCCTTCAACAGCGAGCATGTCTTACTCTGGCCTCACATCTTACATAAGTAACAAAACACCTTGGGATCATGTCTTCTGGAAAAACTATCAAGGAAGAATAGGAAACCAAAGATCTTGCCTCAGGCCTTGCTGCCACCCTCCACAATTGGCCATCAAGACAGAGGGGACAGAGACTGATCAGTGAGTCATTTCAATGCTACCTTGAGACATCTAGTTTGCAACAGGGCAAGTACTTCAAGCACCCTCAGCTGTCTAAGGCATCTCCCTGGGGCTCTGCCAGCATCCCACAGACAGATGCCTTTGTCCAAGTTAGGATGCTGGCATCACACAAAAACTTCACTTACAGAAGCCATAGGCTACATTTCAGCTGACAGATGAACACAGAGACAGACAAAAAACAAAAGCAGGAGTACCAAATATTTGGTCTGCTTTAAAAGACAGAAATAAAAGTAGACATTGGATGGATGTTGTTCCATTGGTCAGGACCACCAGGAGTTTGTACTGCTAATGTTCATAAACATAGTCATTCTCTTCCCATGGAAAAAGAAAAAAATGAAACAAGTCTTTAAACCCAGGCATTTATTCTGGCATCAGCAAAATTTGGTTTCAGGTTCTGCCAGGACTTGGAAGGGTTCTCCCATCTGAGCTGCAAATTGGTACTGACCATCCCAGAGGTAGCCTGCCACTTTTCCAACTCTTCTCTCCCAGAAAAATAGCACTCCCGAAAGCACACTCACATACCAGGCATGCAACAGTTCGTCTGCCAAAGGTTTTGACTCTTAAAATAAGAAGTCAGCTGCTCACAAGACTGCACATACAGAATATTTTTGGAGAACAGTTTTTCCTGGATATGTAGCACTTCTGCAACTTTATGAGAGACAGAAGTAGAGAGCTTGGGACACTCACACACCAATTTAAAGTCACAAGTGAAGTAGACTTTCAGCTCAGAAATGTACATTGCTAATGAGCTACAGGCACAGCTGATACAGTAATAGTTCCATCCCATATTCACAAGAACAATGCTCACTCATGGGGAACGACAGTCTTATCAGGTTGGTAACTTTATCTCGAATATCATGTTCAAATTTTCATATCCTTATAAATTAAGAAATACTAGAATGAAGTGACCAGATGTTCAAGTCTCCTCTGCAGCACATTCATTACCAGGCACACATTTAAGATGCATGCAAGTCCGCTAGGACTCTTCTCTGAAGAGGCTCACTCCTCTTAGTATCATCTGGTTTTGCCTGCACAACGTCTTCAGCACCTCAGCCCAGAGGAAACTTCTGCCTCCACCATTACCTCATCCCAGGACTTGTAACACACTGCGTTGTTTTCTATGGGCTCAGGAAAGAAAAAACACTGGTTGTCCTTTCAAGCCAGAATCAAAGGAAGAGAGAGCAGAGGAAGAACATAAAGGAGAGGCTGAGCAAAGTTCTTGTCTCATGCAGAAGACTTGCTGGCTTATTCACAGTCTCTCTCCCATCTTCACCTCTGCACAGCACCACACTGAAAGCTCCATAAGTTCTTACTACTTCATTTTTCATTTAACACAAGATTTTGTTCCATGTTAACCAAGCACCTCATCTCTTCTTTGGGGGCTGCCAGTCCTAGCTGCTGGGCCTTCAGTCTGTGCCTTTACTGTGCCAGCAGTTACATCCCTGTCTTTCAGCACTGCTGACAGTGTAAACCCATAGCATGATAAGCTGTAGTGCTCTGATAGTAACAGCAGCACACAGACACGTGCTCCCTTTGATAGCTTACTATTGTTTCTTTTTATTATAATCTATAATATGATTATAACTGTTCAGAAATTTAAGAGTAAACATATTGGTCCACATAAGTGGGAAATACTGAGGACCAGCCTATACAGCATCTTAAATCACTTATTACTCTTTTCCTTTGCTGTTCTAATGCCAACAGGACATTTTCTTCTCAAATTTTGTAAAAGAAGAAAAATATAAACTAAACAGGCTGTTCTCTGGCTGAGACCTTGGATTCTTTGGCACCTAATATAACAACAAAAAAATTAATTTCACATCATACTGGCAATAGCTTATATTAAAATTGCATTCTTGCTGCTTTGACATTACTGTACATGGATCTTTTTGTTGCACATAAATGCTCTACATTTGTGCTTTTTTTAAACTAGCTAGTACTCCCTCCAATTCAACAGAATACACAAGACTAGCATTTTCCCACATATCCATGAAAACTGTCCCTCTCTCTAGATGTAGTTTTGTTGCTCTAAGTAAACAGACATGACACAATCCAAATGGACAGCCCATTTGGACCAGTCCCTGTTCCCAGTGTTTGTCCGGGGTGCAGATTTTATTGTACAGAAGCCTTAGAGTTAGACAGACCTTCAGCTGGAAGTCCACAGCCAACAGACAACTGACCTGTAATAAAAGCCTGCCCCATCTTGTCTCAGGCACAGTGAAAGGATAGGATCTCTCCACAGAAGACCAATGGAAGGAGCAATTCTGGTGATGGGTTTTGCTATGAAAGGACAAGTCAGATTCCCTCTGAGGTACAGAAACCCAGAGTGGCTGCTCTGCTTCTTCTACCTACTACTCATCTACCATCACCATTCACAAGAGCTTGAATGAAACCAAATCATTTCCAGTATTCTCTGTTCCATCCCAGCTGAGGAGTTTCAAGTGTCTATACACCCAGAGAAAGCGTAAGGTAGCAACTCTTCCACACCATTGACCATTACTCCCTCCCAGCCATTCCCAGAAATACCTTTGCCCCATGCTCATTACCTTCCCTTCAAAAGGGGTTAACATAGATCTGAATCCAGTCAGTAATGGCCCTCCTCTCTCTTTTGGTGGCTAAGTCTGTTTGGTCACCTTTGATGCAGAAACTTGAACTGCTGCAAGAATTTGCAATGTCAAAACCCAAAAGGAACTAGACACTTTCTATTTAGCCAATGTAAGGTTTTACTGTCTCAGCAGATACCAAAAGCATTAATTGCTCACATTGTTTACTATTGTTTTTGTCAGCATTTGAGCCAGTGTTGGTTTGCCTTTTCTCCTGGGAATGGGTAGTCTTTCTATTACAACACTAATAAGATAATTTCATATTTACTAAAAATGTAATTGTGTAACTTTAAGTATCATTTATTTGCTGTCTCCATACATTTCATAATGGGACTGGAATTTGGGAAAGCAAAAGACATTTATGTGAAAGGGTCAAGTCCTTAAATGGAGGGAAAAATAATTTTTTTTAAACCCTGGTTTCTTTAACCCTCTGTCTTGGCTCTTTCTCCTGTGTTAGTAAACAAGCAGGGGGAGGGGGTGAACCATAGGAACCATTTACTCAGCTGACCTAAAGAGATGAATGTAACTGGCCTGGCCAAAAGGGTTTGTGGTTTCTCACCATAAGAGCTGCCACTTCAGGAGGGTACCAAGTTTTTACTGGAAACCTGACATTTGTTGACCGGAATGTTTTTAGTGGTCTTTAAAACTGAAAAATTGCAAGGCAGAAGCTTTGCACCTTGATGTGGTAAATTAGCTAAGAAAATCTAGACTTGAGCAGCATTAAAAAAAAACCCAAAACATCTCAGTGACCAGAGTCACTGCTTTTTCTCCCCCTCATCCTAAAGTCACACAATTTGGCTGCAGCAGCCCCTTAGCACAAGAGCAATTGTCTGCATTTGGAGAAGCATGTGAGGCTGAAGGCAGGCAGGAGATGCTGTTTGATTTGTAACTGGAATTCCTGAGCAAAGAAGCTTGAAATTTGTGCATGCCACCCCCCAGGAAAAGTAGCCATCTCAAAGCCCTGCCCTCACCCCTGGAGTCTAATTCTGTGGTCTCCTAAACTCTGCATGCTGGGAGAAAAAAACAACCACCATTGTCCTCAAGCTTTTTCTAAGATTAGATCTGACCTAGAGGGTACTGAGAGATCAAAACCCATCATCATTCCTATTTTACAGAAAGGAAAAAATGACATTTGAAAGTCAAAATGTCTACTTTGACAAATCAGCTTCTTTGAATACAGCATCTTCTCACACTGTGTATCTGCACTACAGTCACATTTAAAGTGGCACTGTGTTGGAGTATTGAAGAATGTTGTCTCTTTAAAATGGTTGTCCCAGGTTGTGTACCCCTTTAAAGGAATCTTCTGGACATGGTATATTTCTCCTTCAAGAGACTCAGAGTTGGAACAGATGGTGGTTCTCTGTGGTTTAGAGCATAAGGGAAGAGAGGGAAAATCTTACAAATTAGGATGCCTGGGCCATTTGATTTCCTGAAGATTAAAATCACTGCCTTGAACCCAACACAAGCCCACAGCAAAAAATATACCACTTAATAGACAGGCTGTGCTTTCCCTAGTAGCCTGACTTCCTGGGTTAAATTACAGGTCTTATACAATGCATGAAAATAACCCAGCATCCATGGAAATGTCAAGGTGATAGAAGCATGTTTTAGATGTTCAGCCTGTCTAGAAGATGCAGGAGGCCTTTGAAGCTTTCAGAGCATCAAATGTACTTATTTTCACAGACAGTTGGGAACTTCAGGAGCAAGCAAAATTCAGGACCAGCATGGCAGGCTGCATATAGGATGAGGTGAAACTGTCTCTATGATCTGCATCACACTGCTCAGAGGTTTTAACCTTTAAAAGAAAGGAAACATTGAACACTAGTAGAATTTAAAGGTAAAGCCAGATTGATTCGGTAGTTTTTGCACCTCCCTGATTATCTCATGAGATCATAACATAAAAGAGCTTTTTGGAAGAAATCAAGTAAAAGCAAAAGCCCAGCTTCCCATTGGCAGAGCCAAAGGAGAACAAGAGGAGGATTTGTTTGCGGAGAAACAGCTACTGAGGAGGCTGAAGAGACTATTCTACAACAGGAGGTAATAGCCATACACAGAAGAGCTGTAATAAACTGACTTCAAAATAGGCTTCAACACGATCTCACTTTGCATACGCACGTCCCAAAGACCAGCTTTATGCATTCTGTCACTCTGCACATAGGAGAAAAACACTTTCAAATTCAGGGAATACATGTTCCTCGCTCCTGCTTTCAGAAGGTAGCAGTAGCTCAAATGGGAAGCACCATGTACTCTTAAGCAGCAAATTGCACACAATTATATATTTTCTTAAGGTGCCTTGCATTATTAAAGCCTCTTTAGAGAAAACAAAACTGAACATAGTTTAAGTACATGACTGCACAACTAAGCTACATATCAGAACAGAAATGGACAATGATTGTGCTCTTTTGCTCATCCCATCTTAACTCAGGAACAACAGCAAAGCATCTGCAGATGCATTTGTCACCATCTTTCAGCTTTATTTCTACAATGAACTAACAAAACTATGGAAGTCACAGTGTTTACGACACTTACTTATTGAAACATGATTTCTGATAACCTTGTAGGCAAAGCAGTCATAATCAAAATTTGGATGTAAGATCACAAATTAGGGGTTTGCTTTAAAAAAGCAGCCAAGATGAGAAGCTACATGAGATGTTCAGCTAGTGTAAGAGAAAGCAGTTCTACCCATTGAACACTGGGCCACATGTTTTCCTTAAAACAGACCACAAAGAATTACTTAGTACAATCAATTACCCACATCTAGCAGAGGAGATTAATGTTGCTGTTTGATTATAACCCCAAGAGTTTGTTCCTGAAATACAAACTTTGACTGTCAGGGGATACAGAAATATAATAAACTTTTGGCTTTGTTTTAATAGTAAGTTTTCTGAAGGGGAATAGTGTGATATGTACTCGCCACACCATAGAGATCCTGGAACATGCCCAAGTCTATTTTAGGGCCTTGCCTCAGGGTACCTCTCTGAGGAAACAGGAAACTTTGGTTTAATACCAAAGCTAAACCTAGACAACAGTTCCCAAAGAATTTTCTTCCCCTTCTTTTGCCTCTTTTCTGAGTTTTCTCCCCAAACTTCAGATTCCCAGAGCATCTTTTGACTTGCAGCACTTTTTTACTCAGCATGTACCCTCAAGACCCTGAGTATCCTTCTGTCACCTCCCCCAGGAGCCCCCTGGTCGGACCATCACATCCCCCAGAGCACTTCCCTGTCCTAGACACCCCAATGCAGAGTCCCTGACAAACATTCAATGCATGATTTCTTCTCAGGTCTTCCCCAGCCATGGGCCACTCCACCTGAGCCAGCACCACCTGATTAGTACTTGCAGTGGTTCCAGTCACCTCTCCCATGGCCAGCCACCCTGTGTCATGGGTATAAAAGCTAGTCCATAGTCTCTGTTTAAAGGCTTCCAGTAGCCACAGGAAGGGTAAGCAGCTGCCCTGAGGAACACACGTTGTTTTGGTGCTCCCTACCACAGAACAAATATGAATCTAAAGGAGCTAAGGGCTGGGCCTAATAAAGGCAAGACCTTTAAAGTGCTTTTTCCAGTTTCTGAGTCACCATGCTGTATTCCTCTTCCTTAGGAAACAGGGAGAAAGGCCTAAGCCCCAGATAAGGTGTCTGGGAGATAGGTGACTGCCAGAACTCAATAGTTTCACATGTGTGAGCTGAGCTTGATGCATCAGTTCTTCACACACACCACAAGCCCAGGGCTATTAGCATAGATCCTTGGGTCTGCACAGGCCTAGAGCTCAACATAATTTTAAAATAATACAGGCTCTCTCTTGTCCATTCCTGCCTCATCACAAGCATTCAGATTGAACAGTTTGAGGTTTTAGAGTCATATGACACTAAACTAGCCAATAAAAGCCATTGCATATGAGACTGACTTGAGCCATGTCAGGGAAATAGGTCACTGAAGTCCCAGGGGACAACCTTTGAATGCAGCAGACTCAAGCCAATTTATCTGGAGAACCACCAAACAACTTCCCCACCCTTCCACTCCTAAAAAAAAAAAAAAATAAAGTTCCTTAAATATACACCAGCTACTTAAAGATCGCCTTGCTCCACAGGACCAATTGTTGCTCACAACAGACAGATGCAATAACATGAGAGGATTTTCCTAGAACCTGACTTTCCCTGGGTTCAGTGGCAAGTACTAGTGCTCCTAGTAGTCAGTTCATCTGTAATTGCTTGGTTATTCATGTAGATTATTAACTATCAGATGTTACAACCTTCTGGAGCATGTATATCATTTTCATATGTCCCCCTGCCATGTGCACCTACAGAACATTTGAGCTTTCTTTAAACAAATCTGCAGCTGTAACTGGAAAAAGAAAAGTATGAAATATTGAAAGTTTAGAAGAAATGTTAATTGCTTTCAACCAAGGTCCAAAAGATTTAGTTAAAGACTCCTTAGAGTGTATATAGCACATTCAAGAATACTGGCTATTCTCCAATGGTTTGTATCTGCTAAGCTTAAAAATTCATGTAGGTCTTTAAAATTAATGCTGCATAACCATGTGTATCCTCTAGAACCATAGCAATTACAATAAAAGTGCTTTAATTTGATATCAAGTTATTTTCCTCATAATGTGACACTAAATACCAAAACATTTAATAATTATCCCACTACTCTAATGTATTAACAACATTTCCAAATATTTATACTAGAAGATAAGGTGGTTTTCAGTTCTCACTTCACTTACAAACATAAATTGCTTGAGAGGTCACATCCTAAGATTTCTCTGGCAGCTGTTTCTTTTTCAGACTAAAATAAGGACAGACAACAAAAACAAAATCTTCTCTAAGCCCTAGCAATGCAACAGGAAGGCATCATCCTCTTCAGAAACCAGGTCTCCAGTCTTGAAGCCTTGCACAGATGCTGAACTTTGAATTCAATTGCCTTACTCATGTGCATCAAATCAAGCATAAACTTCAGTCCCTACAGCTTCAAACCTGACCTCTCCAGCAACTAAAATCCAAGATATTAGCTACACATTTCTTCATCTAGTTTTACATGTACCAGTTCATCAAAAATGCCATATACTCATGACAGCGCTTTAAGATTTCAAGTACAGAACTAGAGTGGAGAGAGGAGTTGCACCAAAATGTTGTTGCTGCAACATCCAAATCTAAATAACGACAGTGACTTAAATCCTGCAGATTCTGTTCCTGACTGTAGGAAAGACATCCCCTGTAAAGTTCCCCCCAAAGTGAATGAGGGCAGTTTCCTCCCCATCCTTCATCTGAGCCTAAGGGAGAAAACTTGGCACATTGTGATTTTAACTAATTTTTGTGGACATTGGTCAGTGACACCCTGACAGGTGTCACTATACAGACACTTCTTTCTTCCTGAAATCTCTGTCCTCCCACTCATTAGATGGGATTTCAACTCCTAACCTCAGACCCCATTCTTTGTCTGTGCTGCCAAGGTCAGCCTATGACAAAATGCCTTTATTTTCAAACTAGACCACTGGCTAAGCAATCCTCCACTTCCACAGTGCTGCTCCGATTCCTCATAGGACTGTTGCAAGTCTGTGGATACAGGAGCACACACCTGCCAGACAGATCAAGGCCAGACCCATCTGCTTTTCCAGTGTTCTGCAACAGGGCTGTTGGTGTTCTCAAAAAACACCTCTCCTCTGGGAGAGGCACAGGAGTGTTCCCCATTACGAGTAAAAGCAGCACATGTTGCCTCCTTTCAGACAAAGAGGGGACACTAGAGACAGCAACAAAACTTTTGCCTCCTTGATTATTCCTATGCCTCTCTCAAAAGAGAGACCCCTTCACTCACCAGCAGCTCCCTGAATTTCCAAAGCAATTGCCTAAGAAATCAAAAAGAAAGGAGAGGTCTCTTTCTGACAGTGACATCTGTCTTGGATTTCATGTCTAGCAGCAATACTCAAAAGTCTGTTTTGAGAACTATGAAAATATCTGAAGTTTGTGCTTCCTGGATTTCAGGAAAGGTAATACAACAGTTCTTGTGGTTCTCTGTGGGCTGTTATTTTCACATTGGTGGCTGAGAGCAGTCCCAACAAAATGGAAAGCCCAGAGGTACCCCCAACCCACAGCACAGCATGAGTGATCATGGTGCCTTTTGACCACATAAGCTTTTATAGAGGAAACAAACAGGGAACTACAAAGCAATTGAACCAGCAAGACAGTGAGACTGCTATAAACATCTGGGTGGCCTCATGCATTGCAAAAGACATTTTTGTACCAAAACTTTGCTGCCTATAAATAATTAGTGTGTTTTTACATCACATTACTACTGCACATTGCCACAGCACTTAAGAATCCTCGGTCCTTGCAGGAGCTAGGCAAACTCCAAGTGAGGAGGCCACAAAGTTTACACCATCCTCTACAGCAGTGGAGAGCACAGCAGCTGTGGTCTAAAAAGATAGCACAATAAAGGGCTTCTCACTCTTGAGGCCTGAGTGCAGTTACAAGGCCAAATTCTGCTCCCGCAATCAACTGCAGCGTGGGACAGTTGTACAACTGCAGTTGTAGGAGCTGAATAGAGCCACTTC